>NC_045957.1:22767380-23072380 GCF_010909765.2 Amblyraja radiata | reverse complement strand
TGTATGAACCCATTATTGTCCCTTTGAGATTGACAGCGAATTCCTGATGATAACAGGTCTTTTCATGCATCTTTCTCATTTTGGATGAGAAAGGTCACCTGATAGGAGTTTAAAAATATTACTTTGACATCCTGCATCCTGGAAGAACTGCCAGAACTCTCAACCAAAATCTAAAATGATGTCTGTGGTTAGTGTCTACCCTATTTTCAAGTAACACATTTTTAAAGTGTCAAAGAGAGGTCTCGGGATGAGTGGGTAATGGACCAGGTGCAGAAACAATGTGCGCTGAGGGGGAGAAGACGCATTGGGCAAGGCCCTGAGTTTGGATCACCATTCAGCTAGAAAGTGACAAGAGAACAACAGAAACCTTGATGATTACCACCACAGGCTTCTCTTAGAAGGCAAAGAGCAAGTGGTCTACATGCACAGTCAGGGAATGGAGGGATGCAGACTGGTAGCTGCGAATAGTTTAATTTGGCACCAATGTCGGCACAGATATTGTGGGATGAAAAGTCTGGTCCTGTGCTGTATTGTCTGTGTTCTATTTGCAGGAGACTGCACTCAACCCACGAGATCAACAGGCAAGACTCACTGTTTCAAAAGCATATATGGCGCATAGACTAATGGAGTCATAGAGCTGTACGGCACCGGAAATGGTCCTTCAACCCCTCTCAAATCCATACCAATCTTTTTGCTCATCTGAAATATAGAACATAAACAATAGACAATAGACAATAGGTGCAGGAGCCAGCACCGCCATTCAATGTGATCATGGCTGATCATCCCCAATCAGTACCCCGTTCCTGCCTTTTCCCCATATCCCCTGACTCCGCTATTTTTAAGAGCCCTATCTAGCTCTCTCTTGAAAGCATCCCGAGAACCTGCCTCCACAGCCCTCTGAGGCAGAGAATTCCACACTCACCACTCTCTGTGAGAAAATGTGTTTCCTCGTCTCCGTTCTAAATGGCTTACTCTTAATTCTTAAACTGTGGCCCCTGGTTCTGGACTCCCCCAACATCGGGAACATGTTTCCTGCCTCTAGTGTGTCCAAACCTTTAACAATCTTATATGTTTCAATAAGATGCCCTCTCATCCTTCATCCACAGACAATACAACGCAGGACCAGGCCTCTTAAATCTCCTTCAAACTTTTGTCCTCTGAGCCAAGCTGCAATTACCATGGATAGATATCACTCTATCTATGTCTCTCATAATTTTACACATTTCTCACCTCAGCCTATTGCCCTACAGAAAAAATGATCAATTTTTGTTCAACCTTGAGATAATACTCTCTAATCCAGGCAGCATCATGCTAAACCTCTTCAGCATCTTCTCCAAAGCCTCCGTGTCCTTCCTGTAATGCAGGCCATAAATGCACGCTATACTCCAAATGTGGTCTAACCAAACTTTCATACAACTACAACTTGACTCCCCAATTTTTATACTCAGTCCCCCAACCATGGAAGGTAGGTGTGCCATATGTTTACTTTACCATCCTAACCACTTGTCTTGCCACTTTCCGGGAGCTACAGACTTGCACCCTAATATCCCTCTGTACATCAATGCTCCTGAAATTCCTGGTATTCACAACATATATTCCTCTTACATTTGACCTCCCAAAGAGCAACACATCACACTTGTTAAACTCCATCAGCCATTTCACCACACACATTACCAACTGATCTATACCCTTTGGCAACCTTCTTCACTATCAACAACTCTGACATTTTTGTATTGCCTGCGCACTTACTAATCAGCCAACTTACATTTTGTCCAAAAGTTCCCATAGCTCCAATCCCTGTGAAACACCACAGCTCAAAGACCTCCAGTCAGAATAATACTCCCTATGCACTGGATCCTTGATTCCTCATTGGGAGACTACAACCAGTGTGGATCAGTAAAAACATAATCTTCAATCACCATTTTATTCCATGTACAAATCCAAGGTCTAAGTTCATCTGCCTTTCCTGTAATACACCTTGCATTGGAATATATGCACTTCCGCTCATCAGTCCCACTGTGTTCATTAACCTGTCTCTTTATGTCCTACCTTTCATAGTAACTTGGCCTCAACCCTACCTCCCCTCAATCCCTACACCTGCTGACCTATTGATGTGGTTTCCATCCCCTGCCATGCTAGTTTAAACCCTCCATATCACCGCGACCAAACCTGTGACGATATCCGTTCCCCTCCAGTTCAGCTGCAATTCCTCCTCCTTGTACTGGTCCTACCCACTCTCGAAGAGAACGCAATGTTCCATGTACCTGAATCTCTCTCCCCTGCACCAGTCATTAGTACTATCTTCCTTTTGCTTGACTTGCTAGCACATGGCACAGGGAGCAATCCTAGGATTATAAAACCTGGGCATACTGTTTATTTTGACTTTCTATCTAACTCTGTAAATTCTCTTTGTAGAACCTCATCTCTCTTCCTGCCTATGTCATCTGAACCAACATGGGCTATGACCTCTGGCTGCCCATCCTCCTATTTCTGTTTGTCCTTTCCCATCCAGGGACTTTGTCCTGGCTGCAGAATCCACAATCCTCTGCTGCATAAAACAAATGACTGGTGCCACACACCATGTAATTTACACGCATCTATTCGCCTGCATTCGGACCTTATCATTCTCTGCCTTTCCTACTCAAAAGTTTGTCTAAATGCCACATAAATGTAATGGTCATATCTGATTCCACCACCTCCTCTGGCAGTCAGTTCCAGTTGTCTCTGTGTAAAAAACATTCCTCCAGAACATCTTTAATTGTCCTTCCTTTCACCTTAAATCTATACCCTTTTTTTGATACTCCCGTCATGGGGAAATGATTTTGACTATCTACCCTATCTATGCCTCCTATAAAATAAGTTATCTCAATCTGATCTCCCCCTCAGCCTCTTTCACTACCAGGAAAAACAAACTCACCCTGTCCAATCTCTCCCTGTTTGGAAGTTCTCTAACCCAGGCAACATGCAAGTGAATTTCCTTTGCATTCTCTGGGGCTTAATCACATGCTTCCTGTAGTGTGGCGATCAGAATTACACGCAATACTCCGAGTTGTAAAATAATGGTCCTATGCCCAAATTTATGAAGACAAGCATGCTATATGCCTTCTTCACCACTCTTTCTACTGTATAAATCCAATCCCTTTTTGACTTACAAAAATGCATCAACTTGCGTGCTGTTGTGATTAAAGTCCATCTGCAACACCCCACCCAGTAAGAAGAAGGAAGCTACACTTTTCCAGCCAGGCTTGAGCAGGTCTCTGCAACCACCATATTAAGATCTGATACATATTGGCACAGCAACACACATCATTCTAGTTGTCTTCAAAGTCACAAAGGGTCTGAACTTTGTTGTGGCATGTTAAAGTGTATATCAGCTACAATTCACAGTCTACAATTGGCTGCTGTATAAAGCAGATGACCAGTGCCTCTTTCACCAGTGTAAACAGTAGGACAAGACTCAGCAGAAGAGACTTGTGGCATTTCATGTTAGCTGAATACCCTGACATGCAGGGTATGTATGATTGAGTATACACATGGCTGTCGAAGCACACAAAACACAAACCAAGAGCGGTGACTAAGAAAGAATACTCCTTTACACATGTGCAGTCAGTGGCTGAACAGAAGATCAACATCGCGCAGGTTGCTGAGTTCAATGGGAATATGAATTAGGAGTGATGTAAGGAAGGTGGGCTGTCACTTCACCCTCACCCATTTTTGCTATCACACAAAGTCAGAATCCCCCATCTGAAGATGTCATTTTGTGTTAATGTCCACCTAAACAATAACAAGCTCAGTCTTACTGCCTGTCATTGTTCTTTACATTCAGACTTGTACCAATCCGTGAATTTGCATTTAAGAAGAAATGCTGTCAAAAAACATAGGGCCATTTATATATTTGTCTGTAGAACAAGAGTATGTTAGCTGTACTTTGCAGATAATTAAAATATGGCAGCAGCTTCCCTGATTATCTCTTTTAAAAAAGCGTGTTGTACGCTGTTTAAAATATAAGCTATTTTTCTGTGCGCTTTTTGTAGAAAGGTGCCATAGACAGACGCAGATCATACAGACGTATATCGTTCCTTGCTGTTGCTACCTATGGAAGGTTGTCCTATTAGCTACTTAAGTTGTTTAAGGGCCTGACTGTCCAAGTTAATTAACACATTTTATTTTTAAATGTAAGTAATCTTGAAAATTCTAAAGATTTGAAATTTTAGAAGTGCCAGTACACCACACCACAGGTTTAGTTTAGTTTAGTTTAGTGATAAAGCATGGAACCAGACCCTTCGGCCCACGAGTCCGTGCCGGCCAGTGATCCCCGCACACTAACCCCGCAATACACACACTAGGAACAATTTACAATTTTACCAAGGCAATTAACCTACAAACCAGTACGTCTTTGGAGTGTGGGAGGAAACCGGAGCACCCGGAGAAAACCCACGCAGGTCACAGGGAGAAGGTACAAACTCCATACAGACAGCACCCATGGTCAGGATCGAACCAGGATCTCTGGGGTTGTATGGCAGCAACTCCATCGCTGTACCACCGTGCCACCCGGGTGTTCATATCATTACAAAAAAATCGCTGCTCTCTTTTCTGTTTAATTACCTTGGGTTTTTGTTTTACTTTAACTTTAACTCCTTCCTTACTTAAAGATCCTGGGATGGAGACTCGGCTTTGCACAGACTAGCTGGGAAGCTTCTTCTTTTCGTGTCCATCTTGTTACAAATGTTGACCTCGCTGGCATCGTCCGTCCTGAAAAGGACGCAAGCTTCCGGCGACAATCAGTGGAAGCCATCAGTTGTCGCAATAGATGATGGTGGTAGCAGAATTAGCTTAGGACACTTCCAGTTTCCAGCCCCGCGACGTGGACACTTATGTTATGGGGCCGTGGGGAAGCTGATCTGCCACTCAGAGCCAGCTTTAAGCTTCATCCCAGCAACACCGTTGAGCTGGGATGTATCGTACACATCTCCTCAGCAAGCTTGCTCACCTCAGAAAATGACCTGCGGGCTGCTTCTTTTTTCAGGACCAGCCTGCAGGTCAGCACCAAAAGAGGAAGACAGAAAAATGTAAGAAGTGATTCTTACTTCTATTTGACTGGTTCCACCAAGATATAGTACAAAAGGCCACAGGAGATCCTACTTCCCTGTGGCTATCAAATTGTACAACCCCTCCCCCTTCTGTCATGGGGATAGGCTAACTGTTCCTCTATCTCCCACTTGCTAATGGGGAACATATGATACATTTCCATTAGAGTACTTGCATCTTTCTTATTTCTAAGCTCTACCCATAAAGATAGCTGAATGGATAGCAAATTGGCTTCATGGAAGGAAGGAGAGGGTGATGGTGGAGGGTTGCTTTTCAGACTGGAGGCTTGTGACTGGTGGTGTGCCTCAGGGTTCAGTGCTGGGCCCATTGCTGTTTGTCATCAATGAATTGGATGAGAGTATACATGGCAAGATTAGCAAGTTTGCAGAGGATACAAAAGTGGGTGGCATTGTAGATCTTGAAGATGGTTGTCAAAAATGTCTTGATCGGGAGGACCTTGATCGGTTGGGCAGGTGGGCTGAAGAATGTTTGATGGAATTTAATACAGAGAAATGCGAGATGCTGTATTTTTGGACGACTACCATGGGCAGGACCTACACAGTGAATGGTAGGGCTCTGGGGAGTATCGTAGAACAGAGGATCTAGGAGTGCAAGTATATAGTTCATTGAAAGTGGCATCACAGGTAGGTATGGTGGTCAAAAGGCTTTTGGCACATTAGCCTTCATTAGTCAAAATACTATAGAAGTTGGGAGATCATGTTGCAGTTATATAAGATGTTAGTAAGGCCACATTTAGAGTATTGTGCTCAGTTCTGGGCACCATGTCATAGGAAAGACGTTGTCAAGCTGGAAAGGATGCAGAGAAGATAAGTCCTAGCCTGCTCAACCTCTGCCTAATACACAGTTCCTCTAGCACATTATTTTTGCTCAACATTCCAGTTTTTGTAGTTCTTATGTCTTCGCGACTAATAATTTATCATAATATTATTCAATGCACACTCATTTGTTAATGCACCTGTGAAGCTGCAGCAAGTAAGAATTGTATTGTTCTGGCCCTGGTGCATGTGCCAATTAATTGATATTCTTGTTTCCAGCCCAGGACATGATGAGCATAATTAAATGATGGAGCGTTCCAACTAATCCCTCAGCTCATTCGCACACATCCCAATCCCTCCTACCTGCTGATTTGGCAACTTATTCAGCTTTTTCACGTCTAACATCAAAACCATGGTTCAACTACTGTGCTGAAGTCGCAGACTAAAACATAGGAGTTGAAGGCAGGAAATGCTGCACCACAAGATGTATGAGTGACTTACAGTCACAAGTGAAAGAGCACCCATGGCCACTTCACCACTGGTCCGTTTATTCTCTGGGGCATTGCTTGATGAGGATCAAAGACATTTTGCAACATGTTGCATGGTGCGGACCAGTAAACGATCATTCCCCTCGGACCTTTGGTGATTTAAGAAAAATAATAATTTGCACCCAAGGGAACGATCTGGGCTGCAAAAATTATTGTCACTGACACTAAATAAAAAATATTAATTTTTTCACAGGATAAAGCAATCACTTATTAGCTGGGGGTCATCATGGTCATGACCTCACCTGAGGTCATCATTAGGAGCCCATGCATGGGAGGACCATAATGAGACCCATGGGGTGAGACTGGCCAATGTGCCCCAATAAAGTGATTACTAATTCTAATATTAACTATCTTAATACTGCAGAGTGAATGACTAATAAATGAATAAATTATCTTAATGAATGTAACCCTTAAAACCCCATGGTATTGAATTGTTTTCATTAAAATTGAATATATGCAAGAGATTATGTAGCAATTTTGTTAAATTGCAATTTTGAAAATGTTCCCCTGTGAACATTTTATTGGGTAAAAAGCTAATTCATTTAACAGGAGTTAGTGATGTTGGGCCGATATCCCGTGACGGGTCGTGTAGCCATGATTTCTTGCCACTTGAAACTGTAGAGGGTTTTTGTTTCGTCACTAATGAAACATCAGAATATTTGGTCATCGGAAGTCTCAGGTGAGTGTTGGTATATGTCATAATATGAATAACCTGAACTATTCTGAGAGCAATATTTCATTAACATGAAGAGATCTCAAGCTTAAAGAAAAGAACTACAGCCCAAGAGAAGCTTCGGAAATTTGCAAATGGATGTGTTACATGTCAATAAAAAAATTTAAATCTACATTTGCTGATATCCATAACATATCAGGCAATTCTTCACCAATGTATAACAAAACATCTTACACTTATACTGTGTCTCTACTGTAAACAAAAAATAAAACATTCCGCTGCAGTAGAGTTGCTGCCTTACAGGGCTTGCAGCGCCAGAGACCTGGGTTTGATCCCGACCACGAGTGCTGTCTGTATTGAGTTTGTACGTTCTCCCCGTGACCGCGTGGGTTTACTCCGAGATCTTCGGTTTCCTCCCACACTCCAAAGACGTACAGGTTTGTGAGTTAATTGGCTTGTAAATATTTGTCCTAGTGCGTGTAGGGTAGTGTTAATGTGCGGGAATCACTGGACGAAGCGGACTTGGTGGGCCGAAGGGCCTGTTTAGGCGCTAAATCTCTAAACTAAACTAAACTTCACATTGCAAACAGATTAGATCAAAATAATTGTGGACCTGGAGAAAATTACTTTGGAGGCAAGGGAGTGGAATTTGTGATGGTCTGAAGTCTTCCCAACGTTTAACTGGAAGTAATTGTGACTGATCTTTCATTGGAAGCTGCACCAATGCAACCCCAAGAGATGTGGTGGGGATGAAAGCCTGGCCTGAAATAAATTCACTCCTTGCATGTTGCTTTTAACTGTTACAAGACTAAGTTCACACGGGAGGGCTGGTCCCCCAACACTATATTCCTGCGTTGGGGGACTGGTTTCCAGAGGGCTAGTATGGACATTGAGGCCGAATGGATTCTTGGGCTGGCGGCTCAGTCACTCAGGCCTGGTGGGCTGGCAGCTCAATCACTCAGGCCTGGTAGGCTGGCAGCTCAGTCACTCAGGCCTGGTGGTCTGGCAGCTCAGTCACTCAGGGCTGGTGGGCTGGCAGCTCAGTCACTCAGGGCTGGTGGGCTGGCAGCTCAGTCACTCAGGGCTGGTAGGCTGGCAGCTCAGTCACTCAGGGCTGGTGGGCTGGCAGATCAGTTACTCATGGCTGGTGGGCTGGCAGATCAGTCACTCACGGCTATTCCTTGAAATTCCATTTCAAGCAGAGTGTAGGCCACCAAATTCAATTTCCTAGCATTTCAAGTAGAGTGCAGGCCACCAAATTCAATTTCCTAGCATTTCAAGCAGAGTGCAGGCCACCAAATTCAATTTCATAGCATTTCAAACAGAGTGCAGGCAACCAAACACACGTACACACAGACTCACTCACACTCACTCACTCACACACACACACACACACAGCCACACACACTCACACACAGCCACACACACTCACACACACTCACACACAGCCACACACACACGCACAGACTCACACATGCACATACACTCACACTCACACACACTGACTCACACACCATATATATGACAGTGAAACATTCTTGTATCTACTCACACGGCTGAACGCGGCCTCTCCACTGTGGGGCTTCCGCAGTCAGCGGACCTTCTGCAATCCGAAAGACCTCTGCACCTACCAGAAATTTACGCAATCAGCATGAGCTCTGCACGCACCGGAAATTACGTAATCAGCGCAATCTGTCCACGAAGCGGAAGTCACGGAATGAGCGTGACCTTTGGACTAAACACAGTGGGACCTAACAAAGCGTTTATTCCTTCCAAACACAGTGGGACCTAACAAAGCATTATTTCCTCCAAACACAGTCAGACCTAACAAAGCATTTATTCCTTCCAAACACAGTCGGACCTAACAAAGCATTTATTCCTTCCAAACACAGTTGGACCTCATTGCATTGCCGTTTCAAGCACAGGGCAAGCCAAACAACTCATTGCATTGTCCCTTCATTTCCAATTTGTATTGCAGTTTCAAGCACAGGCAGGGCAGGCCAAACAACTCATTGCATTGTCATTAAGGGCTAACAAATCATTTATTGCAAGTACATTGCAGACTCACAGTTCAGTTGATTCACAGCTTAGTTGTGACCTATCCCTCGTGATCTACCAGAGTGACTGACTCACGTCCAGGCTTCTGGGGTTTTATAGTCCTGCCCCCCCCCCCCCCCCCCCCCCCCCCCCCCCCCCCCGCAGCCCTGGCTTTGGTGTAAATGAACATTAAATAAATACAGATGCTGGAAATCTAAACTAAAATAAGAGAAAAAAATGCTAGTAATACTCAGTAGGTCGGGTGGCAGGTAGAAGACCACTTGAGGAAGGACATTCTTGCTATTGAGGGAGTGCAGCGTAGATTCACACTTTTAATTCCCGGGATGGCGGGACTGGCATATGATGAAAGAATGGAGTGACTGGGTTTGTATTCACTGGAATTTAGGATGGGAGGGGATCTTATAAAAACATATTAAATTATTAAAGGATTGGACACACTAGATGCAGGAAACATGTTACCGATGTTGGGGGAGTCTAGAACCAGGGGCCACAGTTTAAAAATAAGGGATAGGCCATTTATAACTGAGATGAGGAAAAACCTTTTCACACAGAGGGTTGTGAATTTGTGGAATTCTCTGTCTCAGAAGGCAGTGGAGGCTGATTTACTAGATGCATTCAAAAGAACTAGATAGAGCTCTGAGGGCTAGAGGAATCAAGGGGTATGGGGAGAAGGCGGGAATGGGGTACTGATTGTGGATGATCAGCAATGATCACATTGAATGGCGGTGCTGGCTCGAAGGGCCGAATGACCTACTCCTGCACTTATTATCTATGTATCTATGTATCTATGTCAGGACTGGGAGGAAAGAAAAGAAGCCAAGGTGGATTGAATGTCTCCGATAGTGTAAAAGTAGGTGTCCATGGGGATAAGTAACACCAAAAACCGGGAGGGAGACACAATGATTTTCAGATGCTGGACGAAATGTGTAAGAGGAACTGCAGATGCTGATTTAAACCGAAGAATCTCTCCAGAGATGCTGCCTGTCCCGCTGAGTTACTCCAGCTTTTTGTGTCTATCTCCAGATGCTGGAATCGTAAGCAAAATGCAAAGTACTGGAGGAATGCAATGGCTCAGGCAGCATCTGTGGAGGGAATGGATTAGCGATGTTTCAGATCAGGACCTTTCTTCAGACTCTTCTTGAGTCTGTAGAAGGGCTGCAATTTAAAGTCTCACCTGTCCATTCCATCCATCTCTTGAGTTGCTCCAGCACTTTACTCAATAGAATAGAATAGAATAGAAATAATTTTATTGCCACACAACCAAGGTCGGTGGTATTTGGGTTGCCAGCAGCGGTACAATAATAAAGAACACAACCACATTAAAATTTTACACAAACATCCACCACAGCATTCATCACTGTGGTGGAAGGCACGTGGCTTGGCCAGTCCTCCTCCATTTTCCCCCGTGGTCGGGACCACCACCCTCCACAGCCGTTGCTGCGGGCGTCCAGATGGTAAGGGACAAAGTCAAAGTCAAGGTGAGTCCAGGATCGGCTCTTCCCAACCAGAGACCGCGGCTTCAGGCTGGTGTAGGCCGCAGGCCGGCGGTCAAAGTTTTAAAGTACCTGCCGTGCCGCAGCCGGAAGCACCACAGTCTGCAGGGCCGGCGGTCGAAGCTCCCCTCCTGGGGTGATGTTAAGTCCATACCACGCCCGCGGTAGAAGATGGCCGCGGGCCGGCGGTGGAAGCTTCTTCCACCCGGGTCCCCAACGTGAGATCCCGGGCTGTAGACGCCGCACCAGCTGGAGTTCTGCAGACCGCTGCTTCAGGCTGCCGGCTGCCGCGGGCCAGCGTAACGGAGCGCTCCCCTCCAGCGAGGTCTCACCCGCTCCGCGCCGAGAGTCCACGCTGTGCCCGCCGCTGAAGCTCCGGGCGCGTCTCCGGGAAAGTCGGCGCCGATCCATGCTGTTAGGCCACAGGGGAGGCGGCCTGAAAACGTCGCCTCTCCATGGAAGAGGCGGCCGAAACGGTTTCCCCCTTACCCCCCCACACCACCCCCCACACTTAACACACAAAGAAACATTAAAAACACACTTTTAAACATACTAAAAAAATAAAAAAAGTTGAAAAAAAGACGGACACGCTGCCGACAGGCTGCTGCCAGTGCAGCGCCCCCTACCGGAGTATTTTACTCAAGTAATACAAGGTTACCTGTTCAATGAGTGTATGGTTCAATGGTACTTTATTGGCCAAAGTAATGAATGTGACTAGTCCTGTACACAATATTCCAAGTTTGGACTAGCCAATGTCTTGTACATCATTTCACATGCACAAAACTACTGAGACCCCCTTCCCGCACACCCCCAATCAGTCCCAATCTTTCCAAATGATTATGAATTCTATCGCTACAATTTTTTACTGTAGTTTTTCTACTACTGATGTAAGTAAGGCTTGTAGTTTAACTATCTTCTTATGCTATCTTATTATCCCTACCACATTTTTTGAATATGGGAACAGCGTTAGCAACCCTCTAATCTTTCCAGTATCTCGGCCATGGCTAAAGATGATGCAGAAACCTTCGTCAGAGCACCAGCAATCTCTTCCCTTGCTTCCCACAACAACTTGGGATAGATTACCCCGGGCTCTGAGGATTTCTCCATCTCAACATGTTACCTGATACCTACATGTTCCACACTGTCAATGTACACCTCTCCAAACCCTCCATCCTCCCCAACGTTTACCCTGATCAATGCTGGCATGAAGTATTCATTCAGCGCACCATACATCCCTTGGCTCCACACAAAGACTTGCCTTGTGGTTCCTGACGGGACCTACTCTTTCCCTATTTACCCTTCTAAAATATATCTATACAAGGTTTTTGCATTTGCTTTAATTCTGTTGGCTCAGGCCGTTTCATGTTTTCACTTTTTGTGCTCCTGATGACTATCTTAAAATCTCTCATATCCACTGTAAACCTCAAAGGATCCACTTGATAACAATATCCTATACCTGACATATGCTTCCCTCTTCTTCCTGATCAAACCCTCAATTTCCTTTGCTGACCAAGCTGCCCAAATTCCACCAATTGTGTTTCTTACCCTTAAGGGCCTGTCCCACTTGGCAATTTTTTCGGCGACTGCCGGCATCATTGACTGACGTATCAGGTCACCGAAACATTAGTGGAGTAACGCGGTGTGACGCGGCGGTGATGCGGCGTGACGCGGTGTGATGCGGCAGTGATGTGGCGGTGATGCGGCGTGACGCGGCGGTGATGCGGCGTGATGCGGCGTGACGCGGTGTGATGCGGCGGTGATGCGGCGTGACGCGGTGTGATGCGGCGGTGATGTGGCGGTGATGCGGCGTGACGCGGCGGTGATGCGGCGTGATGCGGCGTGACGCGGTGTGATGCGGCGGTGATGCGGCGTGACGCGGTGTGATGCGGCGGTGATGCGGCGTGACGCGGCGGTGATGCGGCGTGACGCGGCGGTGATGCGGCGTGACGCGGCGGTGATGCGGCGTGATGACGTATTGACACACGGTGTTTTTTCAAGTGTCGCAACTTTTTTTGTCGCCGCTGGATTTTTAAAGTATCGAAATCTTTTGCCGACACTGATATGATGCCGGCAGTCACCGAAAAAATCGCCAAGTGGGACAGACCCTTAACAGGGAAATGCTGACTCTGAACTCCTGCGATCTAGCTTTGAAATGCTTCACACGTATTGGATGTTTTTTTGTTCCCTCAAGCAGTTGCTCCAAATCTACTTTCAGCAGATCATGAATCCACTGTCGAAGTCGCCCTTCCCCAGTTTAAGACTTTAACTTTACATCCAAGCTCATCCTTTTCCATAATTACCCTTAAAGCTTTACTGAATTGTGATCACCGTTTGCAAAGTGTTCCTCCTCAGACACTTCCAGCGTTTACCCATCCTCATTCCCTAGATTATGATCAAGGGCGGATCCCACCCTAGTAGAACTCACAACATGATGTTTTAAAAGCCCTTCCTAGAAGCAATGAACAAATTCCTCTCCATCTAGGCTCCATAGCCCAAGGCAATCCCAGGGAAAATAAAATCAGCCACTACGACAACTCTATTGCTTTCACATCCCACTGATATTTGTCTACATATTTGTCCTTCCAAATCTGCTGACTAGTTGGAGACCTATACTATAATCCAAGCAAAGTGATTGTCCTTTTCTTATTTCTAAGCCTTTTCCACGTAGCTTTATTGGGCAAAGATATACTCCGCAAGTACTGTTATAATATTCTCCACGATCAACAGTGCTGTTCTTCTTCCCCCTTTTGGAACCCTTTTCTTGTCACACTTGAAAATACTATATCCGGAAACATTGAGCTGCAATTCCTGTCCTTCCCTCAGGCACATTTCTGCATTTACAACAATATGATACTCCTACACGCAAATCCACACCTCACCTCATTCATCGCACATGCAGATCTGTTTGCATTGAAGTTTCTATTGTTAAGCCTGTCACCTCCCTTATGCTCTCTCGCCAATCTCTGGTTGTTCTCCCCATAAGACCTGCCTGCTCCTTTTTCTACTTATGCTTCTCTCTCCCTTCCTGCTACATCGTCATTTTGGGTCATTCCCCCACCCCCTATCTTCCACGTGTCTAGTTTAAACCATCTTGAGTAGCCACTGGGGAATATCCCTGCCAGAGTATCAGGTTCTCCATAAATGCAGCCTGAAATACACACCTCTACCCCAGAAAAGATTCCAATTCTCTGAAAAACCTCCCCCTGCTGTTCTCTTCCTATTTCTAAAATCACTATCTTGTGGCAAATGAAGTTTGCATTTGGTTTCTGCAATGAAGAGGAGACCACAATGAGAACATTGTATACAATTAGAACAGCGAAAAAATAGTACAGAACTGGCAGAAGTGCTAATGAACCGCTGCTTTATGTTTGGGTTCCTGGATAGCGGAAGGGAAGGACCAGTGTTGCATCACCTGTGGTTGCAAAGGGAAGTGCAGTAGGAAGGAGAGAGGTGGGTGGGAACGAGAGAGTGAAGGGAGTCCTGAAGGGAGAAGTCTTTGTGAAATGCTGAAACGGAAGAATATCTTTGGTGGTGGAATCTCTTTAAGGTGAGAGAAGCAAAATTTAAAGGAGATGAGAGGGGCAAGCTTTTTACACAGAGGGTGGTGGCTGCCTGGAATGCATTGCCAGGGATGGTGATGGAGGCAAATAATATAATGGCATTTAAGAGGCTTTTAGATAGGCATCTAGATATTTCGGGAATGGAGGGATATGGAACACGTGCAGGCAAAGGAGATTAGTTTAACTTGGCATCATGTTTGGCACAGACATTGTGGGCCGAAGGGACTGTTCCTGTGCTGTACTATTCTCTATATTTTTTGTTCTATGTATTTTATTTCTAGAATTGCTGACTCTGCTAATTTAAAAGATTATAAAAGATAAATTGAAAACAGGTACATGGACAGGAGAGATTTAGATGGATATGGGCCAAATGGGCAGATGGGTCAGTTGTAGATGGGGCATTGTGTGCAAGTTAGGCCAAAAGGCCTGTTTCCCTGTTATATGACTCAATGACTCTAAATGGAGAACATGTCAGGGGTCCTCCTCCTCTGCATTTCCCAACTCCTGTTTTTTATCTCTGTTCTCATTCTTTAACTGCTCCATTGACCAGATAGTCTTCTTTACAGCTAATCCCCATGGTCACCTGGGTTTTAACCCAATCAGAGACATGCCCTACCCCCACCTTCCCCACACTTATGACCTTATGACCTTATTCAGAAATGATAGAATTAGGCCATTTGGCCCATCAAGTCTACTCCGACCATGCCGAACAAGAAGTCTACTCTGCCATTCAATCGTAGCTGATCTATCTCTCTCTCCTAACCCCATTCTGCTGCCTTCTCCCCGTAACACCTGACACTCGTAAGGGAATAAGCTTCCTTTCTCTCCTTCCCGGTTCTGATGAAGAATCTATAAACTACAAACTACAATAATATTGTGGTTTTTAATTAATTTAATTGTTTTTTAATTATTCTACGAGTACTGTGTTACAGGCCTGTTATCCTGCAAGTAAGAATTTTATCGTTCAGTACACACAACAATTAAACACTCTTGACTCTTAATCATCTACCTGAAATGTTAACTCTATTTCTCTTCTCACAGATGTGGCCTCACCTGCTGAGAATTTCCAGCTTTTTTTTAAGCAAGCTCTGAACAAGATAAACAAACTTATTTGAATTCTTGTGCTATCGGTTGACTGTCAATATAGATATGCATTTCCATTTATTTTTAATTATATTTTTGTTCAGTTATTTTCAGCTGCTCGCTATGATTCTCTTGACCACAGAAGCAGCAGCTCCATTGCAGAACAATGGATGCTTCCGTGGTTTGAAGGGAGGATTTAGCAGTTCATTGAGCGTTTAAACAACACTTCTCAGCTAATCAGAGCCCTTCTTAATCCTCGTTCATAATTCAATTAACAAGCCTCGCTTGGGGGCCTATCATGCAGGCTAAGCTGAGAAGGAAACAGTGTTGGTGATATGCTAACCATGCCTCCTGCAAGATATATGAATTATGACAGGTGTTTTTTTTCTCCTGACTTATGTACATCTGTCACATGAATAGATTTATTCTTATTGTTTTAATCCCTGATCTAACATGGGTCCACAGGCAAATGGAAATGTGAAATAAGCCAATGGGCATATTGTTGTCATGGTAGTAAGAGCTGAATTCAATATTAAGACCTACTTATTTTTTGAACAAAATAATTTTAAGCATGAATCATATTATTTTATGCATTCAATTTGGTGTTCAATATGTTTCCTGCAAGCAAAATAAAACTTTAAGATTTGTATTTTTCACGATGCTGTGGCTGATGTCAGTGACACTTGTTCAAGGTGATAGTTGACAAATGCAATTTGGCAATGTGATTTTGTACAATGGAAGTTAGAATTGCAATTAGAATTAACACATTAATTGTAGGATTTCAGAAAAAACAGCCACTTGACCCGCTGAGATCTTCCAGCCTTCTGGCATTTGTTCCAGATTCCAGTATCTGCAGTCTCTTTTTCCTATAAAGTTTGACTGTAATTTTCAACATTATGGTCAAATTAAGGTGGATACATTGTTCACCTTTTGGCAAAGGTTGCAAATGTCGGAAGATTAAGTTGACAATGAGGAAACGGGGGATTAGAAAGCAATTCGGAATATCAATTCAGAATATCTTTTTGTTTCGGAATGAGATTATGAAACATAAAAGGACATAAAATGCCAGAGTAATTCAGCAGGTCGCTGGAGAACATAGATAAGTGACGTTTGGGGTCGGGACCCTTCTTCAGACTGATTGTTTGGGGAGGGAAGTAAAATTGAAGAGAGGAGAGGCAGGACAAAATGTGACACGGACTAGGTGGACACAGGCAATCGAGTTTTGATAGACAGATGGTTGTAACAGAGGCCACAGATAAAAGCAGAATGTGTGAGATAGAACACTATGTAAAAAAAACATGCTCGACATATCTTTAAATTTAGCTCTCTAGTATTTGATATTTCCATCCTGCAAAAAACGATTTGCCTGACTACGCTATCTGTGTCTCTTGATTTGATATAGTTCTATTAGGTCTCCCCTCATACTCTGGCATTCAAGAGAAAATAATCCAAGTCTTTCCAATTTATCCCTGTAGATAGTATCCTCTAATCCAGGCAACATTCTGGTGAACCTACTCTGCAACCTTTCCAAAGCTTCCACATTCTTCCTGTACTGGGGAGACTAGATCTGCATTTAGCACACCAAATAGAGCTGCATTTAGCCCACCAAATGAAGCCTAACCAAATTCCATGATAAAATCAAGAGAGTTTTATTGTCATGTCCCAGATAGGACAATGAAATTCTTACTTGCTGCAGCACAACAGAATATGTAAACATAATACAAAACGGAAGATAAAAGTTCAGTAACATATCATGTTATTTAGTTTCATGTTATCATGATTAGTTTCATGTTATCATGATTTTCTGTCTCTTATAATCAATGTCCCGATGTAGGCAAGCATACCATATGCCTTCTTTACCACGTTATCTACTTGTGTTGCCACCTTCATGGAGTGACTGTGGAATGGTGAGAAATTGGCTAGTTGGAAGGCAATTATCAACATAGAGCAGGTTCAGTGAGCTTGAATGCCTTGCCTTTTCTTTAAGTTTATTTGTGCCTTGTTGGTGCTCATTATCAATGTTGCCATGCTTAGCAACCTGCTCTATATACTCACAACTGTGTGGCTCCAATGCCACTTAGAAATTTGCCAGTGACACGACTGTCTTTGGATAAAGCACAGGTGGTGATGAGTCAGTGTACGGGAGAGAGATAGAACAGTTGAGTGATGTTGCACAACCTCTCGCTCAACGTCAGCAAAACGAAAGAATTAATTGTTGACTTCAGAAAGGGGATGTCAGCATGTTAGTTTTCATTGGTGGATCAGCCCACCCATCATGGCACATCCCTCTCTGCCATTGAAAGCATCTACGAGAGGCCATGCCTCAAGAAGGCAGCACCTATCATCAAGGATCCCTGCTATTCAGGCAAGCCGTCTTCTTGCTACTACGATCAGGCAAGAGGTACAGAACGCTAAGGTCCCACACGTGGGACTTATAGAGTTGTATAAAGTTATGAGGGGAATAGATAGAGTGAATGCACAGTCGTTCACCCAGAGTTGAAGAATCAAGAACCAGTGGACATAGGTTTAATGTGAGAAGGGAAAGATTTAATAGACACTTGAGCGGCAGGAAAATAATCAGAAAATGCAACAGCTGGGCGAGGAGTTGAAGAAGATGGCAAGACTAAAAGGGGATGTTATTTAGTTCAGTGATACGGTCGGAAAAAGGCCCTTTGCCCCTGCGAGACCGCACCGACCAGTGATCCCCACAGATTAACGCTATCATTCTTTAACAAAGCACACACTCAAATGTATTATCCAAAGATATTAGAATAGAATAGAATAGTTTATTTATTGTCATTGTAACATGAACCATGTACAACGAAATTGTAAAATGTCAGCCAGTCAGTGCACCATTCAAACATTTCTAAAAGCTAACGATACATACAAAGTAAAATATTTAAAAAGATAAACAACTAAAATAAATATCATAAAAATAGCACGCATAAACACCCAGCCCTACATCCTTCTGTCGATTTCATGTATGTATGTATCGCCCCTGCGTTCCTTGGCGGCTACATTTAGTGCCTTTATAGCAGTGGGGTAAAAACTGTTTTTAAGTCTGTTTGTCCTTGTCCTTGTAGATCTGTACCGTCTGCCTGACGGTAACAGTTCAAACAGGGAGTGTCCGGGGTGGGAAATGTCCTTTATAATACTCTGGGATTTTTTGATGCAGCGGGAACTGTGTAAGTCCTCCAAGGTAAGGAGAGGGCATCCAACAATCCTCTGGGCGTTGTCAATGGCCCTCTGGAGCGCTTTCCTCTGAGCCGCTGTGCAGCTGGTGTACCATACGCATACACAGTATGTTAGGAGGCTCTCAATGGAGCACCGATAAAAGGACAGCAGCAGTCTCTGAGTGATGTTATTCTTCCTGAGCACCCTCAGGAAGTGCAGTCTCTGCTGGACCTTTTTCAGCAGCGCAGAGGTGTTCACGCTCCACGTCAGGTCCTCCTCAATATGGATTCCCAGGAAGCGGAAATCCGCCACCCTCTCCACACAGTCCCCTCTGATAATTAATGGTACCATGTCCGTTTTATTCTTCCTGAAGTCTATTATTATCTCCTTGGTCTCCATTGGCCTCAATATCTTTGCAGTGGAAGAGGGGGAAGTTGGGAGTGGAGTGAAAGCATTCACTTCTGCTGAATATCAGTCTTCATCCTATTGCCCTGCGCTGGTTAATGCAAGAGCCATTAGCTGGAAGGCAAATTATTTTACTCAACCTTTGCAAAGGAAATAAAGCACATTAGAGAAGTCCTTTGCATTTAATTCAGGCCTGTTGTTCATATAACTTCTACCAAAATGTAGCAGGAGAGCATCAACCATATGTTTTACTTTGTCTGAAGCAGTACAAAGCAGCCAGAGTCGCAAGCAGCTGACTAATTAACACAATTGGGCATCATTTCTGTTATAAAGAATAATTATGATTAACATTGCAATGATGGTATATAAATCGTTCAGGTACTTTTAAAGTTTTTGTTTTTCCTCAATTGGCAGATTATTTCAATGAGGCCAAGATAATAAATGCAGAGCTGTGTTCTGCAATCACACCGATACTTCATAATACTACCTAATCTATTAACAGCAGCACACATCTGGAAAACACCATCTCTGGAGTCTTCTATTCCTGCAGTATCTCAGGGAAAAAACACATTTTTAGTTTCAACTAGATTGCTTAATGAATGTTTATCGCTCTTGATGTTTCTCTGAAACAAGGTACAAATTTTATATAGACATTAAAAATGAATAAGAAGCGGCTGATCATTTTCTTGATTGCTTACTAATTAAGATAATCTCTGTGTGATGCTATTTACTCGTATTTTATAATGAGCAAATGTACATTAAAAAAGCATTATATACCACGCCCCTTAAGTTTCCATTTACCTTTCTTGCTTCTTTATAGCACCAGAGACCCGAGTTTAATCCTGATTACGGGTGTTGTCTGTACAGAGTTAGTACAGTTTCCCTGTGACCACGTGGGTTTTCTCCGAGTGCACCAGTTTCCCCCCATACTCCAAAGACCTACAGGTGTGTAGGAAAATGCTTGTGTATGGGATGGTCGCTGGTCGGCATGCACTCAGTGGGCGAATGAGACCTGGTTCCATGCTGTATCTCTAAAGTCTATAGAGTTACTAGACTAAGTGGGACCCGTTGGGTCCCAGCATCACACAGGAGGGCTGGTCATCCAACGCAATATTCCACCTCTCCACCAATTCTAATGTTGGTGGCCAGTTGGGGGGGGCTTTCTGGAGTGCTAGTATGGGTGTTGTGGGCTGAAGGGACTGGTTTCCAGAGGGCTAGTATGCAAATTCTGCGCCAAATGGATTCTTGGGCTGGCGTCTCAGTCAATCAAGCCTGTTGTGCTGGCAACTCACTCACACACGGCTGGTGGGCTGGTAGTTGACTCACGGCTAATCCTTGAAATTCTATTTCAAGCAGGGTATAATGCCACCAAATTCAAGTGCAGTTTCTTACCACTTCTGCCAGGGTGCAAGGCCACCAAATTCAAGTGCAGTTTCATACCATTTGAAGTAGCGTGCAAAGCCACTAAAGACAGCGAGTCGTGACCTCTCCCTCCTCCATCTTGCAGAGACTGAGCCACACCCACATTTCCGGGTTTTATAACCCCTCCCCCCACCGGAAAAGGTGTGGCTTTCATGGAGTGATTGACAGGAGAGAGATTCTCAACATTTTTTAAAAAACTGATAACACTTTTATTTTTCATTGATGGGAAGAATTCTCTGCATCTGCTCAGCGGTGGGGGACTGAGTAAGATGGCCAAAAATCACAGCGGCAAGTGGTAGCGTTTTATCTAAAATCAATATACAATCAATGAAGCCTTTTAACTTCAAGCCAAAGCACCCACTCCACCATTTGCAGTAAGTAGTGGCTTTCAACTTCAAACCACACCCAAGCCACACCCAAGCCACCATTAGCAGTAAGAGGTGCCTTTCAACTTCAAGTCAAAGCAACCAAGCCACCATTAGCAGTAAATAGTGCCTTTCAACTTCAAGCCAAAGCACCCAAGCCACAATTTGCAGTAAGTAGTGCCATTCAACTTCAAGCCAAAGCAACCAAGCCACCATTTGCAGTAAGTAGTGCCTTTCAACTTCAAACCAAAGCTCCCAAGCCACCATTTGCAGTAAGTAGTGCCTTTCAACTTCATGCCACCATTTGCAGTAAGTAATACATTTTAACTTCAAGCCATTGCACCCAAGCCACCATCTACAGTAAGTAGTGCCTTTCAACTTCAGGCCACACCCAAGCCACCATTTGCAGTAAGTAGTGCCTTTCAACTTCATGCCACCATTTGCAGTAAGTGGTGTCTTTCAACCTCAAGCCACACCCAAGCCACCATTTGCAGTAAATATTGCCTTTCAACTGCAAGCCAAAGCACCCAAGCCACCATTTGCAGTGTAGTGCCTTTCAACTTCATGCCACCATTTGCAGTAAGTAGTGCCTTTCAACTTCATGCCACCATTTGCAGTAAGTAGTGCCTTTCAACTTCAAGCCAGAGCACCCAAGCCGCCACTTGCAGTAAGTAGTGCCTTTCAACTTCAAGCCAAAGTTCCTAAGCCACCATTTGCAGTAAGTAGTGCCTTTTCTACTTCAAGCCAAAGCTCCTAAGCCACCATTTGCAGTAAGTAATGCCTTTCAACTTCAAGCTTTCTGGAGCGCTAGTATGAACCATTTTAGAACCAATAGACATTTTATTGCAAGCTTTAGAACCAAAAGACACACATTTTGCAAGCTTTAGAACCAATAGACACACATTTTGCAAGCTTTAGAACCAATAGACATTTTTTTGCAAGCTTTAGAACCAATAGACATTTTTTGCAAGCTTTAGAACCAATAGACATTTTTTGCAAGCTTTAGAACCAATAGACATTTTTTTGCAAGCTTTAGAACCAATACACATTTTTTGCAAGCTTTAGAACCAAGAGACACTTTTTGCAAGCTTTAGAACCAATAGATATTTTTTTGCAAGCTTTAGAACCAATAGACATTTTTTTTGCAAGCTTTAGAACCAATAGACACACATTTTGCTAGCTTTAGAACCAATAGACATTTTTTGCAAGCTTTAGAACCAATGGACATTTTTTTGCAAGCTTTAGAACCAATAGACACACATTTTGCAAGCCTTCGTACCAATAGACACACATTTTGCAAGCTTTAGAACCAATAGACATTTTTTGCAAGCTTTAGAACCAATAGACATTTTTTTGCAAGCTTTAGAACCAATAGACATTTTTTTGCAAGCTTTAGAACCAATAGACATTTTTTTGCAAGCTTTAGAACCAATAGACATTTTTTGAAAGCTTTAGAACCAAGAGCCATTTTTTGCAAGCTTTAGAACCAATAGACATTTTTTGCAAGCTTTAGAACCAATAGACATTTTTTTGCAAGCTTTAGAACCAATAGACATTTTTTGAAAGCTTTAGAACCAATAGACATTTTTTTGCAAGCTTTAGAACCAATAGACACTTTTATTGCAAGCTTTAGAACCAATAGACACATTCTGCAAGCATTTTAGAACCACTAAGGGCACTTACATTTGAGTAGACATGTGTTCAGTGTTATTCACAGCTCAGAGAAACGTGACACTCTGCTTTCCTCCATCTTGAAGAGTGAGTGAGGCACACCACTTCCTGGTTTTATAGTCCCTCCTCCCTGCCGCCAGCGGGGGCAGCAGAGAGAATGGGGAATTTTGTAAAATCATTAATATCTCTGTCATTTTTCATCGACTGGAAAAATCCTCGGCACACATGCGGTGGAGGGGGGCTCTGAGCAAGGTGGCCAAAAATGACGGCCATAGGTGGCGGCGTTCTCTCGGAAATCACAGCACAGATCGCCAAAAGCGGTCAAGAACAGAGTTTTAGTAATATAGATATCTCCAGTGGTTTATTACAGCCCTCTCTTGTTTTTTTCCTAAATCCACTCTTGTCCTCAACAAGTTCATTTTGCGATGTCTTTCAGTGTCATTTCTAACTGTCTAGCCTACCATCTCAGCCCTCTCAAGAACCAACCTCTATTAGTTGGGCAATGCTGACCTTTCTTTGAAAATTGGTGCCTCCACCCTGTTTCACCAAGTAATCCTGCCCCCATCCTTGAGAAAAGCACAAAATGCTGGAGGAACTCAGTGGGCCAGGCAGCATCAGAGGAAGGAGGCAATGGAGAGACGTTGTTTCAGGTTGGGACCCTTCTTCAGACTGATCGATGTCCTGACCCCAAAACGTAACCTATCCATTTCCTCTACAGATGCAACCTGATCTGCTAAGTTCCTCCAGTACTTTGTATTTTGCTCAAGATTCCACCATCTGCAGTTCTTTTTGACTCCGGCCCTCAATTTTGCTGCACCTAAAGTAAACCTCTGGCAGTAGATCCTGTATCTCTGTTGCTTGAGGGGTAACTGTGCCTCAGTTACCGGCCTTCTCACCGTGCAATTGGAAGGTTGGAGTTTCGTATCTCTCCGAAGGTTTGAGCACAAAACCTCAGGCTGTAAATTAGAACTGCGTTGAAGAAAATGTTGTCTCTGGAAAACCAAGACTGCTTCCTTAGGTGGATGAAAAAATACTCAACATTCCCCAGCTGCTTTGGCCTACATTTATCCCTCAATCAGCATTTCAGAAACAAATTATTCGATCAGCGTTACTTTGCCCTTTGTCCATCTTGCTGTTGCCTCCAGATTTCTAACATTATAAAAGGAACCTCAGCCCAAAACTGTTTCATTGGCTCTGAGGCAAGTTGAGATATTCTGAAAGAGGAGAAAAGCTATAATAAATATGTCTTTTTTGCTTTAAAATTCCATTTATGTGTTCCTCCTAGATCCTAGATCCTAGATCACTTCTCCAATTATATTTCTACGCCGACCATAGAAATGAAACAAAACTAACCAGCGGGCACACTCTATAACGTCCCTACCCTTCTGGTCCACTTTGACTTCTCCATAGCTTGGCCACATGTACATTATCATCTCCTTTTTATGTCTCTTTCTTTTTGGCTCAGTTTTGTAAGACTGCTCCTGGTTTATTATGTTTAGAGGTTAGAAATTTGGAAGCAACAGCAAGATGCACAAAGGGCAAAGTAATACTGATCAAATAATGGGTTTCTTAAATGCATAAGATCATAAGTGATAGGAATAGAATTAGGCCATTCGGCCCATCAAGTCTACTCCGCCATTCACTCTTGGCTGATCTATCTCTCCCTCCTAACGCCATTCTCCTGCCTTCTTCCCATAACCTCTGACACCCTGCAAGGCTCTCCCTCTCCCGCTCCTGCATGCTGTAGGGCTGGGAGAAGCCAATCTCACTCTAAGACATTAGATAATCATCATTATAACTAACTTTGGTATTGGGGTTCGCCACCCGCAGTGGGGTGAACTCACGTGATATGTTTTATTTATTTACCACTACAAGAATGTCCAGGACCCCATGGGGCACTGTCCCTCATCATCAGGGCACATGTGTGGCAACGCTGTTGATCTTAGACTTGTCCCAACAGCCCAGTCCGGAAGTGGCAGCGCTGGTGAACAGCTGCGGCTCGCCTGCAGTCCGTTTGTTTTTACTTTTTTGTGTTGTTATTTTCATTTTGTCTAGCTAAGTTTTTGTTTTTTTAGGTTGTGTTTATGTGTGGGGGGGTGGGAGTTGAAACAGGGCTTGCTGTCTCTCCCTTCGGGGGAATGCGACTATTTTGTCGTATCCCCCTTCTCTGCCTCCGTCTGCGCTGAGGCCTAATGGCGGAGTGGCGACCTCGAGGCTCCGGAGGCAGAGCCTGTCAGGACTCGCCCTGGGCTCGCTCCCGTGAGGGCGGCCCAGCTCGGGGCTGGAACGGCGCTCCCGTGAGGGCCTGTGACGCTCCCGTGAGGGCGGCCTGGCGAGGGGCTGAGACGCTCCCGTGTGGGCGGCCCAGCCCGAGAGAAACGGCGCTCCCATCGGGGCGGCCCAGCTCGAGGGTGGAACGGCGCTCCCATCGGGGCGGCCCAGCTCGAGGGCGGAACGGCGCTCCAGTGGGGGCGGCCCAGCTCGAGGGAAATGGCGCTCCCATGAGGGCAGCCCAGCCCGAGGGTAACGGCGCTCCCGTCGGGGCGGCCCAGCTCGAGGGTAACTGCGCTCCCATGAGGGCGGCCTGGCGCGGGGCTGAGACGCTCACGTGAGGGCGACCCGGCTCGGGGCTGGAACGGTGCTCCGGTGGCTGAGACGGCGTTCTGGCGTCGGCGGCCTGAGTCCGGGGTTCGGCCGCGGGCCAGTGGATGACGTCGTCAACAGCTGCGTCCACTGGACTGGAGGACGGAAGCTTCGACCACCCCCGGCCGCGGAGTTTGAACCGGCCCGTTCGCGGAGCTCGGTGAGCCGCGGGACTGATTTACCATCGCCCGGTGGGGTATCGCCTCAGCGCAGAGGGAGAAGAGGAGGGAAGAGACTGCAGCCCTAAGATTTTTGCCTCCATCACAGTGAGGAGGTGCTTGGTGGACTCACTGTGGTGGATGTTAATTTGTGTTTACTGTCTGTTCTGTTGTCTATTATTGTATTATTGTATGTATGAGTGCAGGCACGAAATTTCGTTCAGACTGAAAGCTCTGAATGACAATAAAGGAAATTCAATTCAATTCAATTCAATTCAGTCATGATCTCGAAGGAGAAGGCGTGGCGATCTCTGCACTTCACCCTTGCCTCAGGCTTATCCTGGCGACTCAGCTCTGGGCTTGAAGAGGCAGCACTGACGGTCTCTGGATTATCCTGGTGGTTCAGTCGTCACCTCTGTGTGTGTGGGCAGGAACTGGCGTCTCAGGCTTGCCCTGCCCGATCACTCAGTCTTAGCCTTAGTAGAGAGGTACTGGCTGTTTAGGGCATCTTATGGCAGTCCAGTCTTGATTAAGTGGAGGCGCTGGTGGTCCTGGGTTTATCCCAGTGCCTCAGTCTTCCTCGATCCTGCAACAGGGCAAAGCTAGCAGGGAGGTGCCTCACATTTTCTCCCTTCTTCCCTCGCTTTTTTCTTCTGCTTCCCCCTCTACCACTCCTTCCGCCCACAGGCTTCAACTCCCACCCGCCCACCATTTGGTTCTGGTTCCATCTGCAATCCACCTCTCCCCCAATGACTTCCACTTTCATGGACACACAAGGAACTGAAGATGCTGGAATCTTGAGTGCTTGAGGAACTCAGCGGGTCAGTTGAGGGAAAGATATGGTTGGCATTTTGGGTCAAAACCTTACAATCAGCAGTAATCGCTGGAGGGCGAAGAGAACAGAACATGTCCTCTAGCTTCCCTTTCCGAAACTCAAGGAGATTGACACATCCCCAGAGTAGGGGAATCGAGGACCAAAGGACACAGGTTCAAGGTGAAGCAGAAAAGATTTAATAGCAATCTGAGGGGTAACCTTTTCACACAAACTGTGGTAGGTGTCTGGAACAAGCTGCCAGAGGAGGTAGTTGAGGCTGGGACTATGCCAACATTTAAGAAACAGTTAGACAGGTACATGGATAGGACAAGTTTGGAAGGATATGGACCAAACGCAGGCAGGTGGGATTAGTGTAGCTGGGACAGGTTGGCCGGTGTGGGCAAGTTGGGCTGAAGGGCCTGTTTCCACACTGTATCATTCGATGACTATCTATGACTCCATGACACTTGCTGTACTCCCTGACTCTTCCCCATGCCCCACTTCCTCTTACACTCCTTATGTAGCATCAAACAACCCTTTCTCATCTGTTTGGTTCAGCTACCTACTGTATTTAGATACATTCAGAGCTATAATAAACAGCTCTGGTTGTTTTTTAAATGTGTCCATGTTGATCTACATAATTTACTGACTACTTAATTATCTGATGAAAATTAACATGCTAAAATCAATAGTTTCTTTCTCAACAGTTCTGTAATAGCCCATGCTTCTTGCCGTATCTGCAATGGGACATTGCGAGTGATGGCCATTGCTATTGTTGGCTACATAGATTAAGTTGATTGTACTGCAAGACATTTTTGTAAAGTGCACCCTGAGTTTGTGTGATTCTGCAGGTCAATGTGTCAGTGTTTTATCTCCCATGCCATTAATTTGGGGAAGTTGATAATACAAACTTGCACATTTTATAGCTTGTGGTCTTGTGCCAACTGGGTGACACAGCTAATTTAGCAAGACTTTGGTGCACTGCGTAATGGAGCAGGAGACCAAAGTTCAAACCTCACCCTCTCCTGACATTCACACTCAGGTTGCCTCACATATCCAGATCTCAACTTGTCTTTAACCACTGCACAAATCTCAAAGCTCACACTTTGGGTTTAACAAATAACTTGGAAAGAGGAAACTAAAAATAAACAATTGAAGCTGTCTGTGTCACCAGCGAATGATTCCAGTGAACAAGCTGTTGTTTTATTTCAAGGTTGGTCTTTTTTTTCTGGAAACTATAGGGTGGGTTACAGATTATTCCCAGCCAGCCTTTGACCCAGGGTTCCTGCCTTTCAGAAAATCAATAGCACTAAAGCTCTCTCTAACACAAAGGTTATGACTCGCACATTGGAGAGATGTGGCCATTAAATCAATGTCAAAAATTCTAGTTCAGCATCATTAATTTCCTATCACCTGTACATTTTGTATATCGTTGGATCCTGTCCTTCCACAAGATTTCACTTTGTGTGAACTTTTAAGTGAATCTCACTTTAGTATCGAATGTAATTTTTGACTCTTTATATTCTTTTAATGGCCTTACACCTACCTCCTTCTGCTCTTCAATGACAAAACTGCATCCCTGGGGCTCCAGGCTGATCTTAATGAGAATAATGTAAGTGGGTTTGAAGCTAGTGTCTTTCTAGCAAAGTGCTCATTAGATTTCTTGGCACCCTTGCTTCCTGCTGGTTGTCTACTGACATCCACTAACCAGATGATAATGCAGCAGGCGTGAGTTTGCACCTGGCAGAGATTAACGCACAGTGCCTTCAGTGCAAGACTGCACCTCCCCCAGTATTGCAGATTATTGAGCTGAGTTGGATTGAGTAGAAAGGCAGACATTCAATCATTGCACATTTCTAATGTTGTACCTACACCGTCTTGCTTGTGTGACATTTCTGGATGTTTTCAAAGCCATGAAAAATTTCATCTGCAGCAAAAATCAAACTGCTGGGAGAACTCAGCGGGTCAGGTAACATCTGCTGAGGCAAAGGAATGGTCAACGTTTCAAGTCAAGATCTTGCATCAGGATTGAGTGGAGAGGGAAGGTAGCCAGTATAAAGGGGTGAGGCAGGGGTGGCTACAAGTGTAACAAGGTGCGGAGGAAAGATGATGAGCCGATGAAGCTAGGTGAGGGGGGGGGGGGGGGAGGACGGATTTAGGGGACATTAGCTGATGGGTAATAGGTAGAGACAGATATAGGAAAACAAATGGGCAGACGGAACCAAGTTGGGGAAGGAATGTAGAGACAGAAGCAAGAATCAAGAGTGTTTTATTGTCATATGTCCCAGAGAGAACAATGAAATTCTTACTTGCGGCAGCACAACAGAATATGTAAACATAGTACACTGTAAACAATATGATAAACGAGAGAGAAAAAATGTTCCGTGTGTATATATACTCATACCCACAAGTACACATATATATCATGGGTTGCGGTACCGAGGGGGGGGGGGGGCTGGGGGGACTGCAGCCCCCTCCACTTTTTTGGCTAAACGTTTAATAATGCGTAGCCTATAGTTAACGCACGCACTGTACAAGTACCACATACGTCGCGTTCTGCATGCACGTGCGCATATACGGAATCATAGCCAGGCTACTGGCGCGGGCGGGCTGCCCAAGCTCCACTTTTTGTCATTTTGGAATCCATAATTCACACCGACAGAGAGATAGCTTGAGGTGGAGATGGAATGTAGAGCACCAAGAAGTTAATGGTCACAAAAATAATAGCGCCACTCGAGGTGAAATTTATCTGGCTAATTGCGATCCCTCGAATTAATCTCTGTTTCTGCGTAAATGCGTTTTCATTGTTTTCACTTTATGAATTAATTACAGTGTAATAAAAGCAAATAATTGTACAAATATAAACTTCTTTGTCGATGATTATTATTCAAATTTGATTCCTTCAATAAATGTAGGATATATCTTTTTATAGAAACTTAAAGCTAGCCTGAATCTTCTCATATTTTAATAGGCCGTATGAAAGACCCCTCCTAAAAAGAGAAAAGCACAATCAAGCATCGAGAAGTTCTGCATTCCTAAATTGCCCCGATCAAGAGAAATCTTCGTTGATTCCTGATGAAAGAAATGCAGATGATTTCTCTGGTGGGTCTACAGTAACAAGCCCATTGATAGCTCCACAAGGTGCCCTTCTATCTTCCAGCAAACCTGTGGATGAAAAATCGCATCACGAAACAATTACCCCACTTAGACCAAATTAACCAAGGAACTTCCAGTTTCCAAAAAAAGGAATACAAGCATTTCAGGTGACCATTTCAACCTGCGTGGTTTGATGAATTCCCGTGACTCTGTTCTCTGCCACACTTGCGTAATCGCTGAACAAGAAAATAAAATTCTTGTTGCCAAAAAACAAAGAGACCACATTTATCCTTCATGGCTTTTCAAACTGGAAAAAAACAACAGAAAAGTTTTGTGAACATCAATTGTCTCACTGTCACAAATTGGCCATAGTGGTTCTGATGGTTCTTCCTAAGCAATGTCCTGATGTTGCTGAGATGATGAAAACAAGCGTCAGTGAAGACAAGGAAGAAAGTCAGTGAAACGTGGCCAAGATCATCGAGAATATTCAGTTCCTAGCTAGGCAAGGATTAGCCCTGCAAGGCAAGGAAGACGAAGAGTCTAATTTCCTTCAACTCTATCACCTCCGTGCAAAAGATGACACTCGAATGTTACAGTGGTTAAAGAAGAAAACCAACAAATATGTTTCACATGATGTTCAGAATGAAATACTGGGAATAATGGCATTGCAGGTTTTGCGGGAGGTGGCATCCTCTATCAGGAACGGTGTCTTCTTCTCAATAGCGGATGAATGCACAGACATCTCAAATAAAGAGCAATTAACGTTTTGCATCAGGTGGATTGACGATGAGCTGGAACCACATGAAGAGTTCATAGGATTCCACCACATACCCAACATAAAGGCAGACACGATCGTGGAAGTCATCAAGGATGCAATAGTTTGAATGAATTTGACATTGTCCAATTGTCGCAGCCAGTGCTATGAACCAGTGCTGGTTCAAGAAAAGGGGTTCCTCAGCAGATACTTAAAGAGGCCCACAAAGGCACACCTTACACATTGTCATGGACACACCTTGAATTTGGCCGTAAGTGGTGCAACAAAAGGGTCAAAGCTGCTTTCAGATGCCTTGGGCGTTACGTACAAAATTTGCAAAGTGGTCACATTTTCACCAAAGCACCAAGGTTTGCTGAGGAAATAAAAAATGACATCAACTTGGAAGCAGCAGGTAGAAGGTAATTTGTCCAATTCGTTGGAGGATACGTGGACAAAGCTTTGATCGTATCATCACGAATTATGAAGCCCTGTTAGAAAGGGATGCATGCTTGAAGAATGCCTAGACTCAGAGATGAGAGCCAGAATAATAGGTGTCAAGTCACAGATGGAGAAATGTGACTATCTTTGTGCTCTTCATTTGGGTGTCAATGTCTATTCCTTGGCTGACAACTTGTCTATGACACTACAAAGGACATGCATATCAGCATCGCACGGTCAGCGCAATGCTAAAGTGATGGCGTAGGTTTTGGAAAAGATGCGGAGTGATGACAAGTTTGACAAGCTTTACGAAGAGGTACTTCGGATGTCAACGGAGCTTAACATATCTGAACCTCAGTTGCCAAGACATTGAAGAGCTCCCAAGCGTTTTGAAGTGGGAAGTGGGGAACCATCTTTCCCGTCTTTGCCTAAAGACTATACAAGAGACAGTACTTTGAAGTTTTGGACATGGCCAACAATCCAATTTACCGTTGATTTGTTCAGCCCACCTTCAAGGCATATCGTCAAATGGAAGAGCTTCTTCTTAAATCTCTTCGGGGAGAGGATACCCCAGATGAGATAGAGTACTTGACGCATAACTATGCTGACGACATGAATATTCTAGTTTTGAAAGCACATCTGTCTCTCTTGAGCACGTTGTTAAACTCTGGTAACCATCAATTTGACTGTTTCATCGACATTTACAACAGATGATAAAGCTCAAAAATGTCTTATCTCGGAAGTGATCATCTTGATCAAACTCATTCTCGTCCATCCATCGACCAATGCTGTAGGAGAGAGGTCTTTCTCAATGGTGAGACAGTTAAAGACATGGCTGAGATCCACAATGAACCAGTGCCGTTTCAACACTTGGCAGTTTTTCATGTCCACAAAGAACGCACGTCTTTGATAGACTTAATCACAGTGGCAAATGAGTTTGTTGTTCCTCATTAACAATCAGTACGGGAGCACCTCAAGGCTGTGTGCTCAGCCCCCTGCTCTACTCACTCTAAACACATGACTGTGTAGCCAGACATAGTGCAAACTCCATTTTCAAGTTCGCCGACGACACCACTGTTGTTGGACGAATTACAGATGATGATCGGTCAGAGTATAGAAGTGAGATCGACCGATTGACCAAATGGTGCCAGCACAACCTGGCTCTCAACACCAGCAAAACCAAGGAATTGATTGCGGACTTTGGAAGAGGAAGTATGAGGACTCACAATCCTGTTTATATGGTGGAGAGGGTCAAAAACGTCAAATTCCTGGGCGTGCATATTGCAAAGATCTTTCCTGGACCCAACAACGCTCTGCTTCCTGAGAAGATTACGGAGATTCGGTATGTCAGAGAGGATTCTCTTGAACTTCTACAGGTGTACAGTAGACATATTGACTGGTTGCATCATGACCTGGTTCAGCAACTTGAACGCCCAAGAACGGAAAAGACTGCAAAAGGTTGTGAACACTGCCCAGTCTAATCATTTGGCTCTGACCTCCCCACCATCAAAGGGATTTATTGGATTCGCTGCCTCAAAAAATCAGCGAGCATCATCAGAGACCCACACCATCCTGGCCACACACTCATTTCACCCCTGCCATCGGGAAGAACTTGAAAACTGTAACATCCAGGTTCAGGAAAAGCTTCTTCCCTACAGCCATCAGTAGAGCCAGGATGTACACAAAATTGCTGGGGAAACTCAGCGGGTGCAGCAGCATCTATGGAGCGAAGGAAATAGGCGACGTTTCGGGCCGAAACCCTTCTTCAGACAGGATGTTTAGGCGCTAAAAATCTCTGAAATAGGCAAAAAGGCAAAATAAAATTACAACAAAGGCATGAAAAAGGCATTTATTGACAAAAAAGGCATAAAAATGCATTATTTCCATCACCAAAATATGGTTAAGAATGATAATTATGAAGGTATACTACATTGAATGACCAAAGTTGCCTGGTTGCACATAGCTACCTGCATTTTTTCAAATTATCTGGTGTTAAACTATGCCGTCTGTCAGACAGAATATGCTACAGTTGTGAAAAACTTATTTCTACCCCAGCTGAGGTCACTGGTGCATACCTGAAAGAAGCTACAAACTACATTCATGTCTATATCTTGTGCATTACAACTACCTTTGAGAACTTTAGCTATGTTTTGTATTTCTTCAAGATCTTTGTTAGCTAAAATCACCCTCTCACATTTTCCTTGGATGTCTTCACCTACATCGCCAGGAACTTTAAGTACAAAGTACAGCAAGTGAAGATGTAAACAACTGAGCAATAGTTCAGCTCTTTGACTTCTCCAATACTTCCGATGTCAAGAAATTCTCCTTTGATGGTTGACCTGCCTCCAGTGTAGTGATGACCACATTGGCAACAAATCTCCCCACAGCATCAGTTACCTCGTCTATTGAGATTCATATTTTGTTGCATGCAACTTCATCTCTAATTTTCTGCACAACAATGTTGAAGTTGATGTCAACATAATTTTTCCGTAATGATGACTCGCTCGGTATATGTTCTTGTGTGTATTTCCCTCAAAAACCTCTGAGAGATTTGTTTTCCAATTTCCACAGTGGAATTCCAGCATCAATGAATTCATTGCACAGATCACTCGAAAACGCAGATTTGCAATTGGAGCCAGCAGTAAATGTTGTGAGGAGACAAGCTTGCGTATTTCCTACCTTCTGTTTCTCTGCCGTCGACTTGTGTTTAGCTGTACATGCATGGAGATTAAATATTTTTTCTCATGATTCACTGCTTTCTCACATGCTTGGCAAAACAGCACACAGTTGTCTGTAGAGAATATATCACTCCGGTACACTCTCACCAAATCGTTCCATTTTTTACAAGACGTTGACTTGACTTTAGGCATTTTGACGCTTGCAGGGGTAGATCCTACAGGAGCAGGGAGGCAGGCCAAGTACAAGCTAAGAAGAGGAATCAGAGCTGCCAAGGAAAGATACTCTGTGAAGTTGAGGAACAAGTTCTCAGCAAATGACTCTTCTTCAGTGTGGAAGGGCTTGCAATAAATCACAAGCTACAAGAGGAAACCCCCCCACCTCCTTGGACCAGCTGACCAATAACCTGAACGAGTTCTACTGCAGTTTCGATAAACAGAAACTTAACCCTGGTAACCCCAACCAACACTTCACACCTACTCCCAGCTTGACTCCAGTTTGAAAAGACTGGACCCTCCCCCACCTACTCCTCCCCAATCACCTACTAAAAGCATGACTCCAGTCTGCAAAGACTGGACCCTTTCCCACACACCCCTCTCCAATCACCACTTAACACCCACTTCCAGCCGGGTTTTGCCCCGGTGGTGTAAATTTCCTTGTAAATTACGCTAAAACGGCAAAAAAGGCTGATTTAGGCAATCGTGAAAAAGGCATTATCTTCCTGAAATCATCAAAAAGGGCATGAAAAGGCACGTATGGCATTCATGGCAAAATCCTGGCTCTAGCCATCAGCCTGTTAAACACTACAACCTCAAATAAGCTCTGAACTTCGATAGACTATTATTATTATTATTGTACCACTATTATTTGTTCTTTGAGTATGGTGTATATATATATTTATATATTTATTTTTATATATATATGGGCCGCGGAGCGTTTTTGAAAGTGAGGGGGGGTGGGCGAGCGATCATTGATCACCGGGACTTTTTGAAATTTGATGTATCAAAATCATGTTTTAGTGCATTGTGGAAGTATGATTTCAATGTTTGTTTGAAGTATTTTTAAGATAATGTAGGGCCTGCATGAGAGATAGGAGCAGGAGATTATTATTTTTGTTATTGCTCGACCACCAAAAACAGGGGGTTAATAATACAGGCCATCCCCCACCTCAAAAAGTGGGGTGACATATCCCCCAACCCCCATCCCCTCATGAAAACTCCATAGGTAAAGGAAGATTATTGATGTGTTTGGATGGGATATTTTGTTGCATGTTTTGTAAGAACCAAAGTACATTTTAAGAAATGTTTAAGAATTGAAAAGGGATCATTCAAAGGTGGAGGAAGCAGGAGAAAATGTTTGACTATAAGAAGCATATTTACTCAACCAAATGCTTATTTGCAGATTGCAAGTTCTATGATATTTTGCTGATAAAATCTGCCCGATCATAAAAGTCTTCATATTGATAGTCATTTCATGCTTCTCAAGTCATTTACCAACTGCCTAACTAGTGAAGTATTTGCCATTCATCCAAGTGAATAAAGTGGGAAACCTACATTGATTTAATCAGAGCAACTAATATGATTCACTGCTAAAATTGTTCTACATTTTTAAAAGGATGAGTTTTAGTTTGTTGGCATTGGATCGCAATGTTTAGTTTAGTTTAGAGATACAGCACGGAAACAGGCCCTTCAGCCCACTGAGTCCACATCGACCAGCGATCACAGCATTCAAACACTATCCTACATTACACACACAATTTACAATTATACCAAGTCAATTAACCAACAAACCTGTACGTCTTTGGATTGTGGGAGGAAACCGGTGATCCCGGGAAAAATCCCACGCAGGTCACAAGGAGAATGTACAAATTTTGTAAGGACAGTACCTGTAGTCAGGATTGAACCCGAGTCTCTGGCGCTGTAAAGCAGAAACTCTACCGCTGCACCACAGTGAAATGTGTATTATCATTCATGAAATCAAATGCAATTTTACATTTTAACAAAAATGACAATTTAAAACTTAAAACTTTCATGTTTGCATATTGAAAATTTCCATCTGATTCTTTTTCTCTTCTTATTGAGTGATGGGCCATCCCGCCAACTGAAGTGTTGAGATGTAGATTCACTCCTCGAGGAAGAGAATATAAAGCTGAGTTTCACATCGTGGAATGTTTCTGTGTCTGCCCCTCTGTGCACTGAGACAGAAATAAACTGAAATCTAGACACAGACAGGGCCTTCACAATAGTTAAAATGTGCCCAGGCTCACTAGATCATTTATATATTTTGAAGAACTGAGGTGCATTATTTCCATTCGCACCTCCTCCAAAATGATGGTCAGGCACCAACAAAAATATTACCTCAACGCAGACAACAAATAATCGTTTTTCCTCTCCACTCTTCTTAAATAATGGTGATGCTATTGAATCATTAGCAATACAGAAATACAGAAAATTATGTAGTAGTGTTAAACTAGCATATGGAGGGTGAGCAGATGAGGAGTTGATGAGAAGCCAAGAAAAAATGGAAAATTCACATTAATGCTTACACTATGAACTAGGCAGTGCCAATGGGGAAAATAAGGCATGGACTATCTCTCATGTAGTATGTTAGTTTTAATGGACTCACATCGCTAATAGGCCATCCCTGGTAACAAGATTTGTTAGGAGTAACACCAATCCAGCAAAGTGGTTACAAATTGCAGTGGTATATACAGAAATGATGTTACTGCTCGTAGCCCATTGCCTCATATGAATCCAGCTTTTGAGGCTAATAGGTTTATTTCCCTTTAGTTTATCTTGCTTTACCCAGTAATAGTACCAACCTAATATAAAACAACGTCCTCTAGGACCAAGGAGTAGTCACTTTTGCCATTAGTCAGATGTACAGACATTTGATTTAGATTAGTTTAGTTTAGAGATACAGCATGGAAACAGGCACCTCGGCCAACCAAGTTTGTGCTGACCAATGATCACCTGTACACTGGTTCTATCCTACACACTAGGGACAATTTACAGAGGCTGATTAACCTGCACGTCTTTGGAATGTGGGAGGAAACCAGAGCGTTCGGAGTGAAACCACACAGGCACAAGGAGAATTTACAAACCTCACAGACAGCACCCGAGGGCAGGATGGAACCCGAGCCTCTGGTGCTGTGAGGCAGGAGCTCTACCGCTGCACCACTGTGCCACCCTTGTGAATTTAAATGTATGAATCGTGCATTTGTTTCCTATTGCAGATTCTTCCAGCAGTTTATTTTCTTTGTTTGTGAATTCAAGTAATTAAATAAATCTGCAAATAAACTACTGGACTGCTTTTAGAAAACCATCTGGTTCATGTCATTCAAGAAAGGAATCTGCTATCCTTAACTGATCTGGCCTATCTGTGACTCTGGACAAAAGTGATATGGTAACTGACTTCTGAAATGACCTGGGAAGTTAATTAGCTTGGGTGGGGGGCGGGGTCAAGCATATTTAAAATCAGGCAACAAAGGCCAGTCTTGTCAGCAACATCCCCACGCATCTGGGTGTTGAGGGAAGGTGAACATTTCTGCACAGGGTATGTCAGTCGGAAAGACGATGAGTGAAGTCAGAATGGAGATTAGAGAGACAGACAGGCGGCAGACAGACAGACAGACAGACAGACAGACAGACAGACAGACAGACAGACAGACAGACAGACAGACAGGCGGCAGACAGACAGACAGACAGACAGACAGACGGCAGACAGACAGACAGGCAGGCAGACAGACAGGCAGACAGGCAGACAGGCAGACAGACAGACAGACAGACAGACAGACAGACAGACAGACAGACAGACAGACAGACAGACAGGCAGACAGACAGACAGACAGACAGACAGACAGACGGCAGACAGACAGACAGACAGACAGACAGACAGACAGGCAGGCAGGCAGACAGACAGACAGACAGACAGACAGACAGGCAGGCAGGCAGACAGCCATTTTCTATGTGTATTGGTCTGTTATGGTGCTGAAAGTCATTGTTCTGTTGTCAGTACATACGACAATATACACTGCGCCAATTGGCACAGTGACAAATAAATGTCTTGTATCTTGTAATTACACACTCTTGGCTCTTGAGTCTCTCTTGAGTGCATGTGAGGTTGCTCTATGATTGTATTTGCGTGGATTTGCATGTGCATTTGCGTGTGTGCATCACGCGTGTGAGTACATGCGTGTGTACGTGTGCGTGTGTTATAAACCAGAGCTTGATCTGCAGTCTTCCTGAATCTCCTTGCCGATGGCCCAAGACTGTGTGGGTGCTGGTATGAATGGCTGCTCCATGTTGAAAGGATTTTGCACATCATGCTTCACTCCACAGAACTGGAACGGAAACAAACCATCCTCGAACCTAAGGGACTGCCTAAGAAGAGAAAACCAATAAACTACATTTATTATCAAGGAATGAACACTTTTACAAGGAAATCATCCAGAAACAAGAATCAGAAACTTCTAACTTGCATTACTTTCCGCCGGTAATGACTACTGACCTTTGACCCACTCTGGAACAATATTCATGGTTGCAACAAAATTGATTTTTTTAAATTGATTCACATCCAGCCCTGGAACTGGAAATTGCAAATTGTTTGACGTCATTCATGCGGATCCGCTTGGGAATTTGCTGGCTGCCAATGAGAACTGGAAGAGTACATGCCATGTGAACTTGGGAAGAGGTCTGTGCTGCTTCATTTCATTTTTATAGCTCTTTGAGTGCCCCATGAAAGTGTAATTCAGCACCAGCAAAATGGAGAAATATCGCTTGAAGTTTGTGACTGAGGCTTTCCTCTGGTTTAACTCCCAGGGTAGGATACAAAGACAAGTCCCACCCACAGCCATGCTCTTTACTCATCAAAGACCTTCCCGTACTTGGGCTTCCAACGATGGATACTATATGATCCTTTAGCTGAATGGGTTTACAGATTCAGTTGACTAAAACTCCAATATGTCAAGGGAGAGATCGTTGTGTGAGGGCAGATCGGATTCTGGGCTAGTCAGGAGGTAACTGGTGGACAGGATGGTTGAGGGTTGAGCAATTAGATTGTGAAATTTAGTGAATGGGAGGTGAGCACAGTGTCGTTGTTGAAAGCCCCAAAAGAGCTTGTGTCTTGGGGCTTGCCTTATTGTGGTCTTAGGCAGTGCCATGCTGAAGAGACCTAACTGTCCCATAAATAGCCACTAATATTTACTCCAAAAACAACACAGGACTGCACAGTGACATAGGTGGCAGAGCTACTGCCTCACAGCGCCAGTGATCTGGGTTCAATCCTGACCTCAGATGCTGACTGTGTGGCGTTTGCCATGTGATCCCTACGATGCCTTGAGTTTCTTCTGGGGAAATCTGGTTTCACGGGCAAATTGCCGCTGGTGCTGAGTGAATCTGAGGGGAGTTGGGGAGAGTACAATGGGATTGGGGTAAATAGGTCCTTGATGGCTGGCACGGACACATTGAGCCAAAGGGGCTTCATCCATGATATATGATTCTGAGACACTGTGATCATTACTCCAAGAGTAATATCACACGGGGCATGAGATCAATTGATACGTGTCTGAGATGGAGATTGTGTGAAGCATGTAGGTATGACTCACAGCTGAAAGCACGGGTTGAATTTCTGAAACAAGATGATCAGGAAGTGGTTGTTTTCAGAGTTCAGCTTGGGCATTATATTGTTAGTCACGTAACTCTGAAATAAGTGGTGACCTGCGATGTAACGTTTAGGCCCGTGTCTTTTCAATACTGGAATTCCATATCAATGAATAAGGTCAATAGTTTGATTTTATAAAATAACAAATATATTTTGGGGAAACAGCTGGAAGATGTGGATAAACTAGACTATCCATCAATGTTGAATTTCTACTGGATAGCTGGAAAATCAGTGTCAGGGACCTGTGTTGTGTCCACTGTGTCACATCATCTATATTAGTGATTTGAATGAAAATGTAGTTGGCGTACGTTGCCGACAACAGGGCACAGTGGCGCAGCGGTAGAGTTGCTGCCTTACAGCGCCAGGGACCCGGGTTCGATCCTGACTACGGGTGCTGTCTGTACGGAGTTGGTAAGTTCTTCCTGTGACCTGCGTGGGTTTTCTTCAGGTGTTCCAATTTCCCTCCGTGTGTGTAAGATAGTGTTAGTGTGCAGGGCTGGCTGGTTGGCGCAGACTCGGTGGGCCAAAGGGCCAGTTTCCGTGCTATATCTCTAAACTAAACGAAACACCGAAATTGGTGGTGTAATGGATAGAACAGAAGACTTCTTCTTAACGAGTCCACACACAAGATTAGACGTTGTTCAGCCAGAGATGAACACACTTCTCAGCATCAGCATACAATGGGTGTCTGACTTGTCGCTTCATGTGCGTGGTGGTGGAAAGATTGGTGGAAACAGGGCAGCGACATGCACGCTCTTTCCTTGACCCCAGTAAAGAAGACTAATATCAGATTACAACTGAATCTAATATGAGATTACAACTGGGGAAGTGGGACATAGAATGGCAAATTAAGTTAACACAGACAAGTGTGAGGTGTTGCATTTTAGTAAGTTAAACTAAGGCTGGTCTTACGCTGTAAATGGAAGATCCTTGGAGAGTATATATTGAACAGAGAGACCTAAGGAATACAAATACATAGTTTCCCGAAAATAGTGAGAGTGTGGTGAAAAAGGTGTTTAGCATGCTTGCACTCATCGGTCAGGGCATTGAGCACAAGAGTTGAGACGACATGTTACAAATGTGCAGGATGTTAATAAGATCTCACTTGGCGTATTAAGGGGCTGTCCCACATGGGCGACCTAATTGGCGAGTTTAGAAGAGTTTGAAAAAATGACATGTTGAAGACCTCCTTCGACTATGTAGAAGACCTCCTTCGACCTCCTTCGACTATGTTGAAGACTAGCTTCAACTAGCTACAACTAGCTATGACTAACATCGGGAAAATTGGACACCGAATAGTGGAGAGTGAAGACGACCTCCTTCGACCTCCTTCGATCTCCTTCGACCTCGATGAAGACTATCTACGACTACCTTCGACTACCCTTGATTACCCACGACTAACATGCCAACCTACTACGACCTACTACGACTAAACCTATGAGTAAAAAAAGTATCGATTTTTTCCATGGCGACCTTATTTTACTCGCGGGCATTTTTTAACATATTGAAAAAACCGCCGCAACCTAGCTGAGGCCTTGAGTATGCGGAGACCACTCTCGAGCATGAAGGAGAGTTATGAAGACCTCCTATGCCCTTGTGTCGACCATGCTGCGAGTATGAGTCAAGGGCAAACTCACCAGAACTCGCGGATTAGGTCGCCCAAGTAGGACAGGCCCTTTAGTCACCTAGCTATAAGAAGGATGCCATCAAACTGGAGAGGGTGCAGAAAAGATTCACTAGGATGTTATCGGGACTAGAAGGCTTGATTTATATAGCATGGGACTATTTTTCGTGCAGCGTAGGAAGCTGAGGGGTGATCTTGTAGAGGTTTATAGATAAGGTGAATAGTCACACTTTTTCCCAAGATAGAGGAGTATAAAATTAGAGAGCATAGTTTTAAGGTGAGAGGGGGAAAGATTTAAAGGGGATTCAAAGGGCAACTTTTTTACACAGGTGACGGTGGGCATGTGAAACAGGCTCCCAGAGAAAGTAGTAAACGAGAGTACAATTACAAAGTTTAAAAGGCATTTGGATAAATACATGGATAAAAAAAGTCTCGAGAGATATGGGACAAACCGTGGCAAATGGGGTTAGTTAGACAATCTTAGTTAGACAATTTGGTTGCATGGACAATTTTGGGCATAGGCATGTGTTTGTACTGTATAACTCAGGAAACTGATTCCACTCTAGAAATACCACATTTAACGTGCTTAATAGCCATAGTTGGCCATAACTTGTTTAACATCCTCGTTGGTATATAAGTAACAAGTTTTTACTGTGTCCCCTGTCTCTTTAATGATTGAGACAAAAGCTGACCCCCAGCCAAAGAAGGAAATATATTGGACAGATAGACATAAAAACCTGGAGTAACTCAGCGGGACAGGCAGCATCTCTGGAGAGAAGGTCTGAAGAAGAGTCTCGACCCGAAACGTCACCCATTCCTTCTCTCCAGGGATGCTGCCTGTCCCGCTGAGTTACTCCAGCTTTTTGTGTCTATCTCCGGTTTAAACCAGCATCTGCAGTTCCTTCTTACACAAGGATATATTTAAGGTTGGGCGATTCACGGAGTTGGACTATGTGAAAGGAAACAAGATTGAGAGGAGGAAAAGCTCAGGCAGGGAGCTTTGAGCTAAGCTGCAATAGAGATGCACATGTAGCCAAAATAGAACTGATAGAGATGACAGAAATGCATGCAATGGTGGAGTATTTTGTTGATGAAGATGCATTTAATGCAGGTGAGATAGCAAAAGCATGGATAAGGACTTAGCTGCAGATGAGAATAGATTAAACAAAGAGCAAGGTAATGGATTGAACACTCAAACCTGGAGGAGAACGGAGAAGAAAGGCTAGTTGCCCCACCTTCCTACACTCATCCCCATTCCCCAATCCCTCATTTCCCTTTCATCCCCTTCCCTTCCCCTTCTTCCCATATCCCTGGTCTTGACCCGAAACAACGCCTATTCCTTTTCTCCAGATAGGCTGGCTGACCCGCTGAGTTACTCCAGGTGTTTTTGTCTATCTTCCCTCCCTCTGGCTTTCCATTTCATTCCTCTACTCTCATTTTCTGATATCCTTTTGTCTCCTTTTCACTGTTAGTCTTTGTCAATTACTCCACCCATCCGCCCCTCACCCCCCCCCCTCCTTATCCAACCATCACTTGCCAGATTTTGTGCTGTTCCCACCTCTCTTTTCCAGCTTTCTCCCCCCACTACAGTCGATCAGAAGAAAGATCCCAACCCAAAATGTGATCTGTCCATTTTCATCTGATGTTGCCTGACTTGCTGAGTTCCTCCAGCACGTTGAGTCTTGCTCAATTACCATTACTGACCTTTTGTAATCATGATGGCTGACCCTAATCAAATGTATTTGTTCAGCCAGAACTGTTTTGAGGCTGAGGGGGTCAGATGTGGACTGCTCCCAACTCAACTCTAGACCTGCTTTGGCTGTAGCAGCAAGACGGGAGGATGGAAATATCCCAGCTTGGCCCTGACTTCCTAGTTGTGTTGCATGGAATGAACTGGCCCATAATGCGGCACAATGGCACAGCTGGTGGAGATTCTGTCTCACAGCTCCAGAGACCCAGGTTCCATCCTGACCATGGGTGCTGTCTGTGTGGAGTTTGCACGTTCTTCCTGTGACTGCGTGGGTTTTCTCAGGGTGCTCCGATTTCCTCCCACATCCTGAAAGCATGCGGGTTGTTAGGTTAAGTCAAGTCTGGTCAAGTCAACTTTATTTGTCACATACACATGCAAGATGTGCAGTGAAATGAACGTGGCAATGCCTGCAGATTGTGCAAAACAACAGAACAACAGAACAGAACCAGTATTTACATTTTAGAAAAATAAAAAGACATAACACAACAGTAAATGAGTCCCTGGTGAGATCAGAGTTTACAGTCCTAATGGCCTGTGGGATGAAACTCCGTCTCATCCTCTCTGTTTTCGCATTGGTCTTTATGAATTGTGTAGGGAGTGGATGAAAAAATGGGATAACATAGAACGAGTGTGAATGGGTGATCGATGGCCGGAGTGGATGCGGAGGGCTGAAGGGCCTGTTTCCACGTTGTATTTCTTAACCACACTATAAAGAGGATGTCACTGACAGTTCCCTGCCAGGCTGCCAACAAAACATAAAGGTGTCCAGGCCCAACACTAGCAGTGATCGGCATAATGAATAGAAAATCCTTCCACCTCTGCTGATGACAGAATCCAAGCCATGATCATTCGGTTTCAAACATGAAACCCAGGCCTGGTTCTGAAAGACATTTGATACAATAACATCAAATGGCTTCATCTTTCTTCAAATGCGCTGGTGAGATTCGGTTATGGCTGCTGATGTAAGAAATATAAATAAGCAAAGGACAAATTATTGGAAGTGACTTGCTACCTGCACTTGCAGGCAAAGATCAACAAACCACTAATTATTACCAAATTGCTGAGGTGAGAGTTTGAAATTCAGAATCCTATGAAATGTACATTCACAAATGGGCTGCACCAATAACTGAGAGTGAATATATACATCACAAGAAATCCAAACAACTGCAAAAATCATGCAGTATGTCGAGTCACTTCTAAGATCTTGCAGCATTTCCCAGCATCCCTTTAAGAAAACCTAAAATGTTCAATGATGGAAGGTTTTGTATTTTATGTTTACCATTTTAACATTCATCTCAAGAAAGGGCCAGATCAAACCTGTGGCTTGCAATGGGGATTCCCACTCCCAGCCTGTCAATTAAAAAACAATTGGGCTGGGTGGAGGTGGTCATTTGAAGATCTTTGAAAATACATATTTCATCAAATGGTTCATTTCGGTGGCATGACAACGCCAGAAATGCTAACACAGAAATGGCTAACAATAGTACTGTTAAAAATAAAAGCCCTGTTCGCTTCTTTGTATGTTGACTGCGTGCATGTTATCCACATGTAATATAAGACGTTGCCGTCTCTGTGCACTTTTAAAATGACAAACAGCCTGCAAGTCCAAAGTTGCAATCATTCATTGGTATAAATTTGTTTGATTGTTTTCTTTAATTTCTTTTGGAGAAGATTGCATCTTAATTCTTATTCTTCGAGGTTGTATTTAGACAGATCATTGTAGCTGCTTCAAGGGAGAGTATGTATTTTAACACTGGAGGTTATTAAGGACTTAACTGTCCCTATGGCAACATGTGAGAAAAGATGTTGCCGTGGGGACATGAGAAGCCCATATAAACCTTCAGTCTTCATTAAGGTACATTTTAGAAAGGCGATTTAGCAATTATTAATCTTGTTAAATCTGTCACTGATCATCCTCTGAATTCTCTGAAGCTCCTCAGCTACAGGTTCCGGGTTAATTCAGCAGAAACTTTTTTTTCAGGGGCGAAAGCAGCCTTCCAGATGACTTGTTCGGTAAATGTGTTAGGCTGGTGTGTGCAGCACTCTAAGTCTACCGCACCTAATGCACAGACCTCCTGCACACTGCCTTAGCAGCAGCCTCCCGAGAGATCCTTAATCCCGACCATTGGATTGTATCCCTGCAGCTCCATTTTACTGGAAGCAACCTGTCAGAAAAGATTTCACGAATTACATGTTATAGCCACTCCTGCACAAGGATATGAAGGGCAAGGCATTCCTGCCATCAGAATCGTGAAAGGAAGGAAATAATAAAACCCCACATGTAAATCTTATGTATCTGGAATTATTTTAAATTCTTGAAAAAATTGGACTCAAGATTATGATCTACGTAATTTGTTTTGTCATTTTATTGTTTTTCACTGCTGGATAACTGTCCGGATATTGGAAACTAGGCAACGGGGATAACATCTGATATTGAAGCTGTGCACTATGGCGTTAGATTTATAGAGCTATACAACATAGAAATAGGTGCTTCAGTCAACCTATCCATGACAACCAAGTTGCTTTTAGAAGGATGAGGGGGTATCTCATTGAAGCCTACTGGATAATGAAAGGCCTAGATAGAGTGGACGTGGAAAGAATGTTTCCAATAATGGGAGAGTCTGGGACCAGAGGGCAAAACCTCAGAATAAAAGGATGTATCTTTAGAATGGAGATGAGGAGGAATTTCTTTAACCAGACGGTGATGAATCTGTGGAGGCCAAGACATTGGGTATTTTGTAAAATGGAGACTGACAGATTCTTGATTAGTAAGGGTGTCAGGGGTTATGGGGAGAAGGCAAGAGAATAGGGTTGAGAGGAAAAAATAGATCAGCCATAATCTATTATTGGAGTAAACTCGATGGGCCAAATGGCCTAAATCTGCTCCTGTGCCTTATGGTCAACCAAACTAGTCTCACTTCCCTGCACCTGGCCCATATCCCTCCAAATAGTTCCTAACCTGCCCAAGTGTGTTTTATATGTTATAATTGTAACCCCTCTCCCGCTTCCTCTGGCAGCTTGTTTCATGTATATATGTGAATGACAATAGTGCCCCAGATTCCTTTAAAATCTTTTACCTAGTTTTAGACCCAAGCCATCTAGTTTTAGACTCTCCTACCCTGGGGAAAGGACTGTGGTTGTTCACTTTACCTATGGCCATCACAATTGTATATAAGGTCACCACTCAGCCTCATAAGACCCAGCCTCTCCTTATAGCTCAAAGCCTCCAGACCCAGGAACATCCTTGGGAATCATTTTGCACTCATTCCAGTTTAATGACATCCCTTCTATGGCAGGGCAACCAGACCCGTACATGGTACTCCAAATGTGGCTTTGTCAATTATTTGTACAGCTGTAATATGATGTTCTAACTTCTGTACACAATACCCATACCTAGCTTGCCAAACACATACTTCACCACCATGTACACCCACACACCTTCACTGGAACATATACCAACTCCCCTGGAATATGCTATTCTTTTATGCTCCCTACAGCTCTACCATCTACTCTGTAAGTCCTGCCTGGGTTTATCTTACCCAAATGCAATTTATTTGCAATTTGCAATTTATTTGATTAAACTCCATCTGCCATCCTCCAGCTCATTGGCTCAAGTTTCAGTTGTAATCATAGATAACCATTATACCACCGATTTTAGGGGAGGCCATTTAAGACTGAGGTGAGAAAAAAAGTTTTCACCCAGAGAGTTGTGAATTTGTGGAATTCCCTGCCATAGAGGGCAATGGAGGCCAAATCACTGGATGGATTTAAGAGAGTTAGATAGAGCTCTAGGGGCTAGTGGAATCAAGCGATATGGGGCAGGCATGGGTTATTGATTGGGGATGATTAGCCATGATCACAATGAATGGTGGTGCTGGCTCGAAGGGTTGAAAGGCCTCCTCCTGCACCTATATTCTATGTTTCTATCTGCAAAGTTACTAACTAACCATCCCACCTATATAAATATAAATAATGAACGACAGTAGACCCAGCATCAATCCTTGTGTTACACCACCCAATACAGGCCTCCAATTTGAAAATCTACGCTCTATCTCCATCCATGTACTTAGCATGGCTAAAATGAATGGAGCTATTGGTTTTCATGAAGTGTACTAGGAGACGTCACTGAAAAGAGATGAATACAGTTTATGGTACAGGTAGCGGATCAGAACGTCCAAGTGCCTAGATTGCTCTTCTGACAATCTTTCTTTATCACCAATTACTTTCTGACAAGTCTGTAAATAATTGAGCAATTATAGTTTTCCATAATAAAGGAACTACAACATGTCAAGAGTCAAGAGCATTTAATTGTCATTTGTAACAACAATAGAACAATGAATGTCTTACTTGCAGCAGCTTGAAAAGCATGCACACACAATACGTGCACATAATACATTTTAAACAAAAAATGAATAAATTAATAAGCACAATAGTGCAGAAAAACCCAGATAGCCAAAGGCAGTCCAAAGAAGTTCTTCATTGAAGTTAGTGTTGTGTAGTGTTCAAGCATCTCATGGGTTGGGAAGAAACAAAGAAACATAGGAAAATAGGTGCAGGATTATGCCATTCGCCCCTTCGAACCATTCCATATGATCAGTACCCCATTCCTGCTTTTCCCCCATATCCCATTAGCCCTAAGAGCTAAATCTAACTCTCTTGAAAATATCCAATGAATCGACCTCCACTGCCTTCTGTGGCAGAGAATTCCACAGATTCACAACACTCTGGGTAAAAAAGTTTTTCCTCATCTCAGTTCTAAATGGCCTACCCTTTATTCTTAAAAGGTGATCCCTGGTCTGGACTCCACCAACATTGGGATAATATTTTCCTGTATCTAGCCTGTCCAATCCTTTAAGAATTGTATATGTTTCTATAAGATAACCTCTCATCCTTCTAAATTCCAGTGAATACAAGCCCAGTCAACCCATTCTTTCATCATATGTCAGTCCTGCCATCCCGGGAATTAACCTGGTGAACCAACACTGCACTCCCTCAATAGCAATAATGTCCTTCCTCAAATTAGGAGACCAAAATTGCACACAATACTCCAGGTGCGGTCTGACCAGGGCCCTGTATAACTGCAAGTAGGACCTCCTTGCTCCTGAACTCAAATCCTCTCGTGATGAAGGCCAACATGCCATCCGCTTTCTTCACTGCCTGCTGTAGCTGCATGCTTATTCTTACAGTTGGTGGTTACAGTTTTCAGAGCCCTATACCTTCTTCCCAATGCTGTACCTTCTTTACATTACTCGTGACTATTTTTGAATTGATTGCCTCAAAGTTTGAATATCAACACATGCTCATTTCCCAAAGCTGCAACATTGATCAGAGACACGTTTGAATCCATTGCATTTATTGCATTGATAATTAAATTCCATTAATTAAAGAGATCTGGAATTTTAAATGAATCAGGCTATTCTAAGTTAAGGGGCTGTCCCACTGCGGTGACCTAATCCGCGAGTTAAGAAGAGTGTCTTCGTCCTTCAAGCTCGAGGGCACTCGCCTGGAAAACCTCGAGCTGGATCGACTGACCACACACACACACACACACACACACACACACACACACACACACACACACACACACACACACACACACACACACACACACACACACACACACACACACACACACACACACACACACACACACACACACACACACACACACACACACACACACACACGCTGGAGCGCTGTCTGAAATTCAGACCCGCGACGAAGAGGAAGGTAAACGGCTACCATTGTGTATGGTAAGTCCTTTAGAGAGCGCGGGGGGGAGAGAATGGGAGAGAGGGGGATAGAAGGGGAGAGAAGGGGGGAAAAGTGGGGGGAGTAGGAGTGGAGACACTTTTATGAAGTATAATAAACTTTAGCGGGCATTTTACTTGCCGGTCGGTTTTCCCTGATCCTGAAAACTCCAATGAGCCAATCAAAATGCCCGGTCAGTGAAGGAGATTGCCTACGGTTGCCCTCGATTGCCTGTAACTAAATAGCGAACCCGCTCCACTGCACTACGAGTCAAAAAGAACAATGCCGACCAAATTTTACGCGGAAAAATTTTCAACATGCTGAAAAATTCTCCACGACTTAGCTGAGGCCACGAGTATTCGGGAACTTCACTCGAGCATGAAGGAGAGTTCCAGTGACCTCATAGGACCTCCTAGGTCCACATGTCGACCATGCTTCGAGTTTGAGTTGAGGGCAAACTCGTCTAAATTCGCAGATTAGGTCGCCGCAGTGGGACAGCCCCTTTATGATGTTGCAAAAACGTATCTGGTTCATTAACGTTCTTGAACAAATGGAACCTGCTCTTCCAACTGGTGTCACCTTGCAATCCGGAAAGGCCTGTGACAATGAGGTACTGGCTGATTAGAATGATGACTCATGTGAGGTCTAGAATCTGCAGATGAGTGTGCTGGGTCTATCCATACCTTTGAATATGCTCTCTGGATTAATTGCATAGGCTGCAGGTCCCAAATGAAAATATTTAGTCTGAAGAAGGGTCTTGCCCCAAAACATCACCCATCCATGTTCTCCAGGGTTGCTGTCTGATACGTTAGGTTACTCCAGCACTTTGCAGTTCTGCAGTTGTACAGAACCCTAGTGAGACAACACCTGGAGTATTGTGTACAGTTTTGGTCCCTAATTTGAGGAAGGACATTCTTGCTATTGAGGGAGTGCAGCGTAGGTTTACAAGGTTAATTCCCGGGATGCTGGGACTGTCATATGCTGAGAGAATGGAGCAGCTGGGCTTGTACACTCTGGAGTTTAGAAGGATGAGAGGGCATCTCATTGAAACATATAAGATTGTTAAGGGCTTGGACACACTAGAGGCAGGAAACATGTTCCCGATGTTGGGTGAGTCCAGAACCAGGGGCCACAGTTTAAGAATAAGGAGTAAGCCATTTAGAACAGAGACGAGGAAACACTTTTTCTCACAGAGAGTGGTGAGTCTGTGGAATTCTCTGCCTCAGAGGGTGGTGGAGGCAGGTTCTCTGGATGCTTTCAAGAGAGAGCTAGATAGGGCTCTTAAAAATAGCGGTCAGGGGATATGTGGAGAAGGCAGGAATGGGGTACTGATTGGGATGATCAGCCATGATCACATTGAATGGCGGTGCTTACTCGAAGGGCCGAATGGCCTACTCCTGCACCTATTGTCTATTGTCAATTTGTGACCTTTTTTGTAACGGCATCTGCAGTTCTATGTTTCTACATGAGAACATTGCTGATTGAAGTAAATTCATATCACATACTGTTCCTCACTGGTGTCTGAGGTGTTGACTGTGGCAGAAGTACTCATCTGCTGTTAGGTAAGCCATTAGTTTCACAAACCACCCACTGTGGCCTGGAAGCTCCTGGACTGTGGTATGATGCTCCCTCTCCAACTTTAGCCAGCAGGGGGGAGACTCAAATCACAGTCTATTTTGCAGAATCCATTCAAATATAGAACTCTGGTTTGGCTCACCATTCAGTGTCAATGAGAACTTGGATTTCCATCGGACTATGTACTGTAATTCTTCACAGGGACATTAGCAAACAAAACTGGTCATTTTGTCACCTGATGAGATACTGGGACCAAAGACCAAAAGCTTGGTCAAAAGTAGATATGAAGGAGGATTGGAAAGGAGAGAGAAATAGTGAGATATAGTGAGGGATTCTAGAACTCGGAACACATGGTAGAAAGCAAGAGGAAGTAATTAGTTAATATGTACAAAAGGCCAAATTGGAGGAATGTAGGGATACTGAAGGGTTAAAAAGCTGCATAACAGAAAGGGTTAATGGTGTTAGAGAATTGTGAAAGCAAGGTGGAAAAGGTTAAAACTTGAAATGTTATCAAACTGGGAACTAACTAGTACCACATGCCATTCATCTCTTTAATAACTTCCATTTTCCGAGCCCCCACTCCCTCATCTTTACTATGGACGTTCAACAACTCCATCCCCCACCTTAAAGCCCCCCGTTTCTTCCTCGACCCCAGGACCATCCAATTTCCCTCTACTAACATTCTACTCCGCCTAGCGGAGCTGGTCCTCACCCTCAACAACTTCTCCTTTGACTCCTCCCACTTCCTCCAAGTCCAAGGCGTAGCTATGGGCACCCGCATGGGCCCCAGCTATGCCTGCCTCTTTGTAGGGTACGTTGAACAATCCCTGTTCCAGGCTAACACTGGCCCTATCCCCGAACTCTATCTCTGCTACATTGATGACTGCATGGGTGCTACCTCCTGCACCCATGCAGAACTCACTGACTTCATCAACTTCACCACCAATTTTCATCCGGCACTCAAATTTACTTGGACCATCTCCAACACCTCCTTCCCCTTTCTTGATCTCACAGCCTCCATCACAGGATATAGACTATTGACTGATGTCTATTACAAACCCACTGACCCACAACTATCTTGACTACACTTCTTCCCACCCTGCTTCCTGTAAAGACTCTATCCCCTACTCCCAATTCCTCCGTCTACACCGCATCTGCGCCCAAGATGAGGTGTTCCATACTAGAACATTGGAGATGTCCTCATTCTTTAGGGAACGGGGGTTCCCCTCTTCCATCATAGATGAGTCCCTCACTCGTGTCTCCTCGGTACCCCGCATGTCCGCCCTTGCTCCCCCTCCCTCTAGTCGCAACAGGGACAGTTCCCCTAGTCCTTATCAGCTGTCACATAAAACACATAATCTTCCGAAATTTTCGCCACCTCCAACGGGATCCCACCACGAGCCACATTTTCCCATCTCCACCCCTTTCCGCCTTCCGCAGAGACTGTTCCCTCCGCAACTCCCTGGTTAACTCCCTTCCCACCCAAACCACCCCTCCCCAGGTACCTTCCCCTGCAACTGCAGAAGATGCAACACCTGTCCCTATACCTCCTCCCTCGACTATGCCCAAGGACCCCGACAGTCCTTTCAGGTTCGGCAGAGGTTCACTTTCATCTCCTCCAACCTCATCTACTGTATCCGTTGTTCAAGATGTGGGCTCTTATACATCGGCGAGACCAAACTCACTCTGTGCGATCGTTTCGTGGAACACCTTCGCTCAGCCCACCTGAACCTACCTGATCTCCCTGTTGCTGGCCACTTTAATTCTCCTTCCCATTCCCACACAGACCTTTCCGTCCTCGGTCTCCTCCATTGTCAGCGTGAGGCTAAACGCAAATTGGAGGAACAGCATCTCATATTTTGCTTGGGCAGCTTACAGCCCAGTGGTATGAATATTGATTAATCTCACCAGGTAACCCTGGCATTCCCTCTCTCTCTATTCCTCCCTCCACCCAAGTCGCACTAGCTTCTCATTTTTACTCTACAAACAGCTTACAATGGCCTGTTTCCTTTATCATTGTCACTTTTTTGCATATCTTTCATTCATTGTTCTTTATCTCTCCACATCACTGTCTACATCTCTCGTTTCCCTAATGCCAGCCAGTCTGAAGAAGGGTCTCGACCCGAAATGTCACCCATTCCTTCTCTCCAGAGATGCTGCCTGTTTTACTCCAGCTTTTTCTATTTTGGGAACTAATTTAGTTTAGTTTAGTTTAATTTACTTTAAACAACTAAACTAAATGAAATTAGTCACCTGGGGAGGGGGTGGTTTGAGTGGAATGAGATGAGTTAACCTGGGAGTTGCTGATGGAACGGTCTATGCGGAAAGCGGAAAGGGAAGTAGATGTGAAGACGTGGCTAGTAGTGGGATCCCGTTGGAGATGGGGAAAATGTTGGAGGATTATGTGCTGTATTCAACGGCTGATGGGGTGAAAGGTGAGAACCAGGGAGGATTCTGTCCCTGCCACGACTGGGGGTAGGCAGAGCAGGAGCTGAGCTGCGGGTTCCCAGTTTGGCAAACATTTCATGTTCTACCCTTGTAATCATCTTGTAAACCTTGGAACGAATGTAGGTCACTGTGTATGGGTGTGAGGATTAAGTGAGACTTGAAACAAATTAAGGTAGGGACAGAAGTTTTAGATCAGTTTAGTTGGGGGTTGAGCTGGGTGTTGTCAGCACACACATAGAACGTTATAGTTTTCTAATGATGGTGCTGAGGAACAGTGCATGGGAAATAAGAGAGGCCCAGCATAATTCCCAATGGAGAGAATGTATAGCACTGTGATGAGAAGTTACTGCAGTTGATTCTCTTCTTCTAACTGAACAGGTCAGAATAGAGACACAAAAAGCTGGAGTAACTCGGCGGGACAGGCAGCATCTCAGGAGAGAAGGAATGGGTGACGTTTCGAGTCGAGTCTTCTATACACTATCAGAATAGAGGTCTGGAAAGAGAGAAGTAGAATAAATGTTTCAGCTTGATGACCTTTCCACTGCAAACAAGGTTTGTTATTAGGATGCTGGTGCATCTCTTGAGGGAGGGAATGAAGGCTGTTCTAAAGCAAAATGTAAACAGGTGTGATGTCACGACAACAGTTTACTGAAGACAGGAAATAGAACTTACACCTCCGTCCTAACATTATACAATACCATCTTGTTTAAAATATAAGCACAAAATGAACCCATTTGTTTTTCTTAATTAACAATGACATTTTTACCCCATAAATACAGATGCAGGGATAGGAACATATTTTGAACCAAAGCATTTCTCCTTTGGTATTCCTTTTAATGTCTTTGTATGTCAGTCAAATGTTTTCTATTTTTGTGGAACATTTGTGTTCCTATCCAAATCCACGAATCCTTGAGTCTGGCATGAATGTGAACTCAAGAAAAATCCTGTGAACTAATAGCAGCCCATGCCTTAATTAGCAAAACTGCATCAAAAATATTTTAGGTCAAGCTGTGAAAAGATGGATTATAAAAATATGAGGTTTATGAAACTGGAAATATATCATCTTTAAGGAAATAAAAGTATTAGCATGTTGCAACAAAGTAAAGCATAACCCTGGAAGGGTCTCGACCCGAAACGTCACCTATTCCTTTTCTCCAGAGATGCTGTCTGACCCGCTGAGTTACTCCAGCTTTTTGTGTTTGTCGTTGGTTTAAACCAGCATCTGCAGTTCCTTTCTACACCTACCCCTGGCTAAAATGAGTTCTGTTCTGTGCTTATTGACAAGTATGTGTCAACAGTTTAGGAGCTATTGATGAAGTTATTAGCAAGTATTTTACACGGTATGCATGGTTCCATTAGAATGCCAAGTCTCTGTGCTTTTTCACTTGTGGTTACTGTGTGATAGATTCGAAAAGGAGCTGTCAAATATTTACACATCAGCAAAGCAGGAAGGAGCAGGGCTGAAGTAATGAACTGATTCCTTCGGACAGACACCATATGAATTATGTCATGGCAAATGGCTCACAAATCTGAACAGTGCTAGACGTGGGCTATGGAGTTTGATAGCTGTTTATAGATACCCAGACAAGGAATCCTCCACACATCAACACTAAGGCTGTGATCTAAATATTGACTTAATCCTGGTTCTTCCTGTGGGCATTGTGTCATTTATTTCCTTGCTTGCAAGCAAATAGAGGAAGTCGTCACTGGGTTAGGACAATTTATGAACATGCAATCAGGTCAAAGGTCTGAGCATACCAAGATTTACAAATGTACAGCAGTCATAGAAATCCTATCAGAGTGCTTGGGTTCAATGAATTCGATACAAATTCATTGTGAGACAGTCCGACTGGGAGAAAGATATCAATCATGTTTGACTCTTTAAAGTGACTCCGAACTGCTGGCTGAATGTTTTCATTTCCATTCCTAAGAGGCAAGATCGCTGGCATTAGAAACAGCCTGAGCTCCTCTCAGAAGAAAGAGTGCTTTCATTTCAAGTGTTGGACTCTAAGTAGAGTCTGGAAATGTTGATATTTGCATAATATTTCAAGGGGTGTAAAATATTCTGTGACCTACTGAAAGGGATGTTAACAGTGCTATGTTAACAAGCTTCTCTCCTTCCTGTTCATTGCTCCACCAGTTTGCATTTGATGCAGACACCACTTCACGATCATGACTCGGGTAACATCCACCTACAATATATTATTCCACTACACAGGTTAATGCAAATGCAACAACCATTTGAACCGCAGCGGGTTAAACTGTTCCTTCACTCGATCAAGCATCAAATGTACATTCTGCAAAATTGGGTTGCGGACTTTCCACAGCTAAATGATGTTTCTCCTGGTTAGCCTCTGCCTCCAAAACATTTACAATTCATTCTTTGAATTAACTTTTATAAAGTCTTCCATAGTTGTTCGGAATTGTCTATATTTTGTTTTGCGGTCACGGTGGCGCAGTGGTAGAGTTGCTGCCTTCGTGCGTCGTGAGGGTAAATGATGTCGCGTAAATGATGCGCAAATGACGCCCAAGTGGGACAGCCCCTTAAGAGCTTTACAGCAATTCCCACATCAGCCTCATCAGCGATTTCAGGGTAAAAAAACTAAAGAGGAAACAAGTAATCCTCAATCCTGAAGGACTGCCTTAGAACGTAAGAAGGACAGCAATCTGGGTAATGCTCTATAGTCTTTAGCACTTCTTTGAAAATAACGTGGGCTCTTACCTCATTTGAGATGGTAAATGAGCTCTTGTTTGAAGGCAGGACCTCCGTGCTGTGTGCCCCTCACAGAAGAGTCAGCCTACAGCATGAACTTTGCTTTCAGAATTGGACGTTACATCACAACCTTTGAACTCAGAGTAGAGTGAAACAAGTTAAGCTGGTAAATAAATAGTGTGAAGGTCCCGACCTGAAATTGTCCCATTAATGCTCACCAGGGATATTGTCCGGTGATTTGTGTTTTTTGCCCAATATTCCAGCAAGTGCAGTCCCAGCAACTCCAGTTAAATAAATAGGCGTATTATATTTAAAAGGCATTCCCAAGCAATGAAGTTGCAAGCACAGAGATTTGGAAGGATGGTAGGCATTGTGGAAAATACCAATATAAGGAGGTGACACCATGACACGATGTGACTTCAAGGAACACTTTAAAATTGTGTGTTAGCTGTACAAAAAGCTAATGTAGGTGAGCAAGAAAGTGGGTGGCAAATGAGTGGGATTTGAATATAAATAGCAGTGTTCAGATAAGCTGAAAACAGGTATCAGGCCCTTTAGATGAAGTTCCTATCTTTCATTGGCATAGATTAACATTGCCCAGATTTTCTACATCATTTCATATCTCGTGAGAAAAAAATGTGTGTCCAGCCATAGGTGATTGTTCATAATTGTAAGGATAATTAGCTGAGAGGAAGATTCTAGTTATACAATGGAATAATATTTACATTTTATAGATGAAGTGCTACAAAGGAAAACCACAAATCTCTAGTTGTCAATGATGCAGTCAAGTTATTTAAATCAGAGCTGTCCCGAGCTTTTACATCTTTCACTGGTTTGTTTTGAATTCTTAGCTGAAGAATACAAACAAAGAACTATTGTTGCCTTACAAGCACACAGGCTGTTCTGTCATCACATTGCACAGTGCTTACAGTTCTGCTTCTTCTGATAACTGGTGATCATGGGCTAAACTGAAAATAGTATTATGAATACGCTTGTCTCCTAACGTAATACCATTATCCACTCTAACCTGATTTATTTCTGAGCTATCTCCTGTTCCTACAGTCTTAAAACGAATCATTAATTCTGTGTGTGTCTATATATATACTAGACTAAGTGGGTCCCGTTGGGTCCCAGCATCACACGGGAGGGCTGGTCCCCCAACGCAATATTCCACCTCTCCACCAATTCCAATATTGGTGGCCAGTGGGGGAGGGGGGCTTTCTGGACGCAAGTATGGATGTTGTGGGTTGAAGGGACTGGTTTCCAGAGGGCTAGTATGGAGATTGTGGGCCAAATAGATTCTTGGGCCGGCAGCTCAGTCACCAAGCCTGTTGTGCTGGCAGCTCACTCTCTCACGGCTGGTAGTTGACTCACGGCTATTCCTTGAAATTCTATTTCAAGCAGGGAGCAAGGTCGCCAAATTCAAGTGCAGTTTCTTACCACTTCAAGCAGGATGCAAGGTCACCAAATTCAAGTGCAGTTTCATACCATTTCAAGCAGGGTGCAAAGCCACTAAAGACAGCGAGTCGTGACCTCTCCCTCCTCCTTCTTGCAGAGACTGAGCCACTCCCACACTTCTGGGTTTTATAGTCCCTCCCCCCCTCCCACCAGAAGGGGCGTGGCCTTCATGGCGTGATTGACAGGAGAGAGAATCTCAACATTTTTTAAACACTAATAAATCTTTTATTTTTCATAGATGGGAAAAATCCTCGGCACCTGATGAGCGGAGGGGGACTCTGAGTAATATGGCCAAAAATCACAGCCGTACGTGGTAGCGTTATTTCTAAAATCAATATAAAGCGCAAACAGGAAGTGGTCAAGATTAGACTTTTAATTATAAGGCAACTTTAATTAGGCAAGGCAACTTTAATTAGGCAAGGCAACTTTAATTAGGCAAGGCAACTTTAATTAGGCAAGGCAACTTTAATTAAGCAACACAGCTTTAGCATTTCCAAACCAAAGGTAACACAGCTTTAGCATTTCTAAACCAAAGGCAACACAGCTTTAGCATTTCCAAACCAAAGGCAACACAGCTTTAGCATTTCCAAACCAAAGGCAACTAAGTTTTAGCATTTCCAAAGCAAAGGCAACATAGCTTCAGCATTTCCAAACCAAAGGCAACACAGCTTTAGCATTACCAAACCAAAGGCAACACAGCTTTAGCATTTCCGAACTATATTTTCAAACTGCATTAAGGGCATTGACAGGTCAGTAAAACCACTCACAGTTTAGTAGACATGTGCTCAGTGTTATTCACAGCTCAGACTGAGAGACGTGACCCTCTCGCTTCCCCGCATTTGCAGAGACTGACTGAGGCACTCAACACTTCCGGGTTTTATAGTCCCTCCGGAAGGGACGTGGCCTTCAGGAGAGAGAATCTCAACATTTTTTAAACTCTAATAACTATTTTATTTTTCATCGATGGGAAAAATCCTCTTGTCCTGCGCAGCGGAGGGGGACTCTGAGTAAGATGGCCAAAAATCACAGCCGTAAGGCAGCGTTATTTCTAAAATCAATATACAAAACAACAGGAAGCGGTCAAGATCAGACTTTTAGTAATATAGATATATATACAGTCTCAGTTAACATAATAATTGGAGACACAAGAAACTACAGATGCTGGATTACAAAAAAGACACAGAGTGCTGTAGTATCTCAGCAGGTCAGGCAGCATCTCTGGAGAACATGAATAGGTAACGATTCGGGTCAGTACACTTCTTCAGAGTGGGTGAAGGGTCCCGATCAAAAACATCACCTATCCATGTTCTCCAGAGATGCTGCCTGACCTGTGGAGTTACTCCAGCACTTTGTGACTTTTTTTAAACAAAACAATTGAATAGCTTCAGGTTTCATCGGAGAAAAAACAAAAATCAGAATGCTGGAAGAATCTGCAGCATCGGAGGAGGCAGAAGGTATGAATCAACATTTTGAGTCAAGCTCCTAGACCTACATCAAGACTCAATTTTAGCAACTACAGCATTGTTTCTTTTCATTAGAGAGAGATTGCTTTTGAATTGTATTGAAATAATCTTACTTTCTCTAAAGTAGTTTCTCTGTGTAAAGTTGTTTACTTTTTGAAGTTTAGATATTCCTTGTAGCTCCCCTCACAAGAAAAAGCATCACCCTATTAAAGGGGGCTTTTTCTGGTTGGCTGCCAGTGACTAGCAGAGTTCGGCAGGCTACTCTTTACGTTGTATATTAATGATTTGGATGAGGGCATTGAATGCTCTGTGGCCAAGTTTGCAGATGATACAATGATAGGCGGAGAGGCAGGTAGTGTAGAGAAAGCAGGGACTCAGGTTGGGTTGGGAGAGTAGGTAGAGAAGCGGCAGATTAAATACTGCGTACTTGATAGGCCAAATGGCCTAATTCTGCTCCTATCACTTATGAACATGAACTTATATTGGCAGCATAGTGGTGCATTGGTAGAGCTGCTGCCTGGCAGAGACCCGGGTTTGATTCTGGCCTACGGGTACTCTCTGGAGTTTTACGTTCTTAATGTAACTACGTGGGTTTCCTCCGGGTGCTACAGTTTCCTCCCATATCCCAAAGATGTGAGAGTTTGCAGGTTAGGTATTGGATCTGAAAGTCAGATAACATAGTGTGAACAGGAGATGGATGATCGGTGTGGACGCGGTGAGCTGAAGGACCTGTTTCCACACTATATCTTTCAATTAATCCAGTGGTTCTTAATCTTTTTGGCCCCATGACCCCATCAGACATTCTTGGTCAGTACTGTGACCGCCGAAACAGCCCGATCGCCACATGGTCGCCACATGTTCGCTGGTGGTCTCTGGTGAGTCTCCTTCGTGGTCGCGAGGAGTTCCCGCATTCTGGGAACTAGTCGCGGCCTCAGTATGGTCGCAGCAAATCTTTCAACATGTTAAAAAAATTTCTGCAACCAAAAATTGGTCGCCATGGAGAAAGTCGATACTTTTGTAGTCGTAGGTGCAGTTGTAGTGGGGTCGCCATATAGTTGTAGGTAGTCGAGATAGTTGTAGGTAATTTTAGTTAAGCTCCTTTGCTGACCGGGCATTTTCATTAGCTCATTGGGGGAAAAAAAACTTAAGCACGAGTTTTCAGAACCAAGGAAAACCAACCGGTAATGTTAAATGCCCATCAAACCACAGCTGTGTATCTCTGGCTTATTCAAAGGTGTCTGGCTTCTTAAAAGTGTCTCCGCTCTTTCTCTTCCCTTCTCCGCCCTTCTCCCCCGCCCCTCCCCCCCTTCTCCCCTCCCCCCCTCCCTGCTCTTTTAAAGGACTTACCGTACACTGTGCTAGCCGTCTTAACCTTCCTGTTCATCGCGATGTGTGCCTGTATCACCGTGTGAATTTCAGACAGCCCTACCCCGCTTTACCTGGCCCCCGCCTTTGTGATGTGTTTGTGTGTGTTCCATTCTTGACACTCGCCGGCAGTCCGCTGAAAAATCACCTAAGTGGGACAGGCCCTTTAGTCTGTGTGATTCGATAAGCAATCCGGTATGTAACCTCCAGCGCTGCTTCAATTTGACAAGCACAGTGACCCGTCGAATAGATGCGGGAACCCTTGAGTGTGGCTTCTTTTCTTTTGAAATAGTCTACACCCTTCCCCGCCAGGTTGCTGTGACAAGACTCCGAATGGATCTTCAGTTTGCTGGGCTTCATGCTCTCGTGGCACAAAACCTTGGCACAGATAACACATTTCGGCTTGACCATGGATTTTTGAACAATGCTTGTGAAGCCGAACTTGAGAAATGGTTCACTATACGCGCGCTTCTTGGCAGACATAGTTCACAACATCAATGTAGCACACACTCGTGGCCTCAAAATGACCGTGATTTGTGAGAATTACACAAATTTGTTCTATGTGACCTGAACTAAAGTGCCATTGTGAAATTATTGTGACAATGGGTAAATGTAAGGCCTACTCACAGTTTGGCCATGCACGAACGCTAACACATGGCAGTTGGCAAGCATGAGCCTCGATCGCACATGATCCAGGCTACACACAGTTCGTGTGCGTCTACGTAGGTGCATACGCGAACAAAATACTGTGAGTGGTATGTAGGTTCCTAAAAATGGGCTCAACAAATTGATATGTTATTTGTGACCCCTTCATGATCCCCGGAAAAACCTCAAACGACCCCCATGGGTGTCACGGCCCCCAGGTTAAGAACCGCTGAATTAATCAATCAATTTGCTTACATACATGTTAAGGAATAGGTGGTAAAACTGTAGCAAATGGAAGCAGGGGGTAAGCCAGGAGCCTGTTGGCCCAGTTGATTGAATTGAATTGAATTGAATTGAATACCTTTATTGTCATTCAGACCTTACGGTCTGAACGAAATTTCGTGCCTGCAGTCATACATACATCATACAATAATAAACAACAATAAACACAAATTAACACCACCACAGTGTATCCTCCAAGCACCTCCTCACTGTGGTGGAGGCAAAAATCTTAGGGTTACTGTCTCTTCCCTCCTCTTCTCCCTCTGCGCTGAGGCGATTCCCCACCGGGCGATGGTACAAACAGTCCCGCGGCTCACCGAACCCCGCAAACGGGCCGGTTCAAACACCGCGGCCCGGGGTGGTCGAAGCTGCCGCCCTCCAGTCCAGCACACGCCGACGGGAGTGCCGTTCCACCCTCGGGCTGGGCCACTCCGACGGGAGTGCCGTTCTCCCTGGGCTGGGCCACTCCGACGGGAGTGCCGTTCGACCCTCGGGCTGGGCCACTCCGACGGGAGTGCCGTTCCACCCTCGGGCTGGGCCACTCCAACGGGAGTGCCGTTCTCCCTCGGGCTGGGCCACTCTGACGGGAGTGCCGTTCCACCCTCGGACTGGGCCACTCCGACGGGAGTGCCGTTCCACCCTCGGACTGGGCCACTCCGACGGGAGTGCCGTTCTCCCTCGGGCTGGGCCACTCTGACGGGAGTGCCGTTCCTCCCTCGGGCTGGGCCACTCCGACGGGAGTGCCGTTCCACCCTCGGGCTGGGCCACTCCGACGGGAGTCCCGTTCTCCCTCGGGCTGGGCCACTCCGACGGGCCACAGCCCCTCACGGGAGAGTCTCTCGGCCCCTCGCCAGGCCGCTCTCACGAGAGCGCAGTTCCAGCCCCGGGCTGGGCCACCCTCACGGGAGCTAGCTCAGGGCGAGTCCTGTCAGCTGCCTCCAGAGTCCCGAGGTCGCCAGCTCCGCCATTAGGCCTCAGCGTAGACGGAGGCAGAGAAGGGGGATACGACAAAAAAGGTCGTATTCCCCCGAAGGGAGAGACAGCAAGCCCCGTTTCACGCCCCACCCCCCCCCACCCCCCCACATAAACACGACCTAAAAACCAAAAACGTAAATAGACAAAACGAAAAAAACAACACAAAAAAGTAAAAGACAAACGGACTGCAGGCGAGCCGCAGCCGTTCCCAGCGCCGCCACTTCCGGACGAGTCATCCCATGATGATCCCATTAATGAGTCATCCCATGCTATCAGTTCCCTATGACTCCTGGATTGCCAAAACTACGTCAACACTCATACTTGATCTTAAACAATAAGAACATTATAACATAAGAGAATAAGAGTAGGAGTAGGCTAGCCAGCTGTACAAGCCTGCCCCACCATTCAATATGATCTTGACTGCGCCACCCTAGGTCTCATTTCCTGATATATATCGTCATATATTAAACCTTGATACTTATGGCTGTATGTAATGTTACATAGTTATATATCTAATGAACCATTTTAACCCTGGGCACTTTATACCTGCTAAACACTAGTTTTTCTCTCCATCTGGTTTGATAGGAACAGGGCAAGCCTTTCAGCCCGAGAGCAATCTCAATGTTAATTGCTCCTTCCCTTAATACCCTTGCCAAACTTGCTGTGCAGCAAAACAGTGGGAGTGCCTTTACTGCAAGGAATGCAGCGGCTGAAGGTGATGACTCGGCGCCACCTCCGCAAAAGCAGTTAGGGAAGGGCAATAAATGTAGGCTCTTGACAGCTATACCCACACCCAGGCAATGAATAGAAAAACGCAAGTCATTACAGGCCTGGACCGCAGGTTGTCCTTATAATTTAACCCTTTGCTCTTGATATGGAGAGAGTTACACATAGCTTATTTTGCCTTCCTTATGTATCTGCATTGGCACCCAGACCCCAGGAGGAGATAGCAGTGGCGAATGCAGTGGCTATAACACGGGTCCCTATGTGTACTGACCACTGGGTACATCATCCTCAGAAGCAGTGGCACTCAACAGTAACTGGTTGTAAATATTGTAACAGGGTCAGCTTTAGCTTAAGCTTTAGTTTAGTAATATGGCATGAAAACAGAACACATTGGGCCTACTGAGCAGGCCAGGCCGGCCATCCATTGTTGCGTTCACACTACTTCTATATCATCCCACTTTCACCAGCAATTTTTTACAGAGGCCAATTAAACCACACGTCTTTGGGGTGTGGAAGGAAACCAGAGGACCGGGAGAAAACCCATGTGTTCACAGGGAGAACCTGCAAACGCCACACAGGCAACCGCAAGGTCAGGATTGAACCCAGGTCTTTGGTGCAGTGAGGCAGCACTCGACCAACTGCTTTACTACACTGTCTTGGTGCTTTCCCAAAAGGGTAAGTAAAATCAAAAGATAGATTGTCACCCAAAGATTCTCATGTGAAGCTCAACGTAGGTGAACACTCTGGGGCAAAATAACATCTAGAATATACAATATCAGAAAAGAAAGGAGAGGAGTGCATTCGATGTAATAAATAAAACCAACAATTGTACGATTCTTTTTCCTTTTTCTGGTTTTTACTTCTAGAGAAGGAGACTAGTTCTCTCTTTTGAGGTAGATTCTCCTGAGGTTTCATTAAATGCAATTGCTCGTTTCTTCTTTGACTAAGGCCAGATTAGTGCTGTGATTTGGACTCTCAAACCTACTTCACTTCTGAGCTTTACAGCTAGCAAAGAGAGGTATCATTAATCAGTGCAATATCTGGTGCACACAACATGGTAGGTTCAAGCCTGGTCTGCATTTGGTAATAATTTGCCTCAGTTACTGGGAATATCAGTTCCAAGCTCATAAATATTGGCACGGCCAAACATAGACTAGGAGACCGTTTCGCCAAACACTTGCGCTCAGTCTACCACAGCCTGCTGGATCTTCCAGTTGCTAACCATTTTAACACCCCTTTCCAATCCAATATCGAACTTTCTGTCCTGGGCCTCCTTATATACTGGATAACATACAACCCAAGCATTGAGCATTAAGTTCATCAATTTTAAGTAACAGCACCCCCCCCCCCCCACCACTTCCCCTTTCTCTCTATCCTGAACCCCCACCGCGGTAAGCAGCCATTTCTCCCATTATTCTGTTCCTTTTTCCCCATATCTCCCTACCACCTATATATATCCCTCCTCTGGCTTTACATTTTATCTGCTTCTCTCCTTATCTGACAACATTTTGTCTTCTTTCATCTCCAGTGTTTGTGTGCCCACCAAATAAAACCCCCTCACCCGTATCCACCTATCACTTCCTAGGTTTTTACTCGCCCCCACTTCTTTCCCAGTTTTCTCCACTCTACAAGATCAGTCTGAAGAAGGGTCCTGACCCAAAACGTCGCCTGTCTATTCCCTCCACAGATGCTGCCTGACCCACTGAGTTACTGCAGCTGTTTGTGTTTTGCATCCGCAGCTCCTTATGTCCCCAAGTTAGAACATGGTGTGTTAACATCCACCATGGATCTGACCACAATGACTATCTGCACCGTACTGCTTTATCAGAAGGGCTAACCTGAGGCTACAACTGCCTACTCGATGTATAAAATCATGGGAGGAATAGATTGGGTAGATGAACAGAGTCTCTTGCCCGAAGTAGGGGAATCGAGAACCAGAGGACATACGTTTAAAGTGAGGGGAGAAAGATTTAATAGGAATTTGAGGGGGAACTTTTTCATGCAAAGGGTGGCAGCTGTATGGAACGAAGCTGCCAGAGAAGGTAGTTGAGGCAGGTACTATTGTAACATTTAAGAAACATTTAGACAGATACATGGATAGGACAGGTTTAGAGGGATATGGGCCAAATGCAGGTAGGTGGGACTAGTACAGATAGGACACGTTATCCGGTATGGCCAAGTTGGACCGAAGAGCTTGTTTCCACGCTGTAATACTTTATGACTCTATGACTCTTTGTAAAAATCACATCTCAGTACCTGCCTGCGCTAATTTTTAATCAAGACTAACAATTCTAGATTGTAAATTGCAAACACCACATCATAATTCTCACTCCTTTGTACCACTCAACCATTTTTATGCTTCTCAATATGACATGTGAATGAAACCTGTGGCAGTCTGAAGAAGGGTCTCGACCTGAAACGTAATCCATTCCTTCTATCCAGAGATGCTGCCTGAGTTACTCCGGCATTACTCCAGCATTTTGTGTCTATCTTCGTATTCTATCCGATCTCATCTGCATTTGGGCAAAGCAGAGATCCAATGAACATGCATCCAGAGTGCTGCTTATTTTTTAACATGAAAAGCCCAGGATAAAGGGACAGCCCCCTGTCGTGCAAACAAACTGCAGGGTTTAAAAAGATGAAGTGAATCATGGAGCGATGAGGTGACATCAAACATGAGCTTTAAAAACCTGAAGCTTGGAGGAGGAGTGTGTGTAAGTAAGATGAAAAGCTTGCAGCTTTGACTTATCAACTTCTGTGAGTGAGATTGACTTAAGTGACTATGAAGAGTTCCTGTAGTAGATAACTCCTTTTATTCATTAAAGTGTGAATGGTGTCACAGTGGTTATTATTGATATCTAATTATCTTTTCTCTGTGAGCTTTATGCTAATGGCATTTCTGATGCAGACTAATATTAAACTAAAAACCGACACAAAAAGCTGGAGCAACTCAGCGGGTCAGGCAGCATCTCTGAAGAAAAGGAATAGGTGACGTTTCGGGTCGAGACCATTATTCAGACTATATGTTTGTGTGAGATACTGATTGATCTACTGGGTACAGGCAGCAATTTCTCTGGTTTATTGTTACTGAACGCTTTATTTTCAAGGGGGTGACTGGAGCTCAAGGTGTGCAATGGCAATCTTTCCACTCTAAAGCACCTGGTTCTGACCTCTCCCGCCCCTCTCACACCACTTCAGTTTACATCAAAACAAATTTCTAAATTAATTGTTACATTCATTGTGTCAGAGATTTTGCTGCATAAAATCCTTCATGCAGCAAATAGGGGAAGTAGACTCAAGACAGCAAATTCCTTCTAAATCCCTCCTGAACTTTCCTCCGTTGCAAAATTCATTTATTTCCGATGGTTGGAGAGCTTTTTCCACAGATCCACGGTTTAAATCAGTATTTTCTCATACGCTTCTATTTAACATATCGAACTAAAACTCTTTGCAATAAGCTGCACATCAATGGATGTTAGTAAAACAAACGATGAGGTAAAAAGATGTCCACAGTCAATCATCAGTGATATATTCCATTGCATTTGTAAAACTGCTAAATTCATATACCTTGTTTAAACAAAATCAATGACAAAGAACAGTGCTCTCTGGTGATCCACTGATGCTTTTTCATTAAGACGTGGGCTTTCTGCCCATTCATTACTGTTAAATAAACAGCAAAAGCATGGATGTGACAGATTATGTCAGCACTTTTGCATAACTATGAATTTACAGCAAAGCATAATCACAATCTCGTCTTTTTGCCAGTCACTGGCTGCGTCAGCTTCACCTTACTTTGCCATCATCATTTCATGTTATGTTTTCAAAGAGGGAATCAAAGGGCTCTAAATATAGAGACTGATTAAACAAATGACTGGGCAAACAAGTGAGTGGTATTCACTCACATAGCCACAGTGGGTCTGTTATAATCACTGAGAAATATTACTCCTCATTATCATTAAGCCAACAGATTTGCCACTGTCTGTGTGTGCGAGAGATCAATAACATTTATTAATATTAGCAGTTGTTCTGACTGGTGCCAGCTAAATTTTACGTTTCCTTTATGGTTCACAAGACTTTTTTACAATTATACTCTCAACCAGTGGCAGTAAAAAGCAGTTCTAAAATCTTACTTACATTCTGAAGTGCGACAAACAATAAAAATATTGTTTAGGGTGTTATGTGCTACTGTTTCATGAAAACTCACACTGAATGTACTCAGGACAAAACCTCAGGATGTTAAATATATTTGAGAATTGCACAATCTAATGCCTCACTTTGCCATCATTCTCGACATTACCAATAGAACTATTCTTAAAAAATAAATTTCCACCATTGCCTGGAAAGATGTTTGAGTTGACAAGTACAAAGATCCTGATATTCTTATTGACCTGAAAATTTAGTGTGCAATTGAGGCAACTACTGAGGTGAGATTCATAATCATATCACCAATATTTAATGAGAATTTTACTTAGGAGTTCTACTTATTTTTACTTAAGGTGGGACAGTGGTGCAGCAGTAGAGTTGCTGCCTTGGAGTGCCAGAGTCCAAGGTTCAATCCTGAGTATGAGACCACATCTGGAGTATTGTGTACAGTTTTGGTCTCCTAATTTGAGGAAGGACATCCTTGTGATTGAGGCAGTGCAGTGTAGGTTCACGAGATTGATCCTTGGGATGGCGGGCCTGTCATATGAGGAAAGATTGAAAAGACGAGGCTTGTATTCACTGGAGTTTAGAAGGATGAGGGAGATCTTATAGAAACATATAAAATTATAAAAGGACTGGACAAGCTAGATGCAGGAAAAATGTTCCCAATGTTGGGCGAGTCCAGAACCAGGGGGCCACAGTCTTAGAATAAAGGGGAGGTCATTTAAGACTGAGGTGAGAATTTTTTTTTTCTCCCAGAGAGTTGTGAATTTATGGAATTCCCTGCCACAGAGGGCAGTGGAGGCCAAATCACTGGATGGATTTAAGAGAGAGTTAGATAGGGCTCTAGGGGCTAGTGGAGTCAAGGGATATGGGGAGAAGGCAGGCACGGCTTATTGATAGGGGACGATCAGCCATGATCACAATGAATGGCGGTGCTGGCTCAAAGGGCTGAATGGGCTTCTCCTGCACCTATTTTCTATGTTTCTATGTTTCTATGAGTTCTGTGTGTATAGAGTTTGTACGTTCTCTCTGTGACCGCGTGGGTTTTCTCTGAGCACTCTAGTTTCCTCCCACATTGCAAAGACAAGCAGGTTTTGTAGGTTAATTGGCTTCTGTAAATTGTCCCTAACGTGTAGGATAGAACTAGTGTATGGGTAGTCGGCGTGGACTTGGTTGATCAAAGGGCCTGTATCTCCAAACTAAATAAAGTGTAGACATGGGAAGCTCTCATCAGGGCTCCCACTTATGTTATGACTCAAGGGGGAACTAACAAAAATAAACCCAATATTCCAGCAATTATCAGAGTATGAAGAAGGCAAGCAGATAGACATAGCTGGGGAAAGATATACCTGTGACTTTTCACTTTCAGTCTCCCGATATTCTCTGAATTATTTTAATAGTAAATGGAAACAAAATAATTGGAAGCAAATTGGTATTGTATTTTCTTAAAGAAGATCAATAGCAATTCAATATGGTCAAAATAATGATTTGTACATTTACATTTGGTCAGATATAATACAACTTGAGATACTGTGACACTTCCTTTACTTTAACATAAAAAGAGAAAAGGACTTTCTACTGCAGAAATATGACGTATCTTATCTCATCAATCTGGGCTGCAACACCAAAAACGCAAACAGAACTCTTGGTTCCTGCTGCAATTTCCACTTCCTTCAAGCTTATAACATCATAATAAATAAGGACAGGAATAGGCCATTCAGTCCCTTAAAGCTGCTTCACTACTTTGCAAGGAACCAAATTTCCTCAGGTTTCACTTTACTGTTAGAGTTATTGTCTAACTTCTCTATCTCAGCTTCAAAGTGATTCAAGGATTCAACATCTACCATTTTCTGAGGCAAGGAATTCCTTCTAAGAGATGGTGTTCTCCCTCTTTTCAGACTGAACTAGCACCCCCTTATTCAGATTTCATGGCCTCCGGTCTCATGTTTCATGAGAAGAAACATCTTTGCAGCATTTTCTCTGTTCGGCCCCCTAAGAACCTTAAATATTTCAATAAGATTGCCCGCGTCCAGATAATACTAAGCCTCGGCTCAGTGTCCACAATAACCACAGTTGGGGTCAGGTAGGAAATAATTTTGGGCTAATGTGCCCCCTGATATTACTAGAACTTGTGTAACATTATGGGAATTCCCTTACCAGCAATTTCTTGAGGTAAGGTGGAAAAGATTTAAAAGGCTTCCGAAAGGCAACGTTTTCACACAGGGGGTAGTGTGTATTTTGAACGAGATGCCAGTGAAGGTAGTAGAGGTGGTTGGGAGAATGGGCAAAGAAGCGACAGATGGAATACAGTGTAGCAAAATGTACAATCGTGTATTTTGGTACAGTAGTAAGAATAAAGGCATAGCCAGAGAGGATTCAAAAATCAGGAGTACTGGTGCAGGATTCCCAAAAGGTTAACTTGCAGTTTGACTCAGTAGTAAGAACAGTAAATGCAATATTCGCATTCATTTCAGAAGGATTAGAATATAAAAGGAAGAATGTAATTTTGAAGTTTTATAAGGTGCTGGCAAGGCCACATTTGGAATATTAGGATGTTTAGGAGAATGATCCTGGGAATGATTGGGTAAACGTATGAGGAGCGTTTGAGTGCTCTGGGCCTGTATGTGCTGGAGATTAGAAGGATGAGTGGGTTTCTCATTGAAACCTACCGAATGATGAAAGCCCCCACACTGGGGGCAGCAGCCCCCACACTGCGCATTTCAGCACTAGCCCTTGCATTTTCTTCAGCCGAATATTGTGCCCCTGTTTGGTCCAGGTCATCCCACACACACCATGTGGACACCCAATTGAACTCAACAATGAGGATCATCACAGGAACAATCCGCTCAACACCACTCCCCTGGCTCCCTGTCCTATCCAACATAGCCCCTCCACACATCCGGCGAGTAGTCCTCACTCAAAGGATGCTCCAAAAGACCAAAAAACTCCCCTCATCTGCCAATTCACATGGACATCTTCAACCCACCCACTGCTCGACTTCCATCTAGACGACCAATTTGGAAGAACCCACCACCAGCTGATTTCACCATCCAATCAGCTTGGAAAAGGGAATGGGAGTCCAAGGACGTCCCAAATAAACATCTGGTGTCAGACCCCACCCTACCGGTCCCTGGCACCAATCTCCCAAGGAAGCAGTGGACGACGCTGAATAGATTCAGGACTGGACATGGCCCCTGCTTGGCCAGCCTTCACAAATGGGGCAGCAGTCCAACCCCATGGTGTGCTTGTGGAGAGCAGCAAACAATGCAACACATCATTGAAGCATGCCCTCAACAAAGACTCAAAGGAGGACTTGTCACCCTTCATACAGCAGATCAAGAGGCAACTGCTTGGCTAAAGGACTTTGCATTCGCTAAATAAATAAAATAAATAAATGAAAGCCTAGCAGACGCGATGGTCTGAATGGCCTAATTCTGAGTTTGAGGTTACTTTATTGTCACATGAACCGAGGTACAGTGAAAAGCTTTTGTTGCTTCAATGTCTTCTGGTCTTGTGATCGTACGGTACAATTAAAAGTCACTAGGACATGTGTATGGATAGGAAAGGTTTGAAGGGATATAGGCCAAATGCAGGCAATAATGAATAGCTCATTTGACAACTTGATTGGCATGGACAAGTTGGGCAGGAAGGTCTGTTTCTGTGCTGTGTAGCTCAGTAACTCCTTGACTAAATCTATTTATCTTTTCTTTATCATAACTCTTCCATAATGTCAGCTGGTGAATTCCAGAGATTCACCACCCTCTGTAAAAAGAAAGTTGTATATTTTTTAAATGACCAGCCATTCTCCTGAAATGAAAGTGCCCTCATTCAAGACTCTCCCGCTTATGAAAGCATCTCAATATCTACCCTGTCATGCCCCTTAGCATCTTATATGTTTCAATGACATCATCTCTAATTTAGCCTCTAACTACCCTTGGATGCTCATGGTCAAGGCAGTAATGAGATGGTGATTTACTTGGGCACGAGACTGGAGACACTAGGAGCTAAAGGAACAGATCTCAGCACACCAGTGCCTGGAAAGAAAGAGTGGAAATACAAAACGCAAACTACTATTTATCGATGGGTTAATAAAGTTGAACATTTCTCATCAAGCAAAAAATCTTTGCATTCTCCAACAGAAGTTTCTTTAATTTCAAAAAATGGTGACCATATCTGAATCACAAGGCAATAAATACTATGTTTCTGTCAGTTAAGTAGCAGATAAGACAGATACAATAATGGCATTTTGAGAAGTTTTTGGAGAGGTGCATGGACAAGCTGGAAATTGCAAGGTATGGATCATGTGCAGGCAGAGGAGATTAGTTTAATTTAACATCTTGTACAGCACAGGCATTGTGGGCCAAAGGGCCTGTTCCTGTGCTACACTGATCAATGATCTATGTTAAGTAATAGTGAGGTAGTTACAGCTACATTTAACTCTCTACGTTATAACTCATATGACCCACTGACAGCACGGCAAGTTATTAATAGTAGGTTCCTACTTCAGTATTTTTACACCACTCATACTTCCTGCTTCACAATACCGATCTTGCACACTCTTGTGCTGAAGGGTTAACATTTAAAGCAAATGGAATGAATTTCATAACTTTGTGCGCTGGCCTTCCTGAGCCTGAGACTACTTGACGCATTCTTTTACTATCATAATGGAACAGCGGCTTGCTCAGTGAGAATCAGTTCTCACAGTTGCTCAATCTTCCTCATTCAGTAAACGAATGCACTGTGAGCTGAGGGTTTGGTTGTGACATCACCAGGCTGGGTATTGGATACATTTGCCTGCCGTACGACCCACAGCCTACACACAGAGAGGAAGTGGTTTAACGCCGCCTGGACAGATTAAAGAATGACATCAGGTTACGCTCGTCACTGCTGCTTCCAATTCCTTGGTTTTAGAGGAACTCGGAAAATAACATTAGTGTGTCACATGGCATGGGCATCACTTTCCGTTCACTGAAGAAAATAATCGTCTTCTGTGTATTCAGCTGTGTGCCGATCACAAACCGAGCTCCCCACTGACGGCATGGCAAGTTATTAATACCAGGTTCCATACCCAGTGAGGTTTTCACACAGATGGCTATCAACTATTATTCCACCCTAAACGGTCTTTTACAATTAATTTAAAAAGTCTCCAACCCCTTGAAAAGTAAATGGTTTATTTTCCTGATTTCTGTTTCCCATTGTGCGTTTATTCAAAGATTCATTTTGTGGAAACAACACATTGCCCCTAATAGCCCCTCAGCACCATTCACCAACCCACCCCATCCTCTCCTCACCCCCAGCCCTCTGGGATCGCCACCTATGAAAAAGGTAGCGCTGAAATGGGCAACCGTAGCTGGTGATTCATTGTGGACTTATCCACAGATTTGAATCCTGGACCTGACTCATATCCAGGTTAACTCAGCATTGGATACAGCGAGCAGTGGATTAGTGGAATCGCGAGGGGCTTTGGGGTAGTCTGTGTAAAGTACACTTGTGCATCTCTTGGAGATGGTTAAACTGACCGGCCCTGTTGAAGCACATTTCCTGTGGGTGGTTTAGGCCAAGATGCAGAAGTTCAGGGATTTTCCCCTCTACATCGTGGACCTGGGGTGGAGGGTACGGTTCACAGGCTCGCCAGCCGCCTGTCACGTTTGCGGGCTGGAAGAGTCTGTGTACCACGTGTATATGGAGTGTGTGAGGTTGCAGCCCCTGTTCCAATATCTAAAGCGGGCTGCTCCTTGCCTTCTGGCTGCATTTCTCACCCACCATCCCCATCTTTGGACACGCTGTGCATAGGGGAGAGGATAGGGCCGAGGATGGCCTGGTTGGGTTGCACCTGGGCCTGGCCAAGCTGGCCATCCTCGAGTCACGGCGCCAGACGGAAGATGGCACAGCCCGAGCCAGCTGCCTGCCCCTTTTCCGTGGTTACGTCCGTGCCCGGGTGGTGTTAGAGAGGGACTACCTGCTGTCCACGGGCGCCCTGGGGGATTTTCCAGACCATTGGGCACCGCAGGAGGTTGAATGCATCCTTGACAAGGAGTGTAAGATAGTTGGACAATAGTTTATCATTTGTCGTGTATTATGGTGATCTGTTGTTTTTTTTACTGTACTGTATATATTAATATTTGAATAAATATTTTTGATTAAAAAAAGATGCAGAAGTTGGCTGAAAGTGACCAGCCCCACCACTGAAGGAGTTATTCTCGTAGTAGGAAATAGCAGGTGCAAACTTCCCCTAATACTCGATACTTAACATGCAGTGAGAACAATTACACCACAGCATGGATGGAACAAATCAGTATGCAACGGGCAATGACTTCCGATGAGGGAGTTTTTCAGACAGACTCAGTTGCTGGAACTGTCTGTAGTGAAACACCCACATTTTAGTCACGTTGATGTAATGCAGAATGTGAATTAACAATCTCAACCCATTGTGTGCAGGTTCATGGCTATAAAACAAAACTGGAATGAATCTATTTATCTATCTATCTTCTATATATCTTCTTCTATCTTCTATCTATTTATACATAAACTCTGATCTCGTGCTCTTCCGGTTTGCATGGTTTTTCTATTTGCGCAAAAACGGTATGTGATAGCGCTACGATATTTCGCCACCTTGCTCACCAGATGGCACAATGGGCTAAGTGTTCGGCTGGCAACCGGAAGGTAGCCGGTTCGAATCCCGCTTGGAGTGCATACTGTCGTTGTGTCCTTGGGCAAGACACTTCACCCACCTTTGCCTGTGTGTGAATGTGTGTGAGTGATTGGTGGTGGTCGGAGGGGCCGTAGGCGCAGAATGGCAGCCACGCTTCCGTCAGTCTGCCCCAGGGCAGCTGTGGCTACAGAAGTAGCTTTTCACCACCGAGTGTGACTGAGGAGTGAATGCGATGTAAAGCGCCTTGAGTATTAGAAAGGCGCTATATAAATCCCATCCATTATTATTATTATTTCCCTGTGCTGCAATTGCAACATGTTTTGTACCGACCGATGGGATACTTTAAAAGTTATTAAGGTTTAAAAATCTTAAAAACTGTGCATGCGCAGATTGGTCTCCTCTCCTGTCAGTCGCCACCAGGACGGCGATGCCCCTTCCTGCACCATTGCCGCACTGATTGGCCACTGTCAGTCAGTGTTGACACCCTCCTCTGCCCGGCGTTGACCGGTGCCGCTGTCGGTCGCCGTGGCCTTCCGATCAAAGCAACCTCCATCAAGGCAACCTCCAGTCAGAGGAGCGGCAACCTCGAGATCCTGGGGAGAGGGGGGGGAACTGTGGGAGAGGAAGGGGTAGGGAGGGAGAGGGAGGAGAGTGGGGGAGGTCAGGATGGAGAATGGGGAGGAGGGGGGATAGATGGAGAGGAGGGGAATAGGGAGGGGAGAGGAGTTATGGAAGGAGGGAAGGAGTGACTGAGGGTAGGGGAATGGAGAGGTGAGGGAGGGATTTGGGGAGGGTAGGAGGAGAGGGGAAAGAAGAGGAGGAGTTAGGGAGCGTGGGGAGGAGGGGGAATAGAGGTGGGAGGGGAGTAGGGGAAATGACGAGGAGACGCGAAGGCAGTGGGGACTCGGTGAGGAGGATAGTGGGGGAGATAGCGGGAGGTAAGGAGTGGGAGAGGTGGGGATATAGAGGGGTAGAAGGGGGTAGGGAGGGGAGAGGAGTTATGGAGGGAGTGACTGAAGGTAGGGAAATGGAGAGGGAGGGAGAGGTGAGAGAGAGATGGGGAGGGGAGGAGGAGAGGGGAACGAAGAGGGAGGGTGAAGAGGAGGGAGAGAGTGCTGGGGATGAGGGAAAATGAGCCGTGTCTGCGCAGTTGGGGGCTATGGGTGAGTGGTGGAATAATGCATTCGGGGAACAGGTTGCGTTGGGGGACCAGCCAAAGGGGTCCCACTTAGTCTAGTAATGTAATAAATCTCAGGGTGGCACGGTGGCACAGTGGTTGTGTTGTTGCCTCACAGCGCCAAAGACCCAGGTTCGATCATACTACGAGTGCCGTCTATTCGGAGTTTGTACGTTCTCCCCATGACCTGCATGTGTTTTCTCCAGGATCTCCGGTTTCCTCCCACACTCCAGAACCTGGATCTCTGGCCCGGTGAGGCAGCAATTCCACCGCTGTGCCACCCTGAGATTCATTCCATTATTCATTCAAGTTTTGGTTAATTGGCTTGGTATTATTGTAAATTGTCCCCAGCGTGTGGGATAGTGCTAGTGTGGGGGGGGGGGTCGCTGGTCGGCGCAGGCTCGGTGGGCTGAAGGGCCTGTTTCCGCGCTTCATCTCTAAACTAAACTAAAATACACGCACTGGAGGCTATAGGATAGCACCTTAGAAGAAAAGAGCAAACGGAAAAAATGAGGGAAGGAAGCAGATAAAGAGTTGCAAAGATTAGAGTTTAAGGTATTGCCACCATGGGTGAAATTTTAAAAAATTGTAATTTGCAAAAATCCAGATTTGACAGCAGAAGCTCATTTCAATGGGATGTAAAGTTCTGCCTCACTAACGTGGTAATCTGAGAGTGGGGCTAGGTTTCATTAAGCACCATTAAGTCATTTCTGTATCCAAATCCGACGTGCAAACTGAATCCCAACCACTAGGCATTTAAACTAAGCAAACATTGGTTCAAATAATCAGAAGCAGTTGATCAGTTGGGCCGTAGCGAAAGAATTGCATATATCAAAGTAATCAGACTGGTTTTCTCTGACTGCTCCAGGTTCCAATCCATGCTTCCCTTTACACAGGCCCCGGAATGGTATACAAGGAAGACAGGCTCTGGCAGGATGACTTTAGAGCAGCCATTGTGAGGATGGCACAAACAAGGAGAGCCGTTGGAGGAACTCAATGGGTGAAGCAGCATCTGTGGAGGGAAATTAATAATTGTTTTCTTGGGTCAAGACCCCGCTTCCAGTCTGATGAGTAGAGGGAAGTAGCCAGTACAAAGAGATGGGGGGAAGGGGTGGGGTAGGAGCTAGCGATCACTGGATACTGGTGAGGAGGGGAAGTTTGGCCTTGTTACATCCTCTATCCACTCTCACGGTCCTAACCTTGATGGTATCACCAAAAACCTCACAAATGTGACATTTGGTCCTTTCTGCTCAGTTATTAATACAAATGTGATCCTAGTAGTCACCGCCTGCCATCCAGAAAATAATCGATACATTCCCACTCTTGATTTCTGTCTGTGAAACAATTCTTAAACCGTGTTTGTGTGGTGCCTCCAACTACCTGCACTCTAACCTGTTGACCAAACTCCTGGTGTGGAATTTTATCATGAGCAATCTGTGGATCCAAACATAACACAACCATTGATACCCCCCCCTTATCTAATCATGTTCTCAAAGAACTCCAGTAATCCAGTCAAACATTATTTGCTTTTCGTAAGTCCACGCCACAACGTTAAGCTCTTCCGCTGCATTTTTTGTTCGAGTTTGCCACTGGCTAGACACAAAGTGCTGGGGTCAGGCAGCATCTGTGGCGGGAATGGACAGGCGATATTTTAGGTGGGTACCCTTCTTCAGAAGAAGTGTCATGAGCCGAAACATCACCTGTCCATTCCCTCCACAGATGCTGCCTGATCTGCTGAGGTACTCCAGCAACTTTGTGTTATGCTCAGGGTTCCAGAGTCTGCTGTCCCCGGTGCCTCCAGCAAGATAAATATATACAGAAGATAGAAGTTTAAGCAGAATGCAACGTGGGGTCAGGCAGGGGAGCATTGGGTTGTTGAGTCAAGAAGTCACAGCAGCATGGGCTGTTGTGGTCAGGTACTTTGTGAGTTGATTTGGTGACAGCATCAGAGAACCTAATGCCCCCGTCCCACTTAGGAAACCTGAACAGAAACCTCTGGAGACTTTGTGCCCCACCCAAGGTTTCTGTGCGGTTCCCGGAGATTCCCGGAGGTTTTTGTCAGTCTCCCTACCTGCTTCCACTACCTGCAACCTCCGGCAACCACCTGCAACCGCCAGGAACCGCACGGAAACCTTGGGTGGGGCACAAAGTCTCCAGAGGTTTCCGTTCAGGTTTCCTAAGTGGGACAGGGGCATTACATTAAAAACTAAGATTGAAACAAAGAACTTCAGATGCTGGTTTACAAAAGAAGACACATGAGTAGGTGACATCTGAAGAAGGGTCTCAACCCAAATCGTCACCCATTCCTTCTATCCAGAGATGCTGCCTGACCCGCTGAGTTACTCCAGCATTTTGTGTCTATTTTTGGATAAGTGACTCACCTGAAGAAGGGTCTCGACCCAAAATGTCACCTATCCATGTTCTCCAAAGTTGCTGCCTGACCTGCTGAGGTACTCCAGCACTTTGTGTCTTTTTGAGGAATACTTTCCAATCCAGATCAGCTGTGTCTGCAGCAAATTTCACTGAGATGAGTAGTTGTCTTTTACAACACTTAACTTCCAATCTTTCCACCCCCAAAACCAGTGTAGGAAACCTGCAAGATTTTGTTTTCCACTGACGGCAGAGTAAGGCAGATCAGGAAGAGAAATTCATACTTGCCACGGCTTTTCCATGTAAAAGTAACAAGGGGCCCACACACTTCTGTTGAACTCAGCTTGCCAACATATTTGCCTATCTCCCACAACAAAAGGCACCTCCTCCAGTGTTTTAGCCAAGAGGCATATACACAGTTTGCTCCACTCTAAATACATCACAACGTTCCTTATGATCTTGAGTACTAAGCCCTGGGAGTAGTAGCCAAAAGTTATGTGTAGGAAGGAATAGCAGATGCTGTTTTACACCGGATAGACATAAAATGCTGGGGTCTGAAGGGTCTCGACCCAAAATGACACCCATTCCTTTTATGCCTGTCCTGCTGAATTATTCCCGCATTTTGTGCCTATCTTTAACCAATAGTAATATTGTCTCTAACTTTGTGTAAGAAGGAACTACAGATGCTGGTTTAAACCGAAGATAGACACAAAAGGCTGGAGTAACTCAGCGGGACAGGCAGCATCTCTGGATAGAAGGAATGGGTGTCGTTTCGGGTCGAGACCCTTCAGACCCCAGCATTTTATGTCTATCCAGTGTAAACCTGCATCTGCAATTCCTTTCCACACATTACTATTGGCTATTACTCCCAGGGCTTACTACTCAAGATCATAAGGAACATTGTGGGGAGCCATCTTGGGGAACGGCTGCTAACCAGTAGCCGTCCGTTCAATTCATTTTTTTAATTCGTTTTTAGTGGATTTTGTCCCATGTTTGTTGGGGAATTTGACTTTTTTATGTGGGGGGGAAGGGGGAAACTATTTTCTAGGTCCCTACCTGGTCGGTGAGGCAGTTTTTTCCCCGGGCTGCACCGTCGACCCGTCCTTGCGGCCTACCAGCGGGAGTGGAGCGGCGTTTTCCTGGCGGGGACCGCCCAGCACCTTCAGCTTTGGTGGCGGCACAGCGCTGGAGCGCTGTCGCGGAGCGGAGCGGGCAATGCCTTGCTTGGGTCGCCGCGCTGGGTCGCCGCGCTGGAGCTCCGATATGCTGAGACCGCCGTGATCAACACCGTCGAGCTGCGGGACTGTGGAGCGGCCAGCCGCAGGCGGCGGCGCCGACTTTAACATCGGAAGCCTCGGAGCACCAACTGACGCGGCCCGACGGAGCACCAACCGACGTCGGCTTCGGAAGCCACGGACTCCGGTAGGGAATCGGCCGTTCCAACCGTCCCAGCCGCTGCGCGGACTCTCCCGACGCCGGAGCAATACCACCCGGCGAGAACGGCCAGGAACATCGGCCTCCGTAAATTATTATTTTATTCTGTGTCCAAGATGGCTGCCGGAAGGGAGAGTGTACGCTGGCGCGCTTTAGCTGCCGCTGCTCTCTCTTCATATTGTGTTTTTGATTTTTGTCTTTGGATTGAATTCTGTCTTTAATTTGTGTACTGGTGATGTCTTTACTATTTATTTCATTCCGCTTACATGTTTTTACTCTATTTGCTAAATTTTGTAAGGTGTCCTTGAGACTCTTGAAAGGCGCCCATAAATAAAATTTATTATTATAAAATTTATTATTGTTGTCTCTAACTTCCCTGTTTGACTGCGCATCATTGCTCATGTAGTTAAGTTAAGAATTGAACACAAGAGTTAAAGGACAAAGAGGAAATGGGAGGATGACGAACTGTGCAAATATGAGTAAGAACCAGAATATGCAGAAGAAACAGCAAGAGAGATGTGTGATGATAGGAACAAAATGAGAAAGGGAGATGAAAAATAGCACAAAGGGAAGAAGTGAAGGAAATGGAAATGATGTAGGGAAGGAATTCAAGAAATCAGAATAGACAAGTGATTGTACAGGGTGTTAGGCACATAACCCACCCTGCCCCCTGTAAGGACTCCATCCCCCACTCCCAATTCCTCCGCCTACGCCGCATCTGCTCCCAGGATGAGGCGTTCCACACCTGGGCATCTGAAATGTCCTCATTCTTCAGGGAACGGGGATTCCCCTCCTCCACCATAGATGAGGCTCGCACCAGGGTCTCTTCCATACCCCGCAACACTGCTCTCTCTCCCCATCCCCGCACTCGCAACAAGGGCAGAGTCCCCCTAATCCTCACCTTTCACCCCACCAGCCGTCACATACAACAAATAATCCTACGTCATTTTCGCCACCTCCAACGTGACCCCACCACTCGCCACATCTTCCCATCTCGCCCCCTGTCTGCTTTCCGCAAGGACAGCTCCCTCCGCAACTCCCTTGTCAATTTTTCCCTTCCCTTCCGTACCACCCCCTCCCCGGGCACTTTCCGTTGTAACCGCAAGAAATGCAACACCTGTCCCTTCACCTCCCCCCTCGACTCCATTCAAGGACCCAAACAGTCGTTCCAGGTGCGACAGAGGTTCACCTGTATCTCCTCCAACCTCATCTACTGCATCCGCTGCTCCAGATGTCAGCTGATCTACATCGGTGAGACTAAGTGGAGGTTGGGCGATCGTTTCGCCAAACACCTCCGCTCGGTCCGCAAGAACCTACCTGACCTCCCGGTGGCTCAGCACTTCAACTCCCCCTCCCATTCCCAATCTGACCTCTCTGTCCTGGGTCTCCTCCATTGCCAGAGTGAGCAACACCGGAAATTGGAGGAACAGCACCTCATATTCCGCTTGGGGAGCCTGCATCCAGCGGGCATGAACATTGAATTCTCCCAATTTTGTTAGCCTTTGCTGTCTCCTCCCCTTCCTTAGCCCTCGAGCTGTCTCCTCCCATCCCCCAGCCCTCGGGCTCCTCCTCCTCCTTTTTTCCTTCCTTCTCCCCGCCACCCCCCATCAGTCTGAAGAAGGGTTTCGGCCCAAAACGTTACCTATTTCCTTCGCTCCATAGATGCTGCTGCACCCGCTGAGTTTCTCCAGCATTTTTGTGTACCACCTGATTTTAGTTTTGTTTAGAGATACAGCACAGAAACAGGCCCTTCGGCCCACCGAGTCCACACTGATCAGTGATCCCAGCCAAAGAGAAAGGTGGACAAAAATGCTGGACAAACGTTTCGGGTCAAGACCCTTCTTCATATGCGCGTGGGTGGGGGCAGGAAGAAGAAAAGAAGAGGCGGAGACAGTGGGCTGTGGGAGAACTGGGAAGGGGAAGGGAAAGAAGGAGAAAGCAGGGACTACCTGAAATTGGAGATGTCAATGTTCATACCGTTGGGGTGTAAACTACCCAAGCAAAATATGAGGTGCTGCTCCACCAATTTACGGTGGGACTCACTTTGGCCATGGAGGAGGCCAAGGACAGAAAGGTCGGATTCGGAATGGAAGGGGGAGTTGAAGTGCTGAGCCACCGGGAGATCAGGTTGGTTAATGCAAACAGTGCGGAGGTGTTGGGCGAAGCGATCGCCAATCCTACGCTTGGTCTCACCGATGTAGAGCAGCTGACCCCTAGAGCAGCGGATGCAATAGATGAAGTTGGAGGAGGTGCAGGTGAACCTCTGCTGTACCTGGAAAGACTGCTTGGGTCCTTGGATGGAGTCAAGGGGGGGATGTAAAGCGACAAGTGTAGCATTCCCTGCGGTTGCAGGGGAAAGTACCAGGGGAGGGGATGGTTTGGGTGGGAAGGGAAGGGACTGTCTCCACCTCGTCCTGTCTTCTTCCGCCCCCCCCCCCCCCCCCCCCCCCCCCATCCCCACATCAGTCTAAAGAAGGGTCTCGACCCGAAACTTCGCCTATTTCCTTCACTCCATAGATGCTGCTTCACCCACTGAGTTTCTCCAGCATTTTTCTCTACCAGTATAAGAGAAAAGAAAGTTTAATTCTCCACTGATAGCCTTTACCTTAACACTCGCCACATTTAGAAAGACAACGAATAAAAGAGCTGGCACTTGAAAACTCTATCGATACGCATCAAAAAGAACATTGGTGATCAAGAGTTGCTTGAAGGATCAAGTACAGCCTAATGTTGGAAATTATGGCAAAGATTATAGGAGTGTGCGGGTCAGGTATAATTAGACAGAGAGTGCACTGCCCGAGGTGGTGGTTGAGGCAAACAATAGCAGCAGTTAATGTACTTTATGATAGATGAATGAATATGCTGGGAATTAAGTGTATGGACCATGTGCAGGCAGATGTGACTAGTTCATCTTGACATCATGTTCAGCATGATGTCATTCATTCATTCACTATTTGCATGCCTTGGCTATGCAAGGAAAGCTTGTCACATATGCATCAATGAATGAATGAATACTTTATTGTAATAGGTGACAAGTCACACTGAAATTCTTTGCTTGCATTGCCAAGGTATGCAAATAGTCGCCACATAAAGGGCGCTTATAAGTTACAAAGTACCTCCCGCACCGGGTCCCCCTTTGTTTTTCCCCCCCCCCCCCCCCACCCCCCTAATCTGGCTGTACACGGTCTGTATCCCTCTATTCCCTGCCTGTTCAATGCCTCTTAAATGAGATACTATCCATCAATGCCACCTCACCTCCTACAACTGCTCACCAAACACCCATCTACCAGCAGCTTGTTCCAGACACCTAACACTGTTTTAAAAAGTTGCCTCACGCATTTCTTTAAACTTCCTCCCTCTCACTTTCAGGCGTTGCCCACTAATATTTGACATTTTACACCCTGAGAAGAAAACTGACCATTTACCCTAACTATGCCCCTCATCTTTTTATGTACTTTTATTAAGTTGCCAGTCAGCCTTCACATTCTCCCTGTCATGGGACTCCAACAAGGCTCAGCCAAAGTTTTGTGCAATTGCAACATGACTTCCTGACTTTCATACTCAGGCATTGAGTATAAAAGTCATGGTCATGTTGATTTCCAATATTCGCGTTAAATCAATGCTCCTCAGGGTCCTACTATTCACTGTATATTCTCCCTTACATTTGACTGCTGAAAGTATAATGCCCTGCACTTGTCTAGCTTAAATTCCTTCAGCCATTTCTCCACCCACATCACCAACTAGAGTCTGAAGAAGGGTCTCAAACCATTGCCAAGTCGGATTGTCAAGGAAGACTCTCTCTAACTTCTACAGGTGCACAGTCGAGAGCATGCTGACCGGTTGCATCGTGGCTTGGTTCGGCAATTTGAGCGCCCTGGAAAGGAAAAGACTACAAAAAGTAGTAAACACTGCCCAGTCCATCATCGGCTCTGACCTTCCTTCCATCGCGGGGATTTATCGCAGTCGCTGCCTCAAAAAGGCTGGCAGTATCATCAAAGACCCTCACCATCCTGGCCACACACTCATCTCCCTGCTACCTTCAGGTAGAAGGTACAGGAGCCTGAAGACTGCAACAACCAGGTTCAGGAATAGTTACTTCCCCTCAGCCATCAGGCTATTAAACCTGGCTCGGACAAAACTCTGATTATTACCAACCACTTTCTGTTATTTGCACTATCAGTTTATTTATTCATGTGTGTATATATTTATATCATGGTATATGGACACATTTATCTGTTTTGTAGTAAATGCCTACTATTTTCTGTGTGCTTAAGCAAAGCAAGAATTTCATTGTCCTATACAGGGACACATGACAATAAACTAACTTGAACTAACTTGAACTTGAACTTGAACTTGCCTATTTCCTTCGCTCCATAGATGCTGCCTCACCCGCTGAGTTTCTCCAGCATTTTTGTCCATCACCAACTAGATCCCACTGCATCCTTTGACAGCCTTCTTTGGTATCCACAACTCTTTGGGTCTTAGATTTTTCCTTGTCCCTTCATCAGTCATCTCTTCAGCTTCTTCTGGTCATCTTCCCATCCATTTTCCCTTGCCACAATCCCTAACACCCAATCTTTCCTTGTGATTAAATTCTCCACTCGATTTTCCCAATCTTTTTTCTGATATGTGTAGGAAGGAACTGCAAATGCTAGTTGATAATCGGCCGTGATCACATTGAATGGTGGTGCTGGCTCGAAGGGCTGAATGGCGTAACTCCAGTAACTGGAGTCAGACAGCATCTCTGAAGAAAAGGAATAGGTGACATTTCAGGTCATGAGGTTTTGGGTCTGAAGAAGGGTTTTCGACCCAAACATAGAAACATAGAAACATAGAAAATAGGTGCAGGAGTAGGCCATTCGGCCCTTCGAGCCTGCACCGCCATTCAATATGATCATGGCTGATCATCCAACTCAGTATCCTGTACCTGCCTTCTCTCCATACCTCCTGATCCCTTTAGCCACAAGGGCCACATCTAACTCCCTCTTAAATATAGCCAATGAACTGGCCTCAACTACCTTCTGTGGCAGAGAATTCCAGAGATTCACCACTCTCTGTGTAAAAAATGTTTTTCTCATCTCGGTCCTAAAAGATTTCCCTCTTATCCTTAAACTGTGACCCCTTGTTCTGGACTTCCCCAACATCGGGAACAATTGCCACCTAATCCTTTTCTCCATAGATGCTGCCTGATCTGCCGAGATATTCCATCATTTTGTGTCTATCTTCTCTTTTCTAATATACTCTCCAATCCTTTAACTGATGATGATTGTTGAGAAGCTAAAAAAATACTTTGACTCTGAACCATCTGAACTCTTTCAGAGCCACAACTTTGGTTCTCGTTACCAGATGGCGAAGGAGAAAATTGAGGATTTAGCTAATGTAATCTTGGCACGCTCCGAGATGGAACACTGAGGCACAGATTTGTGTGTGGGTTATGTGATGTGAGAACACAGGCCAAATTCTCCATAAAACAAGACCGTAGTTTTGAGAAAGCAAAGAGCGCTGCAGCTGTAGCTGTGACAGTGCCCTCAATAATGTTTGGGACCAAGACCCATCATTTATTTCTGTGCCTCTGTACTCCACAATTTGAGATCTGTAATAGAAAAAAATCACATGTGGTTAAATTGCACATTGTCAGATTTTATTAAAAGGTATTTTTACACATTTTGGTTTCAACATGTAGAAATTACAGCTGTGTTTATACATAGTCCCCCCCCCCCCCCCCCCCCACCCTCTCAGCACCTAGTCTTTCCTCCAGTCTTTCCATCACCTTTGGAAACTTTTATTGCTGTTTATCAACTTGAGGACCAAACTTGTGCCAATGAAAGTCAAGGAAGCCATTATGAGACTGAGAAACAAGAATAAAACTGTTAGAGACATCAGCCAAACTTTAGGCTTACCAAAAGCAAATGTTTGGAACATCATTAACAAGAAAGAGAGCACTGGTGAACTTACTATTCACAAAGGGACTAGCAGGCCAAGGAAGACCTCCACAGCTGATGACAGAAGAATAAAGAAAACCTCCCAAACACCTGTCCGACAGATAAGAAACACTCTTCAGGAGTCAGTGTGGATTTGTCAATGACCACAGTCTGCAGAAGACTTCATGAACAGAAATACAGAGGCTACACTGCAAGATGCTGGTTAGCTGCAAAAATAGGTTGGCCGGGTTACAGTTTGCCAAGAAGTACTTAAAAGAGCACCCACAGTTCTGGAAAAAGGTCTTGTGGACAGATGAGATAAAAATTAACTTATATCGGATAAATGGCAAGAGCAAAATATAGAGGAGAGAAGGAAATGCCCAAGATCCAAAGCAAACCACTTCATCTGTGAAACACGGCGGTGGGGGTGTTATGGCCTGGGCTTGTATGGCTGCTGAAGGTACTGGCTCATTTATCTTCATTGATGATACAACTGCTGATGGTAGTAGCCTAATGAATTCTGAGGTGTATAGACACATCCTATCTCCTCGTTCAAACAAATGCCTCCAAACTCATTGGCCCGGCGGTTCATTCTACAGTGAGACAATGATCCCAAACATACTACTAAAGCAACAAAGGAGCCATTTAGAACGGAGATGAGGAAAAACTTCTTCACCCTGAAAGTTGTGAATCTGTGGAATTCTCTGCCTCAGAAGGCTGTGGAGGCCAATTCTCTGGATGCTTTCAAGAGCGAGTTAGATAGAGCTCTTAAAGATAGCGGAGTCAGGGGATATGGTGAAAAGGCAGTATTGGGGTACTGAATGTGGATGATCAGCCATAATCACAGTGAATGGCAGTGCTGGCTCGAAGGGCCGAATGGCCTATTCCTGCAAGTATTGTCTATTGTCTATTGATCCCAAACATACTGCTAAAGCAACAAAGGAGTTTTTCAAAGCTAAAAAGTGGTCAATTCTTGAGTGGCCAAGTCAATCACCCGATCTGAACCCAATTGAGCATGCCTTTTATATGCTGAAGGGAAAACTGAAAGGGACTAGCCCCCAAAACAGGCATAAGCTAAAGATGGCTGCAATACAGGCCCGGCAGAGCACTTTTTAGCTTTGAAAAACAGAGAAGACACCCAGCAACTGGTGATGTCCATGAATCGCAGACTTCAAACAGTCATTGCATGCAAAGGAAATGCAACAAAATACTAAACATGACTACTTTCATTTACATGATATTATGGTGCCCTAAAATGGGGGGACTATGTATAAACACTGCTGTAATTTCTACATGGTGAAACCAAAATGTATAAAAATGACCTTTATTAAAACCTGACAATGTGCACTATAACCACATGTGATTTTTTTTCTATTAGGAATCTCAAATTGTGGAGTACAGAGGCAAATAAATAAATGATGGGTCTTTGATCCAAACATTATGGAGGGCACTGTAGCTGTAGCTTTGACAGAGAGACTCGAAACTTGAACGAGTTTCACACCAATGTCAACTTTCTCTCGCTGCTCAATTGCAAATGTGAAGTTGGTGGGCAAAGACACAGGGGGCACTACTGTTCACATCAACCCTGACAGACTTCTCTGTCACACAATCATTTAGGGCAACAAGTCATTTGTGGGAAACCAGCTAACCAGGGGAACATGAGAGGTTGGAAAACCACGCATGTCATCACTGCGACTGACAGGAGGCTCTGTTAATGATGTCATGGAAAGCATGCAGCTTCCATTCACCTCCTGTTATAATTATAATAAGATTTGATATCTGGCAGCAGCTCGAGAGGCAAAGAGAACATGGCTGAGAATTGGAAGTTAACAATGATGCCATTAAGTAAATTGTCAGGATGGTGTAACGTATTGAAATTGCACCGGACTACTCAGTAATTGAGCAAGGTTTTTTCATAGACATCACTGTGGACATGTGCTGATTAAAACAAATCAGTAAAGCCCTGTGAGCAGGGTTAGCATTCAACATCCTCGGACAGTGGAAGACAATGTTGTTTCCTCTCAGGAACAGGCACAGTGAACCAGTCACAGTGAACCAGTCACAGTGAACCAGTCACAGTGAACCAGTCACAGTGAACCAGTCACAGTGAACCAGTCACAGTGAACCAGTCACAGTGAACCAGTCATAGTGAACCAGTTGCTGTGGAAATACCAGCCACAAAGCTGAGACTCCTCTTCTTGTTGAAGTGTGATAACTCCAGAACTTTACATGTGAAATAAAAGCAGAAAGACTCTGTGGCTCAGGTGGCATCAGAGGAAAGGGAAACGGAGCTAACATTTCATATCAGTCGCCTGTCAGCAGAGTCTTTCTTCATAATGTGCACAGTTCTGAGAAAACGTTTCTATTTCTTTGTATTACTGCTAATGACTTTCCGCTGCTTATTCACTGCACTATTGTTTTCCTTTATGCCATAGAGTTCTAGCATCACAGAGAAAACTTGACCCAACTCATCCATGCCGACCAAGATGTCCCATCTAAGATAGTCCCATTTGCCCACATTTGGCCCACATCCCTTTACATCTTTCCTACCAAGTACCTGTCAAAACGTCTTTAAATGTTGTTTTTGAACCTGCCTCAACTGGCAGCTCATTTCATATACCCACCTTTCTCTATGTGAAAAAAATACACCTCAGGTTCCTATTAAATCTTTCCCCTCTCAGCTTAAACTTATGTCCTCCAGTTTTTTGATTCCCCCACCCTCAGAACAAGACTGAGCATTCAACCTATCCATGGCCTTCACGGTTTTATACACCTCTATATGCTCACCCCTCAGTGGCCTGTGCTCCAATGGATAAAATCCTGCCTTGCCCAACCTCCCCCTCTAATACAAGCTCTCTAGATCTAGCAGCATCTTCATAAATCTTCTTTGCACCCTTTCCAGCTTAATGGCATTTTTCCTATGGCAACGTGAACAAAACTGAACACAGTACTCCAGGTGGCGCAGCGGTAGAGTTGCTGCTTTACGGTGCCTGAGACAAGGGTTCAATCCTGACTACCGGTGTTATCTGTACGGAGTTTGTACGCTCTCCCTGTGACCAAGGGTTTTTGCCAGGTGCTCTGGTTTTCTCCCACACTCCAAAGACATACAGATTTGGAGATTAATTGGCTTCAGTCAGTTGTCAGATTGTCCCTGGTGTGTAGGAACGTGGTAGTGTGCTAATGTTAGCGATCACTGGTCGGTGTGGACTCGATGGGTCGAAGGGCTTATTTCCATGCTGTATCTCTAAAATCAGATGCTGCCTCAGCAATGTCTTGTGCAATTGTGATATAATGTCCAATCTTCTACATTTAAAACCCTTTCTTTCTTTCTTTCTTTTAAAATCTTTTTATTGTTTTTTTTCCAAAAAAAGAAAAAGAAAACATAAAAAACAGAGCAAAAAGAATAATGATAAACATAGCATTGGTATTGATACATAGGGATCAGGATTACATTAATAACAGGTATAACCTAATATGAGACCAGTGTCAAAATACACAATGAATATAGACCTGCCGGTCTCTATGTAAATATAGTTAAATCTTTAAAAGGAAACATAAATGTAAAAAAAACACAAAGATAAAAGACAAAAAGAAAAAGAAAAAAGGAAAAAAACAAAACCCCCCTAAACTAAAGAAAGAAAAAAAAAGAAACATTGATAATAATAAAATACGAAGAAAAATAAAATAGATTAAAAAAACAAAGCAAAGCAAAACCGAATCTGAACTGATAATTTCAACAATTTAAGTCAGTTTGTCGTCAAGTCCGTTCCACCCTGTAGAGGTAAAATAATTTTTATAATGGTTAAAGAGGGAAAACCCTGACTGATAAAGACCACCATACCTAAAGCCTTCTTCACCATCCATCGACCGCACAGAAAAATACAGAACAGGAACAGGCTCTTCAGTCCACAGTTAAATCAATCTAACCTGTCAGGGATATAGTGACTTTCAGGGAACTATATGCCTGTACTCCTAAATCTATCTGCTCTACAACAATCCCCATGGCCCTACTATTTTATGTGCAAGAGCTGCCACGGTTTAACTCCCCGAATTCCAACACCTCGCACTTATCTGAATTAAACTCCATTCGGCATTCAACATCACACTTGCCCAACTGATCGAGGTCTTGTTTCTTTGATAACCATAAAACTTCCAATAAGTTTTCTTTCTCTTATTCTGTCAATATAATTTATCTTTTCTCATTCTTTAAAAGACGCATTTTAATGTGAAAGCCATTTTCTTTTTACATGCCTATAAAAGATTTAACCGTTTGTGATTATGATTCTCACGAGATTGCTCTCGTTTTCTGCTTTCCTTTTTCATCTCTTAGTTAAAATCTGAAAATGTCCTAATCCTCATTTTTAGTGCTTTTTCAGGTGGTTATGCCTTTTCTTTTGATCTAATACTCTCTTTAAGATCTCTTGTTAGCCACAAGTGGACCACATTTCCTGTCGGGTTTTTGCATCTTAAAAGGTATATATTTGCTGTGTTTACCTGCTACCCTTGTGTTAATTCTTTCAATTGTTCATTTACCGGCATATCCTTTTAGCTTCATTTAGCTTTCCAATCTACCATTCTTAAGGGCCTGTCCCACTTACGCAACCTTTACAGGTGACTGCCGGCACACGTGATAGGTCACCAAAATTTTCAACGTTGAAAATGCAGCGGTGACCAGAAAGACGCTACGACTCTTTGGAGACCTCTCACGACCGTAGGAGACCTCTCAAGACCATACATGTCTCCTATGGTCGTGAGAGGTCACCCGCGACATGTCGCCAGGGATCACCAGTATGGTCGTGAGAGGTCTCCAAAGAGTCGTAGCGTCTTTCTGGTCGCCGCTGAATGTTCAACATGTTGCCTGTAATATAGTAACAGCAGTCGCCTGTAAAGGTCACATACGTGGGACAGGCCCTTAAGCTCAATCCTCATACCTTCATATTTTATTTTTATTTAGATTTAAAAGCCTGCCAAATACCTTTCAATCTTCATAGAAATAATGCACTAAAAAGATTTTATGTTTACTTTTCCCAAAAGACTTTTTAAACTCCTAGGTTATTAATTAACCTTGTTGCATTAATCAATAGTATAGGCTAAACCCAGACAATTGGGTTTAGCATGAAGAGGCATCATGGTCAGCTGGCTCTATGACTCTATGACTAGATAATAGTTAAGCTGCATAACTACCCAATAAAACCGTGACCCATTATATCCGATGATTGTTCAGCAATGAGGGAAAAACTAAATTAAGACTAGATAAGACAAGTCATATACATTTTAATTAGTTGAGTTACCAACTATATATTTAATTATTTTGAAGTTCCTGGAATTTTTTTTATTATTTCTAATTTATTAAAAAAGTGAAGTTTTAATTTTATGATTGAATTTTGAATGATTCTGCATATTTCAATGTCACAAACATTCATAAACATAAACCTAGAGTCAGCGGTCAAGTCACGAGCGTTTATTTATTGTATGCCCTGAGACCAGAACAATGACATTTTTACGTGCCACTGCTTTACAAACACATTAATGCAACAGCACAACAGATACAGTAAACAATAATACGTATTAATTATCAGTTCTACCAGGGCATCGGACAAGTAACGTGAGGACACTAAGTGCTGGAGCAACTCAGCAGGTCAAGCAGCATCTCTGGAGAACATGGATCATCTTCCAGTCGAGAGAAAAGGGAGAGAAAGCTGGAAAAAGCTTTCCTTTTATACATTAACCTGCACCTGCAGTTCTTTGTTTCAACAAATAAAGTGAGGCTGTTTCTTATGGCTAAGAGGAATGGGAACTAGAGCAAAGAGTGAGATTAATTTTTCAACTATCAAGTTATTTTAACCTGTTTTTTGAAAAGAAATTAAACTGGAATTTACACAGAGAAATGCGAGGTGTTGCATTTTGGGATGTCTAACATGGGCCGGACCTACACAGTGAATGGTAGGGCTCTGGGGAGTGTTGTAGAGTAGAGGGGTCAAGGAGAGCAGGTGCATGGTTCCATGAAGGTGGAGTGCAGGTAGATAAGGTGGTCAAAAAGGCTTTTGTAACATTGGCCTTGGATAGGATAGGTTTGAAGGGATATGGACCAAATGCAGGCAGGTGGGTCCAGTGTAGTTGGGACATGTTGGCTGGTGTGGGCAAGGTGGGCCCAAGGGGCTGTCTCCACACTGTATCACTCTATGACTATGTAACTTTCAAAAAAGTTCTGAATATTTGGAAGGGAAATTTGTTGCAGTCTCGGCTGATGGGGCATAGGACTGGGATTCGTTATTTAGTTTATCCAAAACGCTGGCACAAGTAACCTCCAATGATGGATGAAAAATGTATGTTTGAAGTGATTTATAAAGAAAAGGAGAAGAGTAATAATGCAACGGGGAAAATGGAGAGCAGTTCAATTTACGGAACCATCTGTGGTTGAATGAAAAGAAACACAACGGGGTTGCAAAGGAGTCCAGGACTGTTGGAAACATAGAAACATAGAAAATAGGTGCAGGAGTAGGCCAATCAGCCCTTCGAGCCAGAACCACCATTCAATATAATCATGGCTGATCATGCAAAATCAGTACCCCGTTCCTGCTTTCTCCGCATATCCCCTTGTTGGAGGTTGCTGAGATAGAGAAAGAGAAACCGTGGAGAAAAGGTAATAAAGGCAAGACATTTAATTTGGGGACATGAAGAGCTAGTGGCAGCTCTTCAGATGAGAGACTCACCTCGGATTTGCAATAACCTCCCAGATCTAAACTTTCTGATATAAATACCTTTTTTGCTTTGTTTGTGGTCAACTCTGTGTTAACTCATTGTAGGCTCTAGCTTTCCTTGATCAATGTTGCTGGCTTTGATTTGTCCCTTTGCATATCTTTCATTCATTGGTGCTATGTACATTTTCATATCTCTTGTTTCCCTCTCCCCTGACTCTCAGTCTGAAGAAGGGTCTCGACCCGAAACATTACCTATTCCTTTTCTCCAGAGATGCTGCCTGACTCGCTGAGTTACTCCAGCTTTTTGTTTCTATCGTCTGTGTTAAGGGACGTTAATTAATTGAGGCTAAAGATCAAATAATTTATCTACATTAGAAAATCTGCAGTGCATACAAATGAAAGATATTGTGTGAGTTGTGAAGGGGCAGTTGTCATGGTAACAAGATACATTGGGTATTCAAATTTTGAGATCCCCATGGAGGACACGCATGACAGTTTCTGAGCAGAGGATAAATCAGGAGGCTTTAGTTTAAGTGCTGTGTTGCAAAATGGCACTGAACTGAGACAAACAAAATCGTCTGTCTCACTGTTGCTTCCATCCTTATATCCAGGAGCCAAAGTCTGCCTTTCCAGGTGTAACCACACTGCTATCTTTTCCGTTCCGCTCCCAATTCTGCAATACCCCATTCTCCATGCCTTCCATCCTAGATTGCATTTGCTTCTTCATCTCATCTGGAAAAATCGTAAAGACACCAACTATGTTCTTTGTCCCACCCCAGGTTCCCAAACCACCTGAATGATCATCGCTATACATTATGTTTAAGAAAGAACTGCAGATGCTGGATATTTTCTCCAGCATTCTTGCCTACCTTCGAGTTTCTCCAGCATTTTTGTCTACCTTAATTTCTCCAGCATTTTTGTCTATCACTATACATTATTATTGATTGTTAAGGGTTTGGACATGCTAGAGGATTGTTAAGATTGTTAGGGGTTTGGACACGCTAGAGGCAGGAAACATGTTCCCGATGTTGGGGAAGTCCAGAACCAGGGGCCACAGATTAAGAATAAGGAGTAAGCCATTTAGAACGGAGATGAGGAAACACTTTTTCTCACAGAGAGTGGTGAGTCTGTGGAATTCTCTGCCTCAGAGGGCAGTGGAGGCAGATTCTTTGGATGCTTTCAAGAGAGAGCTAAATAGGGCTCTTAAAAATAGCGGAGTCAGGGGATATGGGGAGAAGGCAGGAACGGGGTACTGATTGGGGATGATCAGCCATGATCACATTGAATCGCCATGCTGGCTCTAAGGGTCGAATGGCCTACTCCTGCACCTATTGTCTATTGTCTATTATCTTTCCTTTAGGTATCATTTGCTGATGAAAGTTTAACCTTTCTTCTCCAATTCTATCCCATCCAAAACCATCCTACTGTTCCTCCGATTCTCTGTGAGGTAGTTCTCTGGTTACGGTGCTGGGTGAGAAAAAACGCAGATTGTGAATTTAAATCGTATCATGTCTTGTTATGAAACTGCATTCATCAAATCAAGTAATTCATGAATTGATCCCAGCAGGAAATGAACATGATCGTCAGATTGTCAGCATGCTTCTTAGATTGTCAGAAAGATTGTCATAATTGCATGGCTAATTTCCTTAGTAATATGCCTTACCTGCCTTCGCCTGCATGTGGCTTTAGTTTCATATATGTGGTGTGTAATTGATGCTCCTGGCAACCAGGGATGGGCAATACACACTACCATGTTATTATTTACTACGTCTTAAAATTATTATTTTAGAACTGTCGTGCCAATACGTTGGGAAAGTATTTTTAGCGCCTATCTATTTGATTGTGTCACGGGCATCTGCCCTCAATTCCCAACATCCTATTGGTGTTAGCCACGCTCCTGTGAGTTTTACAATACCTTTAGAATAGTGGGTAAGTGAATGCATCCAGTTCAGCCACTGCCCTACAAAACAATATGCTTGCTTTCAAAAGCAAATATGAATACAAAAATGTGACACATCATTTATGAACTGTGTTTATGAACTGGGCAGCACGGAGGTGTAACAGGAGAGCTACTGCCTTACAGCGCCAGAGACCCGGGTTCGATCCTGACCACGGGTGCTTGTCTATACGGAGTTTGTACGTTCTCCCCGTGACCTGCGTAGGTTTTCTCCGAGATCTTCGGTTTCCTCCCACACTCCAAAGACGTGCAGGTTTGTAGGCTAATTGGCTTGGTATAAAATCTAAATTGTCCCTAGTGTGTCTAGGAAAGTGGTAGTGTGCGGGGATCGCTGGTTGGCGCGGGCTCGGTGGGCCGAAGGGCCTGTTTCCGCGCTGTATCTCTAAACTAAACTAAACTAAACTAAATTAAATAAACTAATGGGATAAATAGATTCTCTGTGCTCTTAAGCGGTCTGGTGTAAAATGCTCCCTGGACTCTGTGATGCAAGGTTGCCTACAAGCAATAGGAGAGGAGGAAAAGGCAGAGGGTCAGCGAATGTCAGCTAAACTGATTGGTGCACACTAACTGGGAGCTCATCTCAACACACCAGGTTTCAAGTTATTTTCTCCATCCTCTGACAAGAGTTACAAAAGGAGGACTAACACAACATAGAATAATAATATTTAGTTTTAATTCCATATGATTGCCATTTATTGCAGTTTATTGCATATGATTGCAGTTTATTGGGAAACGTCACGTCTGTGCACACTTGTGGTTTAAGATTTTATGCAGCCTATTCAATAAAGTTGACCAGTATTTACATTCATTTTTCATCAGCAACGCAAATCTGAGTTGATTACCTTAAAAATTGTTGTGTAATTCTTCAATGCTTAACATATATTTGACACCGTTGTAATTTGCAAGATGTTTTTATTTGCTTGAGGCTTCATATTCTTAATTTTACACTACAACTGAAGAAGTCAGTATTTACTCAGTAAGTTGATTCGCTGAATACCTCCGCTCAGTCCGCCTTGGCCTACGTGATCTCCTGGTTGCCAAACACTTTAACTCCCGGTCCCATTCCCATACTGATCTTTTGGTCCTGGGCCTCCTCCATTGTCAGAATGAGGTTAAACACAAATTGGAGGAACAGCACCTTATATTTCGCTTGGGCAGCTTACAACCCAGCGGTATGAATATTAACTTCTCTAACTTCAAGTAACCCTTGCATCCCATCTCTCTCCGTCCCTCCCCCCCTAGTCGTCATATTAGTTTCACCTTCGTCCTGTTGAATTTCACTGTTTGTATAATTCGTTCTCACCTTGCCCACAATCAACAATGGACCATTGTGGGCTCCACCTTTCCTTGATCATTGTCACTTTTTGCATATCTTTAATTCATTTGTTCTATATCTCGCTATATTAGAATTAGAATTTCATTTATTGTCATTCAGACCTTACGGTCTGAACGAAATTTCGTGCCTGCAGTCATACATATAATAATACAATAATAAACAACAATAAACACAAATTAACATCCACCACAGTGAGTCCTCCAAGCACCTCCTCACTGTGGTGGAGGCAAAATATCCAAATATATCTCTCATTTCCCTTTCCCCTGACTCTCTGTCTGAAGAAGGGTCTTGACCCGAACCCTCAACTATTCCTTTTCTCCAGAGATACTGCCTGACCCGCTGAGTTACTCCAGTTTTTAGTGTCTATCTTCGGTGCTAAAATAAAGAGCATTTGAAATTGGTAGGACACAATATGTAAAAACAAATATTTGGGGTCAACTCAACCCTGCACGATGATTGCAATTGTTAACAACTTTGGATGTGAACTGCACTTAATGACTGGAATGAATAGTTATCAAATTACAATAAATGTCTCTATTTAAATGCAACTATTATTTTTATTTCTGTAATCAGATGCCACAAAACATCACCATGACAAAGTACCAAAGTAGAATTTCACTGAGTGCAATTAAATCAACACAAGTAAAATATTCTATGTAGGAAGTCTTAATGGTCTGGTTTGTAAAACTTAGCAGTTTTCTCTCAACAAAACCTTGTGTTGTGCTAAATGCAAATGCATGGTGTCGTAGTCTAACAGCACATGAGATTACAGAAAGCCTCATGTGTCCTGTTGGAGAGGTGAATAGCATTCATTTTACAAACACCACAAACAGACATTGGACATTCGCTTGTAAGTATTGCAACAGGAACAAAACTGCTCTGTGTGTTTCGCAGTCACCATAGTAATTCCATTGTTTGAAAATCAACAGAGTGCAAACATCCAGCAATGCCTTTGTTAGATTTCAGGTGGGGAGCTCTGCAGGGCAGGAACAACGTAACAAAGTATGAAATTACAACGGATCTACATGCTGATGTCACTCGGAGCATGTGTGACATCTGAACTCCAAGGGCCGCATTGTGTGTTAGTCACTGACTCATTGTTTCGCAGCCGATAGCAGATCTGTGATGCTGTGAAGACTTCAGCTCGTGTCACGGCTGTATAAAAGCCTTCTTCCCACATATGCTGCAAATCCACTCATGCTCTTCTTTTAGGAGTTGCATACTGTCTCATTAAAAATGAATGAGGCACTTGAAGCTCTGTGACTTCACAGTGTCCCATTTTCTCAAGCACCTTCATCCAAACAACCCTCACCCAGTCAGTAAATCCATCAGGCCGACAAGCAGAAGAAGGGTCTCAACCCACAACGTCACCCATTCTTTCAATCCAGAGATGCTGCCTGTCCCGCTGAGTTACTCCAGCATTTTGTGTCTATCTTTGGTGTGAATCAGCATCTGCAGTTCCTACCTACACGGTAAATTCATCAGGTTGCACTTTGGTTTATGAACTGGGGGAAGGGTGGACTTTTGTAGTCATTAGAAGAGAGAAGTAAGACTTTGCTCTATTTGGACTGAGATTATATCTGTGAATTTATGGAGTCATCAAGTCAAACAGTCACACAGAACAGAAACAGGTCCTTCAGCCCAACTTGTCCATGTTAACCAAGATGCCCCATCTGAGCTCGTCCCATTTGTACCCAAAAAAGTGCCTTTTAATTTTGCTTGAATAGTCTATTATTTACATAGTGCGTGTCATCGGGGCTGCTTTGGAGCTTATCCCTGTCCATCTCACTCAGACTGAAAAAGGGTTTCAGCCCGAAACGTTGCCTATTTCCTTCGCTCCATAGATGCTGCCTCACCCGCTGAGTTTCTCCGGCACTTTTGTCTACCTTTGTTATCCAGATGTCTGATACATTGATGGATGAAAGCTAAATGAACATCACAGCACCTCGAGCAACCAGAAGCAAAACCTCCCATTGGAGTCATACTGCACAGAAACAGGCCTTTCGGCCCAACTCATCCATGATGATTCTGCAGCAGCAGCACCTCCTTCTCCTTCTTGTCTTTCACCACATCAGTTAAGGCACGTGACCAATCAATTCCCTTTGGGAATTCTCGGTGTCGAGTGAGTTTGATTGCTTTATCCTGAGCTTCTTTGGTTGTGTCCTGCAAGGGTGTTTCCAAGCAGGCAGTTAAGGGACCTATCCGGATATGTGAAAAGATTGGGGATGGTGGCGCCCAGAAAATCACCTCTCTCTTGCACAGGTTGGTAAGGAGCAGGAGTTATTGTTCTTTGTCATCAAGCAATCCTCCTCCTTCCTCCACTATCAGTATCCAAAATAGTCTGTCTGTTAGAGAGAGGAATAGCCACAGAGAACTCCTGGATCCCATGGAATGCATTTCGTTGTCTCTGTACTGTACACTGACAATGACAATTAAAATTGAATCTGAATCTGAATCTGAATAACAACACACTATGCATAGCTGCAATGTGGAAGGTAACAAATGCGCAGCTCCAATGATTCAGAGGGAGCCGTCGAAGTTCACAAAAATTAATTCTAACAAACTTCCTGCAGAGTTTTCTAACTCCTGACATAACCTCTGTGATAAAAGGTTTTCAGGGAAAGCAACTGTATTTAACACAGAATATAAAACATCACAGCAAAGGAACAGGCCTTTCAGTGTCTGGGCTAAACACAGTGCCAGGATGAATTAATTTATTCTGCCTGCACATGATCCACATCCCTCCTTTCCCTGCACATTCATGTGTCTATCTAAAAGCCACTTATCATATCTGCCTCCATCACCACCCACCCCTGGCAGCACATTCCAGGCACCTACCGCTCTCTGTGTATAAAACTTGCCCCGCATATCTCCTTTAGGGTTTACCCCTCTCGCCCTAAAGCTACACCCTCTGGTCTTTGACATTCCCATCTGGGAAAAAAGGTTCTGACTGTCTACCATATTTATGCCTGTCATCACTTTATATACTTCTGTCAGGCCTCCCCTCAACCTCCAGCACTTCAGAGAAACCAAGCCTGGATTGTTTTCCTGCCTAGTTTTGTAGCTGTATCCTTTCACCTCCTGTTCGGTATTGCCACACTTTCATCTTGGTTTCACCAGAGAGCTCTAGAACTATGCCAGATGAGCACTCACCAAATTAAAGTTGCAGTCTTTTGTTAATGTCTCTCCTAACCAGTGACAGAAAATTGCCAATAAGCGTTCCTGTGGGATTTTCCCACGTACCATCTGACACTTGGTTTAATGGGATCGAAGAGTTGATGAGATAACGCAAGAACGAGCAAGGTAAGGTCTACAAGAGGTAAATTAAAAGAGATGGGTCTAGTGAGAGAGGCCACATGGGGTGCTCATTCTGAGACCAGTTGCCTCTGAGAGTGAAATGCAGTGACTGAGGTCGAAGTGCAGAGGCTCTGCTTCAGGAGGCTTCAGCAAGAAGGCTGAGTGGCAGAGAAGGTAACACAGGGGAAGTTTGTACCTTGCTAGAGGGTTAGTGATGGCAGTCAGCAGAATGGTACACTCTTCCTGTGAAATATAGGAGATCAAGGAGAACTCAAAAGTCCCTGGGGACTACGTCTGCAGGAACTGCCCAGATGCAGTTGCTCTCATGTTGCACGGTTGAGGTGGCAGTTGGATTAACTAAGGAGCATGCAGGAGGCAGAGAGTGTTATAGGTGGGAGCTTCAGGGAGGTGGTCACACAGGTCCATTTAAGGAAGATGGGTGACCACCAGGAGGGACTAGCAGTGCAGGAGTCTACTCTCCAACACTTTGGGTACTGTTGGGGTGGGGGGGGTTGATGGTCTCTGAGGGAAAAGTAGCAACAGCCAAATCAATGGCTCCGTGATTGAACCTGCAGTAGAGCAAGGAAAGTCCAATTGTAGATGAGCGGTGGTGGTAGGGGAGGTGGTAGTTGGGGACAGACGGACAGGCATTACTGTGGACACGAGTGAAACTCCGGGATGGTGTTTGGCCTTCATGGTAGCAGGGTCCAGGAAATTCATTACAAGGCCGTATCATTCACCCTCTTCCCCCAAATCAACCTACCTGCGTATTAATTTCACAATATGAGAAGCAGGGGGGGGGGGACATTTTAAGATCAACAAAGTGTACAGAAAGAAGGAGCAATAGGCCATTTTTAAACTGTGAAACAAGCATATATCACATTCCAACACCAGAGCTAATGCATGTGGTTCTTGAATACAAATAGAGTAGCAACACACTCCTGTTAGCACAGTTTGTTTTCCATTGTGGCTGTAAAGTCTTTAGACAACTGTAAAGATATGGCATGTCCACAAGACTTTTCTCAAACTTCTACAGATGCACTGTAGAAAGTATTCTTACCGAATGCTTCTCACGCAGGTAGAGCAACTGCTTTGCTCTCGACCGCCTAACCCTGCAGAGAGTGGTGAACGCAGCCCAGTCCATCCCAGGCTCCTCACTTCCTTCCATTCCTTCCATTCAGTCCATCTTCATGGTGCCTTGCATCTGGAAGGCTGAAGGTTTCATCAAGGATCACTGGCAGCCTGGACATTCATTTTTCTCCACTCCATGTTCTGGAACAAGATATAGGAGCTTGAAAGCCCAGACATCCAGATTTAGGAGTAGCTTCTTTCCCATTACAATCTGTCTCCAAAACCAATCACCTCTACCACATCCCATTCCCAGAGGTGCTACCAAGTACTCTTATTCTCAACTCGACATCATTAGTTAATCCATTAGTTTCCTTCAATATTCTTCTGCACTGCTCAGTTTTAAACCATTATTATGTGCCAATCTGCTGAATGGCATTAGCAGCTGTTTGTATTGTTATATTTATCATGACAGCATGTAATGTAAAAGGACACAAAGTGCTGGAGGAACTCAGCAGTCCAGGCATCATCTCTGGAGAACAGGGACAGATGACGTTTCCGGTCGAGACCTGTCTTCAGATAGCATGTACATTGCTTACACTATGGGCTTTACCTGAACAAGGAATTTCATTGCACCCAGGTGTATATGACAATAAACAAATCTGTAGTTGTATGTATAACAGAAGGTGCTGGAAGAACTTAGCAAGTTGGGCAGCATCAGTGGATGGAATGTCATTGGACGGCTCGAGTCAGGACCCTTCTACAAGCAATGTGTAGGAAGGAACTGCAGATGCTGGCTTAAACCGAAGATAGACACAAAAAGCTGAAGTAAGTCAGCGGGACAGACAGCATCTCTGGAGAGACCCGAAACATCATCCATTCCATCTCTCCAGCGATGCTGCCTGTCCCGCTGAGTTACTCCAGCATTTTGTGTCTCCCTTCTTCAGGTAAATTGGTAATCATTTCCACCAGAGATGCTGTCTGACCCGCTAAGTTCCTCCAGCATTTTGTGTTTGCTCAAGATTCCTGCATCTACAGTTCCTTGTGTCTCTGTAATCTAATGTAATTGAAGACAATTTGTGACATTGTGGTATTTTTGAACTGTGACAAAACTTCTCCACACACAGACACACACGCACGCGTGTATTTTTGCACACTTTTTTGTTTTGTACAGATTTTTTGTTCCGAATAATAAAGTTGATTTTTGAAATGAAAATATTCAGGAGGAAATCGACACCCTTCCAAGTGTCACTAAGGAAACAAAGTCACCCACATGTAAGCATGCACGCAGCACTCTCTTTGGTACTGGCCTCTGATTTATAGGCGACAGTGTAACTGAGGTGTTGCCAACTACACTTCACATTCAACGGCTTTCCTTCTGGCCAGAACAAAGCGAGAAATACAAGTTAAATTAGCCTGGTGGCCATCCAGCAGAACCGCTCCGTGCTTGGCCCTAACGCATACCTTCCTCGCTGTTTTAAGTGCAATCTCCACAGCTACAGGTTGCCTTTTGGAAATGACAACTTGAACTAATGCAGGTTTACAAAGAAGGCTGCAGGAGATCACACAGCTCTGAATACGCAGCACTCAGTTCAAAAGTGACAGGATGCAGAATAGTTCTTAGTGAATGTTAATGACAATGTTTTGAAGCCTCGGGTGTTTGCGGTACCATCAGATAAATACGCACTAGCTGGAGTATTGTAGCAGTACCACATACTTGGGAGTAACGCTGGGGCACGTCATGAGTTATTTACACTACCTTCAATGCTCTTGTTCATAAACAACATCACTCAGGCCAGTGTACAGAAACAAGAGAGACACAAAATGCTGGAGTAACTCAGCGGGACAGGCAACATCTCTGGAGACAAGGAATGGGTGATGTTTCAGGTCGAGACCCTTCTTCAGACTATGACTTTGTTTCCTTAGTAGCAGTTGGAGGGAGGGGTGTCTATTTCCTCCTGAATTTCTTCATTTCAGAAATCAACTTTATTCGGAATTTTATTTTTCATTTCAAAAATCATTTTTATTCGGATTTTTTTTGTAATTGCATTTTTCAGACATGTATGAGCGGTAATCAAAAAGCAGTTGGCAGAGGGGGATGGAGCAGCCCTGGCACACAACAACGGGCTTGGAGTATTTTGCTGACACGCTCACTTTAATCTGCTTCACCCCACGCACACTTGCGAAGCGGCAGCTGCGGCGCTGTGTGTTATGTATGTTCATCAGAGGCCATTAGCGGGAGCGCTGTGAGTCACCACCAATCCTTCATGTTGTTTGTTTGGCTGCGGCTGCCTGTCGGGGAGAGTTTGGCCGAGACAGAATCAGATGATCTCCAACTAGTGGCTGTGCCCAGAGGCCCCCTTCCCCACCCACCCACTCGCACATGAAGCACCAGCGCTGCGCTTCTCATCCCAGCCAACTCATTTGCATGCGGCTTCCCTGCTCCAGCAATACCAATGAGTAAGGTCCAAGTTTAGGAATCCTCTGACCGATCAGTCAAATCTAGGTCAGATTTCAAACTTGACAGTGGAGGCTTGACTTACAGCTGTGCGTCAAACTAAAACCTGCTCAGCTTTTTTTTTCATCAACTGCAGTTAAGGTGGGAATCCCTCTAATCCCCATCCAGGCAATTCTGTGAGAGCCACTCTTCCCCCCTCCCCCCTCCAATCAGTCTGGAGAAGGATTCCAAACTGAAATGTCACCTATCCATTCTCTCCACAGATGCTGCCTGACCCACTGAATTACTCCAGCACTTTGTGTTTTCACTAAAGCTTCATTCAGTACAGATCCTCTGACATTTCAGACCATTCCGAGCAGCCAGGCCCAGTGACTAGAAGGTCTGAAACTACATAATCAATCCTGCAATGGAATGGATAGTGAGAGAGGGAAATTAGTTAGTCATGGCAGCTGGTTCATGTAAAAAGTAGTCATTTATGTTTGTGCTTAGAAACGGCAAAAGAGGGCTGGGAACCCAGGGTGGGGGTGGGGGGGAGAGAGAATATTGTTGCCTTCAAAATATAATTTTGTTCAAACCTGCACAAAAGTCTGTCGTATGATTTATAGTATTGTGGAGTTCTGATCCTTTCTAATCATTCTGCAAATGTGGGCATGGCTGGCAACATGCATGGACTAATGCTAAGGCACTTCATGTGTTATTTATGCTGCCTTTAATACTCCTGCTCTGAAACAATAACATTACTAAGACTTGTGAACAGATGCAAGATTGCATTTCACTTCAGACATGTATGAGTCGCATCATAAAATGGTTGGCAGAGAGAATCAAGAAACCCTGGCACAAAATAACAGTCTTGGATCATTTTGCTGACACACATTTACACCCACCCTTAATTGTTCCACGATTCCTGCAACCTCAAACATTGGAAGCGATTTCACTGAATTCCCGAAATGTAACTGAGATCATGTAGTTGATAGATTCCAAGCCAGTTCTTTGTTGAGCATCCTGTGGATCCCATTCTCCCACCTTTTTTCCTGTTACCTCTAAATAATTTTTCCCTCATGCCTATGCAACTTCCTGTTGAAGGCCCTGTTTTTACCAATCTGTCTGGCGACAAGTTCCACACCTATAATCGACCTCTGGGTAAAAATATGATCCTTTTGTCAGCTTCAACCATAGTTTAAAAGTTCAATACCATCCGGGCCAAGCCACATCCATCGCTCTGAACATTAATTCTCCCCACTACTCTCACATTGTGGCTGCAGTGTATATCATTGATAAAATGTGCTTTTGTTACTCACCTAGGCTATTCCAGCAGCACCTTCCATGGCTGGAGTGCCAAGATGGACAAGGGCAGCAAGCACATGGAACATGACCAGCACAGCTACAGACAGCATCTCTGGAGAGAAGGAATGGGTGATGTTTCGGGTCATGATCCTTCTTCAGTCTGATGCTGCCTGTCCTGTTGAGTTACTCCAGCATTTTGTGTCAATCTTTGGTTTAAACTAGCATCTGCAGTTCCTTCCTACGCATGACCAGCTACAGATTCCTCTGCAAACTATTGTGACTTGGAAACATTCCATCATCACCACCGAATTTAAATCCTGGAACTCCCTACCCAAAAGCACTGGGTGAGAACCTTCACGAGCAGGACTGCAGCAGTTCAAGAAAATGCTCACCACCATCTTCGCAAAGGGAATAAAGCCATTATTTGCTGGCCTAACCAGAGATATCTGCATCCTAAAAAATGAATACATTAAAAAAATATCTTGCCATGTTACCTTCTTCATTTTGAAACTGCATCCCTAGATCCTTGAGCCATCCAATAATGGGACACAAGAAATTGCGTTTGCTGGTTCACTCTATTTCCCCCATCTAAATCAACCGTTATCTTGTACACTTCAAAAGAGTCTCCTCTCAAACTTCTTTGCTCCATAGTGTGTAACTCTGGCTTCATCAGTCCAACCCTGAGATGGAAATTCCTCTTCTCTGGAATCATTCAATTAAATCTCTTCAATTTTTAGGAACACTGTGGAGGTCCTGAAAGTGTGGTGACCACATTTGGTCTCCGTGTTTGAGTTGAGGCCTGACAATACATTATAAAAGCTCAACATTACTTCCTTTGACATAGCTAAATGGTTTTCTAGGTAATTTCAGTGTACAGAGTGCCAGAGAAGTAGGGCTACCGTCTTACAGCGCACGAGACTCAGGTTCGATCCTGACTACGAGCACTTGTCTGTATGGAGTTTATACGTTCTCCCCGTGACCTGCGTGGGTTTTCTCAGAGGTCTTCGATTTCCTCCCCCACTTCAAAGACGTACAGCTTTGTAGGCTTGGTAAAAATGCAAAATTGTCCCGAGTGTGTGTAGGTCAGTGTTAATGTGCGGGCATCTCTGGGTGGTGCGGACTCGGTAGCTGAAGGGCCTGTTTCCACAATGTATCTCTAAAACTAAAAAACTTTAAAAACTAAAGATAGCTACACTGCTATGCAAATGGCATCATGGGCATGATTTTTACCTTTACTGATACTGGCCTTTTATTTCCATTTTTTTGGTACAGTAATCTGTGGAATACTAATTCTAATACTAATACTAATACTAATATAGTAACATGACCGCTACACTACTTTTACAAAGCATTAACAAGGGGCATCATGCAGAGACTATCTTCCACTACACAGCAATCCCTCTACTTAGCAAATATTCAGTCGGAAGCCAAGGTCTGAGCATCTGTATAGTTACCCAACTATTCCATGGGTTTTTTACAGAAGCACTTAACTGAAGAGTCGGTGCTTAGTGTGACGTGGCACTGAGCCTGAGTTGATGTATATACATTTCAGTATTGAACCTATTTTGCCTGGTGATTAAACAGAAATTGTGAATGGAAAAAGAAGATAGTTGAAAGGTGACATTAAAAAAGCCATAACGCAATCTAGAAAATACAGCAGCAAGATAAATTTTACTCCAGCACTGACCAGGCACTTCCTCAACACGTCCCATGATTGTTCATTTACTATTTGATTTTTCAGTCTCTTTGAATATGAAAATATTTTGAGTCAAATGTGCACGTGTGGCTTAATATTCAAGAGAATTGCCAATTAAATATTAATAAAAGCTACATGGAAATTAAAGGGATTGTTCAGGGATATTAGCACAGGAAGAATTATTAGTCGGGAACACAAAGGATGAATGGCCTCTCTTACACAGTTGTCTAAGTGGTCAGCTCCTGCGTGTGATCAGAAAATAGGGGAAAGTTATTCACTCACTATTTTAGTCAGGTTTAGAATTATGGCAATGTTAATTTAAAGCAAAATAAAAGATATTCTAACATCTCTGATGTAAAAAAATGTCTGGTTTTATTCTTTCACAGATGCTCAAAACAGATACAGGATTCCCATGAAATGTTGACGGCCAAGTGTCACATCTCTCCAAACCCATACTACTGAAACCAGCCACAGACAATAATATCACTGTGTGTTCTATCTTTTGCGTATCGGAAGCATTATATGCTCAAAATAACAATTGATATCAATTGTTTTTTTCAACCTATTATCAAAAATGTATGTAAAACGTGGAAACAGGCTCTTTAGCCCACCGTGCTCGCACCGACCAGCGATCCCCGCACAATAACATTACCCTACACACACTGGGGACAATTTTACATTCATACATTTATACCAAACCAATTAACCTACAAATAGGTATGTTACAAACTTACCTTCAGCGGCGCTGCGGATCTGTCGCTGCCCGTGTGCGCGACTTTGGCGCCTTTGAGAGAGGGGCGGGTTTAAAATGCCTTGTTTCTCCAGCCTATTCAAATCGATGTCTGTCAGGCTGTTTAGCTGCTAAAGAATAATCGCTTCGACTGCCGTTTTATTAAGTTTCTTTTAAACTGCACTGGATATTTTACGAACAGGAGTAAATTAAAAATAATCTTCTAAAGCCGTCAACGCCGACAACGGGGACGGATTTCATGTACGGGACAGGTAAAGGAAAGCCGTTTATTTTATATATAAACTTGCTTCTAAGGATGCCTTTAATCAAAATTTCACGTTGCGAAAATGTCATTATGTAAATATACGAACCAGCAGTATTTTTCCTGCCGATATGAGGTTTAAATTCACCGCAAATGCAACGTTCTAAACCAGCGCGTTCCACAAAAACCCACTCGCAAGATGATTAAAATGGCCATTAATTTACGGGAATTAAATACTAAACTCCTTCCATTTGGCCTATAAATTAATGACAATGAGATTTAAAAATCATGTTATATTGTGAATTATTGTGTGAATGTTATTTGAACACTTAGGCTATTTAAAAATGTTATCTTTTTCTTAAGAAATGGATAAATGTTTAGATCTAGTAATTGAATTTTGTAATTAGCTACAATTGGGTAACTAACTAATTATATGCTTTAATTTCAGGTCATCCAAGTAAGATTGTTTCATATTTGTTTCAGAATGCTTCAATCTATAATAACTGAAAATTTCATACAGTTCTCTTAATTTTTAAGGAAGTTATTGGCTTTTGACTGTCCTTGATCACAGCTTTTGAGTTGTGAATGGAAAAGCAATAGGGAACAAGATGCTAATTTCAGAGTATGAAAATGGCCATAACGTTTTTAATACTGAAGATATGAAAGTGAATTAGGTGTCAAATTAAACTTATTTTTATGATTTATTTGATGGGATAAATTGCAGACTTGATTTTTAAAATCTCAAAATTTTGTAACATTGCTACTACAAACCTGCACGTCTTTGGACTGTGGGAGAAAACCGAATATCTCGGAGAAAACCCACGCAGGTCACGGGGAGAACATTCAAACTCCATGCAGACAGCACCCGTAGTCGGCATCGATCCTGGATATCTGGCGCTGTAAGGCAGCAACTCTATTGCTGTGCCACCATGCCGCCCTGTCTGCAGGTCTGTGGGTCCCACATTAGACACAAACAACTCACACAACTGGAGTAGAATCAAGTCATCCTTGATACAGGGAGGACATTACCAGGTCGATCTAATAGGACTTCACCCTCCCAGTACTACTTCTATCCTTGGCTTCTACACCAGTATTTGATGCCAACTCCTATGATCTGGAATGACAAAATACTTTACCTTGCAGCAATGACATTCCAGGGTATTTGCCCAGGGTGTAAATGTGAGAGAGTGTTTTATTGTCATATGTCCCGAAATACTAACAGGCATAGCTTTAAGGTGAGGAGGGCGAAATTTAAAGGAGATGTATGGGGCAAATATTTTACACAGTGTGTGGTGGAGGCCTGGAACATGATGCCAGAGGTGGTGGTGAAGGTGGATATGATAGTGGTGTTTAAGATAGGCTTTAGCAAGGCACATGGATATGCAGGAAATGGAGGGATATGGACCATGTACAGGTAGAGGAGATTAATTTATCTTGGCATTATGTTCAGCAGTGATATTGTGGGCCAAAGGGACTTGCTGTGCTGTGCTGTTCTATGTTCTGCATTTGTTCTATGTCCTGAAACTTATATGTGCACAATTCACCAAAACAGTGCGCTGGATTATAAATGTTGGAAACGTGGTTCTGCAAGAGGAATGACAACAAAGTAACAAGTACTTTTGCTGTTGACTTTACACTGGAAGTTTGATATCGGCTGGATGTGTAATTCTGCCAACAGAACAAAGGATATGCATAAATCAGCGTGACATGTTTGCTTTATTTCAGCTGACTAAATCTTCTGATTTCTATTGCATAATTGAAATGATGTAGTGCCTCCTATATTTTCAGGTGCAGACTAAGATTTGGAAATTAGGATCTTGCATTACACCACACATGATGAAGTCATAACCAACAGCTATTTCTGTATTTCCTTTGTGCAACTGTTGGTAATAATTTAAATTGTAATTGTTAATCTAATATAACAAACAAAACAGTTCCTACTTTAACCAGGTCAGTGCAGCAAAGTTTGCCTCTAGATGCCACAACTTCACTTGGCATCGGGACAAATACCGTCAAGAAAACCTCTTGCAGATTTATTACCTATATGGATCATATTACATTTGAAGATCATATTCACATCATTATAATTCAGGCGTGACTGAGCGGGGCAGGCAGCATCTCTGGAGATAAGGAATGGGTGACGTATCGGGTCTAGACCTTTCTTCAGACCTTTTCTGGTCACCCATTCCTTCTCTCCAGAGATGCTGCCTGTCCTGCTGAATTACTCCAGCATTTTGTGCATTCGATTTAATCCAGCATCTGCAGTTCTTTCCTACACATTAGAATTTAGGCATAATTAAAAAAGTGGTAACAAAACAATATTTTCCATCCTTTTTTTCTTATATTCAGTTTAATCATTTTCCACTTTTTCTATGTTTTTTACTGATTGTCAAAGAAAACAAAAGGTTTGTTTTTGTAACAAGCAAAGGAAAGCCTTCTGGAACGAAGGAGTTAGTGAGTTCCTCCTGCACTTTGTTTTTTTGCGAACCTGTATTGCTGAAACTTTATGTGAGCCACCGTCAAATTCTAATTAGCAATAATGACATGAAGTGTCTTGGAATGTTTGACCACTTTAAAGATGTTATGTGAATAAAGGTTGTGTTGTGGAATGTGGTTAGGATCCAGTCAAACAAGCACTGCGTGCATTCAATGTGGTGGCAATAAAAAAAGAAAGTCCTTGCATGTTACATAGAAACATAAAAAACAGGTGCAGGAGTATGCCGTTCAGGCAACATCTGTAAAGGGAATAGACAGGCAACATTTTGGATTGGGACCCTTCTTCAATAGTCAAGGGTCAAGGGGGTTTTATTCTCATACGTCCCTAAACGGAACCATGAAGTCAGACTGATAGTAGTAGGGGGGAGAAAGTTGGAAAACAGTGATTGGGGCAGAATAAAGTCTGGTGAGTGTTAGGTGGATACAGGTGGTGGGGGGGGGGGGGGGGGGGGGGGGAGGGGGAGTTATTGACAGATGGAATGGAGTATGTGACATGTTCTATGGTTGAAAAGTAGACAAAGGGTGTCAGATTAGAAGGGGAGTAATGGAATGTAAGCCAGAAAGAGGGATATAGGTGGAAGGGGGACAGGGAAAATAAGGGGTATAAAGTGGAAATAAGGGAAGGGGGATGAGATTAATGATTAGATCCCATGGGATTCAAGGAGAGATAGCCGAATGGATATACAATTGGCTTCATGGTAGGAAACAGAAGATGATGGTGGAAGGTTGCTTTACCGACTGGAGGCCTGCGACTCATGGTGTGCCTCAGGGGCCATTGCCGTTTGTCATCTACATCAATGATTTGGATGAGAACGTACATGGCATGGTTAGGAAGTTTGCAGATGACACTAAAGTGGGTGGTATTGCACACAGCCAAGATTGTTGTCAAAAATTGCAGGAGGATCTAGATCAGTTGGACTGAGAATTGGCCGATTGAATTTAATGCAAGAAATGCGATGGGGTTGTATTTTGGGAGCATTAACGTGGGCAGCACCTACATCGTGAATGGTGGGACAGTGAACGGTGTTGTAGAACAGAGGGATCTAGGAGTACAGGTACATAGTTAGTTGAAAGTGGCATCACAGGTAAACAGGGTGGTTAAACAGGCTTTTGGCACATTTGTCTTCATCAGTCATAGTCATGAGTATAGAAGTTAGGGAGTTGTGTTGCAGTTGTATAAGATGTTGGTGAGGCCACACTTAGAGTATTGTGTTCAGTTTTGGCACCATGTTATAGAAAATATGTTGGAAAGGGTGCAGAGACGATTTACGAGGATGTTGCCAGAACTCGAGAGCCTGAGCTATTGGAAGAGGTTGAGCAGGTTAGGAGTTATTCGTTGTAGCACAGGAGGATGAGGAGTGATCTTATAGAGGTGTACAAAATCATGATAGGAATAGATCGGGTAAATGCGAAGAGTCTCTTTCCCAGAGTAGGGGAATCGAGAACCAGAGGACATAGGTTTAAGGTGAGGGGGGAAAGACTCACTGGGCCACCTGCAGTGCCAGAGTCACCCTAGGAACCTGAGGGGGTTTTTTTCACACAAAGGTGGGTGTATGGCACGTGCTGCCGGAGCAGGTAGTTGAGGCAGGCACTATCGTGACATTTAAGAAATATTTAGACAGGTACATGGATAGGACAGGTTTCGGGTTTTTGACCAAATGCAGACAGGTGTGACTAGTGTAGATGGGACATGTTGGCCGGCGTGGACAAGTTGACAGGTGTGACTAGTGTAGATGGGACATGTTGGCCGGCGTGGACAAGTTGACAGGTGTGACTAGTGTAGATGGGATATGTTGGCCGGCGTGGACAGGTTGGGTCGAAGGGCCTGTTTCCATGCTGTAAAATTATGACTCAATGAGTGTAGAAGGCGGGGAAAGGAGCTGGTGACTGGGGGGATGGCGGTGTGTGTGGGGGGGGGGGGGGGAGGAAGTAGGGAGGTGTTCATGGATCTCAAAAGTTAGTTTTCGGGAGTTTCATTGTAGAGCAATGGAAATTTAAGTGGGCATTACTCAAGTTGCAGGATTCTGGCTAATTGAAGCCGACTAAAGAACTAAAAAAGGTGGAAAAGAAGACAGGAGTATAAAGATGTCAGGAGAGGGGACAATCACAGAGGTGAGGAGGTTCAGCCAATGCAACAGTTTGAGCAAAAGGACAAGAATTTTAAAATCAAGATGTTACCCAGCTGGTGAGTCAGTCATTGGTCTGGTGAGTGGGATCTGTTGTGGATTGTTATAAGAGCAGAAGAGGATTTGTCCGGTTTAATATCTCTCTTCTTGCTGCATTAAATCAGCTGCTTCCTGAACACCAGGGCCATATTTTAGAGAATGAGCTTGAACAAACCAAAAGTTTGGCATTTTTCCAACATTAAAACAATGGAGCAGGAGAAGCAATAATGTGGATTGTTGCCCGGAGTAACTGGATAATCGCAGACCCCCAGGGACTCTGTTAATGCTTCCTGGGGATCCAGACTGCAGCCATAGACTGCTGAGCATATCTCTAACTGGTAGTGGCCAGATGACTGCAGCAGGCAGCAGTTCCTGTTCCTAACAACCAAGTATTCCATGTCAATAGACAAGGATTATCACAATAATTAAAGACATCTTTACCTGCAGACAACCATCCCTGGACATTCTGCATTTGCACTCTTATATTTACATGTTGTGTAGATATTGCAAATCCCTTGACCTTGATACCTCCTGCTCCACAATGCTGCCAGGGCTGCCAACATTGGGTGAGAGTTGGGAGTGAGAAATTTGCGAGAGACCAAGCCCGAGGGAGCATCGTGATCGGGGGTGGGAACATTTGCGGAACATTTGCATTTTTCAGCTTGAAATTGTGTAATATGGTGCATACTGTAGCGAGTCTTATAACTTACACTTGAATGCAATATATATGCTTTAAATTGGATTGGAGCGTTTTTGAAAGGGGGGAGGCTGTGCGATCATTGATCATTGGCCTTGGGGGTACCCGGTGAGGGAGTGGAGCAACCGAGTGGGGAGAGGGTGTGGAAGAAGGGTAGGAACTTTTTGAAATTTGATGTATTAAAATCATGTTTTAGTGCACTGTAGAAGTATGATTTCAATGTTTTTTGTATGAAGTATTTTTAAGAGGTAACTTTTTAAGGGGTAACTTTCCACACAAAGGGTGATGGGTGTATGGAACAAGCTGCCAGAGGAGGTAGTTGAGGCAGGGACCATCCCAACATTTAAGAAAAAGTTAGACTGATACATGGATAGGACAGGTTTGGAGGTATGGACCAAAAGCAGGTAGCGTAGCTGGGACATGTTGGCGGATGTGGGCAAGTTGCGCCGAAAGGCCTGTTTTCACACTGTATCACTCTATGACTACATTATACCTCCACCATGCATGAATGCTTCAAAATCAAGTGATCGAGTTTTATTGCCATATATTCAAGCATAGAAACATAGAAAATAGGTGCAGGAATAGGCCATTCGGCCCTCGAGCCAGCACTGCCATTCAATATGATCATGGCTATTCATCTAAAATCAGTACCTCTTTCCTGTTTTTTCCATACCACTTGATGTCGTTAGCCCCAAGAACTAAATGTAACTCTCTTTTGAAAACATCCTGTGAATTGGCCTGCACTGCCTTCTGTGGCAGAGAATTCCACAGATTCACAACTCTCTACGTGAAGAAAGTTTGTCCTCATCTCAGTCCTAACTTCCCCCCCCCCACCCTTTATTCTTAAACTGTGACCCATGGTTCTGAACGCCCCCAACATCGGGAACATTTTTCCTGCAGTTACAGTAAGTGAAAATCTAGCGGACAAGCAGGATGCTTTCTCCAACCACCCCCATTTGAAGTCCACTACCTTTCACCGTTTCTACCCAGTGTTTTGTACTTACTTCCAGCAGCCACTGGTTGTCCTCCAGGATGCACCGAGCCGCAGCCTGATCCATGCCAGTCACCTGGGCAAATTCGACACAGAGACTCTCTCTCTCTCCCCTCTCTCTTCCGCTCTCTCTCCTCTCTACTCTACTATCCGCTCCCCTTTCCCCCCTCTAGGGAATGCTTGTGTTCTGTTTCACAGAGACAGGCTACCCCAGAGACCAGCGTCCAGCTGAGGTTCCATCACGCAGGATACCCTGGCATCTGGGAAAGGAGAGGAGGGGGCTGCTAACTTGCGTGGGTTCAGGTCAAATCTCGTGTGTTCGACTGAGAAGCCTGACCGCAACTCCGTCTGAAGGGCAAACCCGAACAGGTAGGGCGGGGACTGAAAAAGAGGAACTGCTTAAGATACCGAGAATGAACGAAGAGGGCACCAGCAGCGCGAGAGCCGAGCGCAGGAAGAAGGCGCGGCGGTAAGAAAAGAGCGCGCCCAGGGCGACAAGAGCACCGCGCGCCCTGGCAAAGGGGAGAGCGAACACGGAGAGGAAGACACCAGAGCGGACGAAAGAGACAGAGGGACCGATAGAGGACGCCACGGGAAGCGGAGGAAAAGAGGCAGGCCGAGCGAGAGGGGCCAAGCGCGTAGCAGACGATGAACGCGAGGGCCCCCGAACGCGGCGCGACTCCGAGAGGGCCACGAACGCGCAGCAGCACAAGGGAGGAAGAGCGAAGCGCGACCTACTCGGCAGGGAACAAACAGAGAACCAGAGAGAGGGCCAAGCAGCGTGCTCAAGATAAAACACGGCGCCCCCGCGAGGGAAACAGAAGAGAGGGAGAAAGACAGCGAGACGGAAACAGAGAGAAGAAGGAGGACAAAGGGAAAAGAAGAAAGAGCGGACAGGGCAAGAAGAGAAAGCCGCGGGCGAAAGAGCCGAGGAAAGGGAACCCCGATTACGAGGAAACTCGAACAGTGAGCACTTTTCTGCCCCCTATATTTTCCCCCTCTACTCTTTACCACAACCCACTCTTCCCCGTAATCAACATTAGCTATGAACCTCTCCTCCCTCTCCACCCCCTCTCTCTTCCCTCTCATTCCTCTCTCACTCCCCCCCCCTCCCTCTTCTCTCTCTCCATCCACTCCCCCCGTCTCTCTCCTCTCACCCCCCTCCTCCCCCTCTCTCTTCTATCTTGATCACATGATGACAAAATTTCTCACCACTGAGCACGAGAAATTTCTGATGAGCGTGAGGGCGTGAGAGTTTGCTTGAGGGCGTGAGTATCACGCTCAAAGCGTGAGAGTTGGCAGCCCTGATGCTGCTGCTTTTACACTCACTGGGCCACCTGCATTGAGGCCAGTGAGTGAGGCCACACGCAAACTGGAGGAATAGCACCACTCACTTCACTTGAGTAGCTTATAAGCCCATGGTTGAACATTAAGATCTCCAATCTTAGGCAACGAACCATCAATCCTCGCCCAAACCCCCACCTACCCCCTCTCCCCTGCATCTTTTTCCTTCCCCACCCTTCCCTATACCCCACCTGGATGTACACCCATTGCTTCTACTAGCCCGGCCCCTTTGCTCTTCCTCCTGTTCCCTTTCACCGGCACATCTTCCTCTGGCCTCACAATTCATGCCTTTCCTATTCTTGTCTCACAGCCTTTGTCTTCTTTCCATCTCTAACCCTTGTCACCCATCTGCCAATGAAATCCCCTCTCACCTGTATCCACCTATCACCTATCTGAAGAAAGGTCTTGACCCGAAACATCACCCATTCCTTCTCTCCAGAGATGCTGCCTGTCTCGCTGTTACTCCAGCATGTTGTGTCTATCCACCTATCACTTGCCTGGCTTGGTCCCACCACCACCTCGTTTCCAGTGTTCACCCCCCTACTACAATCAGCTTGAAGAAGGGTTCTGACCCAAACTGTGGCCAATCCATGTTCTCCACAGAAGCTGCCTGACCCCTTGAATTACTTCAGCACATTGTGTGAATACTCTGACTGATGAAAGGCAATGTGCCGAAAACCTTCTTGATCACATGATGCAGTGGGGTTCCTTTCTGACCTTTCCAGCTACATATCCAAACACAATGAATGTAGGCATCAAATATTGTTCCTTTATTTCCCTAACAAATATCTCACCAGAGACAAAGTTCAAACATTTTGCTTCATCCATTCAACCTCCATCTATTGACTGCAATTGAAGAGCAATGCCGATAAACCTTGTGTTTGTGTAGTGATTTTGCAAACATCATGTCATCAGACTTTATCCTGACCTCATGGAATGAGGACGGGAAGTAAGAATTTCCAAATTACACAATTCAAACTTGCCAATAGTACACCAGGGGTGTGGATCTGCTGGCCTCCTCTCCTGATTTGTATGTTTCCTGCAGGATTAGCAGGACTTGGTGAAGCAACGCTATATTTACCATCTTCTGCTATTTCTCCAGAGTTAGGCATTTGCCAGAGTTATTTGCCAGACCAGCATGTACAAGGATCCCGACCCAAAATATCAGCTATCCATGCTCTGCAGAGATGCTGCCTGACCCACTGTGTTACTATTTCACTTCATGTCCTTTCGCGTAAACCAATATCTGCACTTCATTGTTTCGACATTGAATTGAATTGAATTTATTTGTCATTCAGACCTTTCAGTCTGAACGAAATTTCATTTCTCTGCAGTCATACATATAATAAAAAATTACAAAAACACAGAATCAACACAAATTTAACATCCACCACAGTGAGTTCACCAAACACCTCCTCACTGTGATGGAAGGCAAAATCTTAAAGTCTCTGTCTCTTCCCTCTTTGTTCTCTCTCTGCGCCGAGACGATCCAGGCTCCAGATGTTGTGACCCCACCGGGTGATGGTAAATCCCGCGGCTCAACCGTGCTCCGCGAACGGGCTGGTTCAAACTCCGCGGGTAGTCGCTGCCGCCGCCACAGCTCCGAGGCCGAGTCGGGTCGCCACTGCCACGGTTCCAGGGCCAAGTCTGGTCTCCGCTGCCGCTGCCGCTGCCACTGCCGCTGCCACTGCCGCCGCCGCCACAGCTCTGAGGCCGAGTCGGGTCTCCGCTGCCACTGCTGTTGCCACCGCCACAGCTCCGAGACCGCCATTAGGCCTCGGCGCAGACGGAGACGGGGACGGGGAATACGACAGAAAAAAAGTCGCATCCCCCGAAGGAAGAGACCAAAACATGTTTCTCCCACCCCACCCACACACATACACAACGTAATAAAACAAAATTAACTAAAACATGACAAAGGAACAAAAAGAAAGAAAAAAAACAGACGGACTGCAGGTGGGCCGCAGCTGTTAAGTCAGCGCCGCCATCTTGAAATCTTGGCGTCATGTTGAAATAGTCCAGGAGAATCCCAAAGCCGTCCCTTGTCCATTCCCTTCACAGATACTGCCTGACCCACTGAGTTCTTTCAGTATGTTGTGTTTTGCTCAAGAATCCATGATCTACAATTCCTTGTCTCTCTCAATATTAGTTCCCTACACCTGTCATACACTTTCTTTTTTTCTTTTGATCTAACCCATATTAATCTGACATTTCATTTACAGTAACGTATTGGCCTTGAACCTCCCATTGCCCAGATGCGCAATTACCTGCAAATTGATGGTCCGAAACTACATTTACAACACCGTTCCTTATGATAATAATTGGCCTTCACCCAATTTAACACCTATGTTATTGATCCATCCCTATCCTGTTCCATTATCTCTTTAAATGTTCCAATCATTATTTCCAAAAATATACCCCACTAACACTACTTCACTAAATACTACAAATCCCCTCTGCCTGTTACCTCCGTTTAATCTTTGCCCACCAATACCAGCAAACCTCCAAGTAAGGACATTGTCCCACTCTGGTACAGGTCTCACCTTCTCCAGAAGCAGACCCAATAATACAGGATCCTAAAGTCCATATTCCTGCAACATCCTTTCAGCCACACATCTATCAGACCTGTCCTCATTTTCCTGCACTCACAAGGACTTGTGACACCAGAAGCAGTCCAGAGATTACATCCTTTGAGGCCCTGCTCTTTAATTGGTGACCTGGCTATCTACATTCATGCTGCAGGTCCTCATTCCTTCCCCTTTTCTTGTCATTGGTACTTACATGCATCACTCCTTCAGGCTGCTCACCCTCCTGACATCCTGGGCCCTCGCACTAGGGAGGCAACATACCAACCAGGAGTCTCTATTGCAGCTAGGGATACGTGTATCTTCCCCCGAGAATCTCCTTCTCAATCGTTCTCCCAATCCTGTTCTCTATTCTACAGCAACACCACAGTGGTGCTACAAAAGGACTGTTGCTGCCCTTCTCCTCTGGGACCATCCCCGTCCACAGTGGACAACAACACCATATACTTGTTAAAGAGCAGAATGACCCACAAGGAACTCCTGCACGACTTGCCTGTCCTAATTGCCTTTCCTGGTGGTCACCCACCTTCTCTCTTTCTGTACCTGCACAGTGGCAAGCTCACTAAAGTTACTCTCTACCACATGCTTCGTGTCTTGGGTGCTCCTCATCAAATCCTCCTTCGGCTCCAACCACTCGAAGTGATCGGCCATGAGCTGCAGCAGCTGGAAACACTTCCTGCAGGTATAGTCATCAGGATCTTTGAAAATATCCACAATTTCCCACCCCCTGCAGGAGAAGCACACCACTGCTCTCTCTAGCTGCAAAACAATTATGATTACACATTTTGTCCAAGGCAGTAAGAAAGAGGGATAAAAAACAACTGTGTCACTAAAGCCCAAATCTCACCAATACCCACACTTTGACCTCAACGGCAGCACTTCCACTTCAAGACAGCTCCTTTCAAAATGGCCACTCCCACAAGAGCTCGCCTCTCTTTTATATACTGCCGAGCAGACCAAGACAAGAACATCAGCCAGACAGTGATTTAGAATTTTCAACTATGGAAATGTATGCAATCATTGACAGCGAGCAGTTCTGATGGAAGCTCTGCAATCTGCTTGGGTCGCATGGGAAAGGCCTGTTCACCAGAGCATCAGAACAATGGTGCTGTCATTACAAAAATCCAGAGATAAGATAGCAGGCAAAAGGTCAGCAAGGAGTGGTGCGGCAAGGTAATTATAATTGATGACGGTGATGACAATATTACTGCAGAACATGTCTGTCTGTGCCAGTTCTGGCAGAGAGTTATGTTCACAAGGTTTTAACTGTGTGCAGTCTTGCTGAATGACCTGAATTATGAACTGACTGAGTTGTATATTTTAAGAAAGGGTCATAGTGGAATGTGGGGATAGTTCAAAATGTCTGAAGATCCCATGAGGATGTTACAGTAAATATTGACTCGCAGATGTCTACCCAGTGTTGTTGTAATAATCCTCTCGACACAGGAACTTTCATCCTGCCTCGATACGGCCCTTCAATAATGTACCTCGTTTTCTAATTCTGTTTTTGTACGAATATCTTGTTTTTTGTATAATATTCTTTCTTTTAGAATTTTACGTGCAATTTGTGTGTTTCTTTGCGTCTATGTGCCTATGATGCTTCTACAAGCAAGAGTTTTCATTGGGCATATTTCAACACATTTACACATTTGACAATAAACGTAAACTTGAACTCATCCAAGCCTTCCAGATTACAAAAACATTCTGGTTTCACCAGTCATTTAATTAGGAAAAACTTACATTTTTTTCTGTCCAAGAGGAGGAGTATATTGACAAGGAATGCTGCTGGAGTGGAGGAAATAACAATCCTGTTTTGGTAACATTCCTCAGAATGGAAGTCGTAGTCTTCTTATCAGTGACACAGTGGTGCAGCCGGTAGAGCCGTTGCCTCACAGCATCAGAGATCCGAGTTCTATCCTGACCTCCGCTGCTGTCTGTGTGGAGTTTGCACGTTCTCCCTGCAAACGTGTGGGTTACCTCTGGGTGCTCCGATTTCCTCCTGCATTCCAAAGACTTACAGGTTAATTGGCCTCTGTAAATGGGCCCTAATGTGCAGTGAATGTGTGAGAAGGTGGGATAACATAGAACTAGTGTGAATGGGTGATAGATGGTCAGTGTGGTATCGGCGGGCTGAAGAGCCTGTTTCCATTGCTGTATCTGTGAACTAAATAAAACTAAACATTAAGTTCCCTGTGTTTAAGAAGGAACTGCAGATGCTGGAAAATCGAAGGTACACAAAAATGCTGGAGAAACTGAAGAAGGGTTTCGGCCCGAAACGTTGCCTATTTCCTTCACTCCATAGATGCTGCTGCACCCGCTGAGTTTCTCCAGCATTTTTGTGTACCATTAAGTTCCCTGTCATCTGCTAAGAGGTTTGCTAAGAGAGGCTTGTGGGTGTTGGATGGTTTTGGCTGAGCCACAGGCTACAGCTGTGTGGACACTGGGATATGTTTGTAGGTCAATTGGTAATTGGGAAATGCTCTTCAAGAAAGCTTGAGGAAAAAGACTGTCAGACTCCATCCATGATCTTGCACACCTCAACTCAGTAAGGTCACCCCACAGCCTACTATGCTCCTAAGAACAATGTCCCAGCCAAGTTCAAGTTCAAGTGAGTTTATTGTCATGTGTCCCTGATAGGACAATGAAATTCTTGCTTTGCTTTCAGATCAATGTGTCCATATACCGTAATATAAATATATACACACATGAATAAATAAAATGATAAAGTGCAAATAACAGATAATTGGTTATTAATAATCAAAGTTTTGTCCGAGCCAGGTTTAATAGCCTGATGGCTGTGGGGAAGTACCTATTCCTGAACCTGGTTGTTGCAGTCTTCAGGCTCCTGTACCTTCTACCTGAGTGTGTGGCCAGGATGGTGTGGGTCTTTGATGATACTGCCAGCCTTTTTGACTGCGATAACTCCCCTCGATGGAAGGAAGGTCAGAGCCGATGATGGACTGGGCAGTGTTTACTACTTTTTGTAATCTTTTCCTTTCCAGGGCGCCAAACCAAGCCACTATGCAACCGGTCAGCATGCTCTCTGCTGTGCACCTGTAGAAATTCCAACTTCTACAGGTTGGAAAGAAGCCTTTCCAACTTCTACAGCTTTCAAGCACAGGAAACATCCAGGTGAATCTCCTCCGCGCCCTCACCAACTTAATCACAATATTCCTATATCTGGGCAATCAGAAATGCACAGAGTACCCCAAATGTGGTCTCATCAATGACTAGTACAGCTGCATCATGATGTTCCCACTTTTGCAATGAACAATGAAGGCTGGCATGCCAAAGGCCTTGTGGAAACAAAACCCGAAACATCACCCAAGTCTGAAGAACCCGAACGTCACCTATCCATGTTGTCCAGGATGCTGCCTGACCCGCTGAGTTACTCAAGTATTTTTTGTCCTTCCATGCCAACGGACTTCTTTCACTACACTATCAACCTGGCTTGTCATCGCTAATTTTAAAATGCGACCTATTCTTTCTCCAGCTGACCTTTTACTCTATTTATACCAGTAGAATCTCTTGGGATTTTCCTTGTGGGGTTGAGGGATAAAAGCTGGATCGCTCAGCAAAATGGCTTTGCAGCACTGCCCGCAAGAGAAGGAATGCAGCACTGCCCAGAGCTCCTTCATCTCCACTTCCTTGCCCAACCCCAACCACACATGCCCTCCCGCAACCAATGAAACTGTCTTCCAATGGCAATAATCAGACCCATCCACCCACTGATTGCAATCACCATATTCTGCAGTTGCCATGGAAATGAAAAGCTACAATTACCTGCCACCAATCTCCTCCATTTCCACAATCTTGTGCTATTCGCCAATAAAGACCTCTTGCCACTGTTTGTTTTCCTTTGTCCCGCCATTGAGAGCTGTGTGTACAGCTACTACAGCCTTGTACAACCCACCCTGGATATTCCATTGCAGTTACATAGCCTTGCGCAATAATTTCATTCAGTGATAAAAGAAGAGCCCGAATCTACAAATGGAATGGGACATGGCCAGCGAAAGGAATTGTAAACGTACATTTGGACATTTAGTAACTTAACTTGAAACTACAAATGGCTTTGAGAGAGGAAGAGGAAGGAAGTGGTCTGCTCTGCACTCAGTGCTATGCATTCCAGGCACTCAACAATTGCAAACAGGGCAAAATACTTCACGTTTCCCTTATTCATAGAATAGAGCTCTGATAATTTCAGATAATTCCTCTTCTTCATTTTATAGCCCTTCGAAAACTACAGATGCTCAAGTCAAGTCAAGTTTAATGTCATATGTAGAGTGAGTTGTAGGTATAAAGAAACTCTCGCTTGCAGCAGCATCCACATGCACATAGACTCAGACAATACACAAACATATCTTATACAGAAATGTTACGTATTTTTATAAAGGACTGCACACAAACAAGATATTAGTGCAAGACACAATTAGGAAGCATGTATGGTAGTGTAAACATAGAAACATAGAAACATAGAAATTAGGTGCAGGAGGAGGCCATTCGGCCCTTCGAGCCTGCACCGCCATTCAATATGATCATGGCTGATCATCCAACTCAGTATCCCGTACCTGCCTTCTCTCCATACCCTCTGATCCCCTTAGCCACAAGGGCCACATCTAACTCCCTCTTAAATATAGCCAATGAACCGGCCTCGACTACCCTCTGTGGCAGGGAGTTCCAGAGATTCACCACTCTCTGTGTGAAAAAAGTTCTTCTCATCTCGGTTTTAAAGGATTTCCCCCTTATCCTTAAGCTGTGACCCCTTGTCCTGGACTTCCCCAACATCGGGAGCAATCTTCCTGCATCTAGCCTGTCCAACCCCTTAAGAATTTTGTAAGTTTCTATAAGATCCCCTCTCAATCTCCTAAATTCTAGAGAGTATAAACCAAGTCTATCCAGTCTTTCTTCATAAGACAGTCCTGACATCCCAGGAATCAGTCTGGTGAACCTTCTCTGCACTCCCTCTATGGCAATAATGTCCTTCCTCAGATTTGGAGACCAAAACTGTACGCAATACTCCAGGTGTGGTCTCACCAAGACCCTGTACAACTGCAGTAGAACCTCCCTGCTCCTATACTCAAATCCTTTTGCTATGAAAGCTAACATACCATTCGCTTTCTTCACTGCCTGCTGCACCTGCATGCCCACTTTCAATGACTGGTGTACCATGACACCCAGGTCTCGCTGCATCTCCCCTTTTCCTAGTCGGCCACCATTTAGATAATAGTCTGGATGATCCATGGTGTTCCCTTCCGGTACCTGATGGTTGTAGGAAAGTAGCAGTTCCTAAACTGATGGTGTAGGCCTTCAGGCTTGATCCTCTTGTCCAATGGTATCAGCGAGAAGAGAACATGTCCTGTATGGTGGGAATCCTTGATGACAGATGTCGCCTTCTTGAGGCCGTGACTCATGTAGATGCTTTCCATGTGTGGAGGACTACTGTGCCCATGATGAACCAAACTGAGTCCACCAGTCTCTAATATTCCTGCACATTGCAATTGTTGTACCAGACCACGGTGCAGATTCTGCACTATAACCACTTTTGGCATGACAAGGTTGACATGGAAAGGATGTTTTCCCTTGTGGGTGGATCTTTGGATGAATGTTTCAAAGTAAAATTTAAAATAGCAATGCGTTAAACAAAATTATCTCTCAGATGGCTGTGAGTTTTTGGAATTCTCTCTTGCAAAAGGGTGATGGAATATTTTTTTAAAGCAAACTTGGATGAATATTTGATAAGCCAACAGGTGAAAGGTTACTAGAGCATAATAGTAAGATTAAACGAGAACTTACCAGTTTGAAGTTTGATCTGTATTTTATGAGGAGTTACGATGAGGGATTACGTGAAGAGCCCGCTCAGCATGCATGCGCGGCATACTTCAAAGCAGCGGTGTGGAATCACAGATAGACACAGTTATTGAAATAAACATAGTAAAGAAAAGGAGACATCAATTATCAGTTTGACCCATATTATTGAGGGTGGGAGCGGAGGGCACGTAATCCCTCATCGTAACTCCTCATAAAATACAGATCAAACTTCAAACTGGTAAGTTCTCGTTTAATCTTACTATTTTACTTCGGAGTCACGTGAGTGACTACGTGAAGATTTTAAAGCTCTGTGATTTCAAACCGTGTAACAGTTATTACTTCACTCACTGCCGAAGTCCTTGAGGGAGGAAGTGTGTTATCGTAATCAACCAATGAATCTGTTTGTAGAAAAACACAATGGTATTTTTTAACAATAACAACAAAGAAATTAAATTGCTCCCCTGGGCTTAAAATAAATATTTGCAGTCTGTAAAAAATGTTCTGCAATTAAAGCAGGGTTTGCCAACGGCTTATTATAAAAAGTTCTGAACGTTCTTTCCCCCGACCATCCTGCTGTAGCCAGGATGTGGTCTATAGGCACGTCCATTCTTTTGGCCGTCGACGTGGATGCTGCCCTGGTGGAGTGAGATTTGTACATGTTAGTGTTTATCCCAGCAGCTTTTAGCACCTGCTTGAGCCATCTCGAAATGGTTTGGCTCGTCACCCGACCATAAGGTTTTTTATGACTGACCCATAAGGCTTTTTCACTCCCTCGAATATTTTTGGTTGTGTCTATGTAGGACAGTAGGTGATTCATGGCACATAACCGTGGTTCTGGCAGGTAAGCCCGGAATTCCACGACTGGATTAGGTGTTCCTGGTCTGCTCTGTTTGATCAGTCCCTGGATAATGACAGAGATCTGGTCTGGAGCTGTGAGCATGCTGTCCAGTCACAATAGGTGTAGTGACTGGACCCTCTGTGCAGATACAAGTGCCATCAACATGAGTGTTTTGAGCATAGATTGTTCCAGGTTGAGGGATCTGGCTGGTGGCAATCCCCTGAGGTATGTCAGGACCACACTGACATCCCATATATGGGTGTACCTTGGTCTAGGGGGTTAGAGTTGTAAATACCCTTCATTAGTTTGACCACCAGCGGGTGGGACCCCATGGCCTGTTGTCCTGGAGCTTGTTTTAAATAGACAGACATGGCACTTCTAGCTGTGTTGATGGCACTGTAGCGGAGTCCTTCATCGTGGTGAAGGATCGCCTTGAATTCCAGTACGTTGGTAACTGTAGCGGTTGAGTAGGTGGTCCCTGTATCCAAGCAGTACTTCTCCCATTTTTTGATGCTGGACAAGTACTGTTTTCTTGTGGATGTTTGGAGGGATGTCGTGGAGTAATGGGAACCATGGCTGTGTAGGCCAGTCGGGTACTATCAAAATACCTGAAGCAGAGTCCATTTGTATTGTGCGTAGTACACGGCTGATGAGGCAGAGGGAAGAAATGCATAGAAGAAGAAATTTCCCCAATCCAGCGCGAACGCATCTACCGCTGCTGCCTCAGGTCTGGTTCCCAAGCGACATACATAGGTGCCTGGTGATTTAGCCTTAATGCAAATAAGTCGATATCTGGCGTGCCATTTTGTTTAATAATCTTTGCTAACACTTTGGGGTTTAACATCCATTCGGTGTTGTCATTAAATTTGCGTGACCTGGTGTCTGCCACTGTATTTAGCTTACCTGGCAGGTAAGTTGCTGATAGCCAAATATGTCTTTCGACACACCATTGCCAAATTGTGTTGACCAATTTGTTGCATGATATCGATTTTATGCCGCCCATATGGTTAATGTAGGCCACCACCGTAGTATTGTCTATTTGTAACCGTACATGCAAGTGATGCATATTCGATGCATATGCTTTTAAAACCATAAAAGGCACCCAACATCTCTAGATAGTTAATGCCCAGTGTAAGTAGTAATGATGACTCTAGGTAAGTCCATCTACCACCTGTGCTGGATATGGAGTTAGTCGCTCCCCAGCCTTGAGTACTGGCATCTGTTTGGATAGCTAAAGTAGGGTTAATGATGATGATAGGGCTGAAACTATGCCAAACGTTTTCTGCCCACCACTGTAGTTCTGATATTGCTTCAGTGGGTAATTTCATGATCCGGTCATGACCTGCATGTCGATTTAGTGCCTGTACCTTTGCTCTTTGTAAGTTTTGATAGTGCAAAGGTCCAAATTGTGTAGCCGGAAATGCTGCTACCATTTCCCCAATTACTCTTGCTACTTGTCGAATAGTTGGTCGCTCGTTGACCATTAAATTGTTGCATGATTGTGCCAATTCAGTTGTTTTGTCTTTTGGCAAATTCACAGACATGTGGGCTGAGTTAATTGTGAAGCCCAAGTAGTCCATGGTTGTGGATGGCTTCAACTTAAATTTATCTGGATGTAAGACAAATCCCAAGGTTTCGAACAACTGTTTGGTAGCTGGCACAGCTGACATGCCATTCCATGGTCTTGCCTACTATTAAGATATCATCAAGATATGCCATGACCATATGTTTTTGTCTTATTAATATTGCCAGGGCTGGTTTTAATATCTTGGTGAATAATCTTGGGGCTGATGTTAACCCATCGGGTAATGCTTTAAACTGCCATAGCTGCCCCATCCAGGTAAATTTCAGGTATCTGCGATGATCCTTGTGAATGGGTACTGAATAGTAAGCATCTTTGAGGTCAATGCTTGCCATGAAGTATCCTTTGGAAATCAATTGTTTGGCAGTAACAAACGTTTCCATTTTGAAATGTACATACTTAACAAAACATATTTAGTGAAGTTAAGTCAATGATGATGCGACACCCACCATCTTTTTTAGTTTTAGTGAATATATTTGACACAAATTCCAAGGGTTCATGTTTTGTTTTTTCCCATGACACCCTTAGTGATTAGTCTCACCAGTTCAGCTTGTCCCTCTCGTTTCTCTTTAACTGAGAGGGAAAAGACCCTCTGGGGTGAACGTTGAACTGGTGGCAATTTTTCTAGTATAAATTGTATTTTGTATTCACTAATGCTATTGAGTATATACTTGTCACTCGTGATAGACTCCTATGGTTCCTTAAACAGCTGTAACTTCCTCCATTAGTATTGCGCCCCTATTTTCTATATGCTGGTAGGAACCAGACCCACCTACCTCCATGGTTATGGGTGTTTCTTCTGTCTCTTCCCAGACCAGCGAGTCTTGCGCGTTGTCTGACGTGGCGGTGATGTTGGGGGGTGGCGCATTTTCCATGGGGTCCACTCTGGGCCTTGGTCTAAAAAAGACTTTGGGTGATAAAATGCGGACCCCGAGCTTTCACCAGTCCCATATGGTAGACGTCGACTGGTGGACGCGATGGGGTGCTGCCGCTTGGGTATTGTTGTTTTGGGTTTGCTCGTCCCGGGGCCTGCCCTCATGAGACCAAAGGTTTTAGAGGCCTCTTCCATATTTTTTACTTTTTTCGTGAGGTTTTTGCCAAAGAGCAGTGTGTCTGGCTCAGTGGCTGGGGTTTTGCACAACCCCGCGAATTTTGGATTTAGGGCAGGTCTTATGATTTACTTACGGAGGTTATTTATCTCGAACTGCGTGTTTGTACAACAGTGCGAGAGTGTCTTGTTGGTTTGTGGTCATCTCCGTATTGTCCACAGAACGAGCAATGATGTGATGGCTGACGTCAGGAGCCTGAGGATCCGCTGCAGTATCAGCTCCTGGTTCTGAATATTTGTCCCGACGTGCGCCCAGATTTGGCTGTTGACAGCCGGCACTTTGAAGGACTCACAATTTTCTGGAGCTGTGTACATTTTTAAGGCCTCATTAACCACCTGCTCCTGTAGGGGCCTGTTGGAGAGGTGGTTGATGCTGGCCGCTAGTTTGGCTCTAATTGCCTTCCTGCACATGGGGCTGTCACATAGCGGTCCACCACACCTAGCAGCTCTTCCTGGTCCTGCACCCCTTGCATACTCCCGACTTCTTCAGCCAGCGTCGCCTCTTCCTGACCAGCCCAGTCCTGGTCACCAAAGCTACCCTCGGGTAAGGAGGAAGCGATGGCCAGTGCACAAGGCACTGTGGAGGGAGTGCCTGAACTCCCCCTGCGAGAACGCCCCTCACGCAGCGTGTCTCGCTGGAGCATCTGCTCCAGGAGCAGCTCCATGCGGCTCAGGCGGCTGTCTCTCCCCCGTGCGGGTGGAGAGACGTCCCCGTCCGACAAGTCGGAAGCCACCGGCCGGACGCTTCTTCGGTAGCTTTACATCCAGCCCGCTGCTCAGGCGCTAGCGGGACTGGGCTCGGAACGGTGTCGGGGATGGCGGAGCGCCCGGTAAGCGGTCCTACCGCCTGTTGCTGCCCCCCCCCAGATGGAACGCTCCTCCGTTGGAGTCGAGCGGGGGACAGGTTTGTTCAAGAGCCTTTGTTCTCTGCCTGTAAAACGAAGCAGAAGGCTCTCCTGTGAAAGAAAACCGACCTCAGGGTACTTACCTGACGGCCCGTTCTTTCACCCTGTAGCGGGAGTGCCTGACTCCCGATGCGGCCGCTGTTGCACTGCTGAATGCAATGCCGCGCATGCATGCTGAGCGGGCTCTTCACGTAGTCACTTACGTGACTCCGAAGTAGAATTACTCAGTTCTGCCAAATAAGAACCAACTTGTTCATGTTTTATATTTCATTCTTTTATTTATTCAATCATAGAAAGTAGACAAGGCTGCAATGCCAGCACTTATTGCCCTGAAGATGAGGAAGCAGTGAAGAATCAATTGGATCTGTTGCCTGGATTTACTTATAGACCAGAGAGCATTAGTAAATCTGATGGTTCTTTTTCTCAAAAATCCCCTAGTTTTAAGGTTACATTTATTGAGACTAACTATTTCCTTTAAATTCCAGATTTATTTAATTACTTGAATTTCAAATCCCCAGGTGCCAAGTTGGAATTGAACATGTTTGTGGATAAATAATCCCAATTAGCTGCTTGTCCCAATAACTCGACCAGAGTGCCACTATTCTAGCATTCAGGTATACGTTACATATATTAAACCCTGAACATCATTCTTATAATCTACTGAAATCTTGACGTTTTATAGAGATCCTCATCATTAACTTAAGGTTTTCATACTTTTTACCTTTTGGTGATAAAACCTAACATTAACATGGAGATTTGAAATAGCCTTGTTAATTCAAGTTTTTCATATCCCATGAACCTGCATCCCTAAAAGCACTCACCAAATTCCATCATGAGTCCATTTCACCAAACTTTGTTCTGTTCAGAGTACGAACACTATTGTTTTCATCTGAACCAAAATGTATCACCTTATACCGAACTGAATTCTGTCTCCTATCTTTTAGTCATTTCAGACAATCTCCCGTCATTTTAATACCACTTTGTTGACTTTTGTTCTTCTAAATAATTAACTCTTCCCTTGTATTTGATACTATCTGAGAGTTCTGCCTCTGAGTACCATATGCTCTGGCTCCCTAAGGACTATATTCAAATCTAAGACCTACACTGCTTAGGGCAGGCCTCCCCAATCTACTACAAATATGTCATCAATGCTTTCTCTGCAAAATCTCCCAAATCCACTGGAATGATAAACAAGCCATTACCTCCTCCCAGGCTAGCTCCCCCAAGCATTATGGTTCATCCTACTCTTAGTCAACTCAGTTGGGCAAGTCATGCCCTTCACATTTCTGATACCACTCTTCCAAAGCAGACACACTATTCTGAGCTCTGTCACAGGCAGAGATTACCAAGCAGATAAAGGAAAATTTCCAAGGATATCTTCAGAGTCTTTTTGAGAAACGCCACAATCGAATTTACTGCTACACAGGGAGCATTAGGAATTGGTACTGACAGCCTGCAGACCATGTACTAGCAGCGCACAATCCCTGCATATATGCAAACTACCACTCACCACCCTCTCCATCAGGTATGTCTGATGCATCTGTGGAAGAATTTGCAGTTCCCACGTTGGTAACCTCAACCTCAGAAGATATCCAGTTAGAAAGAGTAGTTTCAGAAACAAAGTGTGGCAGATTCCATTAGTCACAAACTACATTTATGAGTATGCAAAGCGGTTCTTTTGTCCTATACAGTTTCCTCCTGAGCAATTTTAAATATAGTTTGCTATCTTCCCTGATTGCACCTCACTATTCTGTTTTGGTAAATTCCCATAATTTAAACTTTCTAAGCCTTTCCTACTATACTGACTGATTTATGGACAGATATTAAACACTGGCTCTGCCTGGTGTGAACTCTTCCATTTACCTGTCTGCTCTGCTCTCAGTTTTGATGAAGGTCGTGCCAGCTTAGTTAGTTTAGTTTAGTTTAGTTTAATTTATTGTCACGTGTACCAAGGTACAGTGAAAAGCTTTTGTTGCATGCTATCCAGTCGGTGGAAAGAAAATACATGATTACAATCAAGCGATCCACAATTTACTGATACAAGATAAAGAGAATAACGTGAATAAAGTTTAGTGCAAGATAAAGTCCAGTAACATTTGGTCAAAGATAGTCTGAGGGTCTCCAATGAGGTAGATAGTAGCTCAGGATGGCTCTCTGGTTGTTGGTAGGATGGTTCAGTTGCTTGATAATAGCCAGGAAGAAGCTGTCCCTGAATTTTGAGGTGTGCATTTCACACTTCTATACTTCTTGACTGATGAGAGAGGGGAGAAGATGGAGTGGCCAGGGTGCGATGTGTCTTGATTATGTTGGTGGCCTTGCTGATGCCACTGGAAAGTAGATTGGTTTGTGTGATGGTTTGGGTTGCGTCCACAATTCTCTGCAATTTCTTACGGTCTTGGAACTGTTCCCAAACAATGCTGTGATGCATCCCAATAAAATGCTTTCCATTATTGGTAAACTACAAATAGAAGTTGGTGAGAGTTGTTGAGCACATTCCAAATTTCTTAAGCCTTCTCAGGAAGTAAAGATGTTGGTGTACTTTCTTGGACATTGCTTCAATATAGGTGGTCCAGCACAAGTTGTTGCCCAGGACACATTTATATCTTGGTTGATCCTCAGACATGGAAGGTACAATTATTACTCTTGCATTTTTTAAATAATATAAATGGAGAATTATGTAGACAAACATTCTAATAGTTAAACTTGTTGCAAACTTGATGAAATTCTTGAGGTGTATGAATACTAAAATTTTAAACTCCTGAAAAACCATTGAAGATTGCAAGAACAGATCAAATAAAACAGAACTTTGTAATATTCTGCTTACATTCGGTGATGCACATTTTCAGTTCACACTGGGGAGGAAAACCGTTAAGCAAAGAGTTTCTGTTTCCTTCCCTTGACTGCAATTCAGAGTAAAAAGCAAACCACAAAAGTCTCCACCTCTCTAATATGCCTCAATATTTATGAATGTCTGAATTTAAGTTTCAGCACCTCAGAACAACCAAATCTCATGAGTATTTTAACACTATTGTAATACAATTGTATACCTAATCTGCTTTGACCCACTTAACCCAATCTTCATTCATGCATCTTTGTAAGCTACACTGGATTCTTCAAGTCAATCATTTTACTGCAGCTTTAAGAAATCAAAATTTGGACTATTTCTTCTAAATGTTATAAAAATCCTTATCAAATACTGCGTGGGTCAGCCACGTGGTACTTTGGGCTCTGAGTCACCACCGAGACAAGTACTTTTCCCCAAATGTCCAAGCTTTCCGACCCACATATCACCCTCTGGCTTTACATTTCACTCCTCTCCACTCTGTTTCCTTTTCACCTCTATCATTTGTTACTTGCTTCACCCATCTGACAATGAAGCCTCCCTCACCTGCCACGTGCCAGACAATTTCCTGAAGCAATTATACTTTTACTAAGGATTAATTGCTGACTATGGGGCTGTGTGACCACTTTCTAATGTAAAACCATAAATGATCTTGAATACATCAAGCCACACAGTTAGCTGAATGCACGGGACACTAAAGGGTACTCTCCAGGTAAGGTATTACTCAAATGGATTCAAAAAAGCTGTGGTTATCTCGCCGTTACAAAAGTACATTTACCGTGCTACTTTATAGTTCAGATGTTCCTTATTCATTCTTAAGTGTCATTGGAAAGGCAGTTTAAATTGAGCAGAGCAAGACACAGACCAACAAAATTGAGGCACAAGTGCTGCAGCATTCCCAAACTAACCTTTAATAAAGCAGGAAAAAATCCCAAGCATTATGAATTATCTGTCCGCCTATAAAATTGAACTAAATCTTGCTTGGTTGTCAACTATTATATGTGAGCAAACTAATTTCTATTTGTAGTTTACCAATAATGGAATTTAGTAGAACAGCAATGACTTCAAAATACAAAAATGAATGTATTTATAATATCTCACAGCATTGATATAATTAATCTACTTTAATTTTCCCTCAATAAAAATAGTAGTAAAATAGAACAAAATAATTTCAAAGCAAACTAAATTACAGTTAGAGATCAACAACTTGATTTTGCGTGTGGGAAGAAACGGCCCAACAGCAGACTGTATGCCCTGTAGCTTTCTCTCGAGGGAAGTTCTTCCTGTTCTCGGCTTCTCGTAATTTTATTAATATATTACTAAACATAAACATCGCTAAAAATTCGTAAACCTGATCTGATTTTCAGAATACCACAGCTGAGTGCTGGGAGTATTGTCTGGTCATTTTGATTTATCAATCAATTTTCCCTTTCAGGTTAATTAAAAAAAAATCAAATTGAAGCTGAGTTGCCTTTTTTAGCCTTTCAAATGACACAAGTCATACTGGAGGTGTCATTTATCACAGGAACGGATGTAAACTAAACCTAGCATGTTCCACCAGGCTCCAAAGCAAATTCTTTTTAGAAATGATTTAGCCTGTTGCACCCACTTTCTGATATTCAACTCCATTGACTTTGATCTAAAGCATGAAACTCAAACAAGATTCAGCTTGTAAAGGTTCAGACTGTACTTGTGACAAATTATAAATTTATTAATTTAAAGGCCATGGGAAATTGAAATTGAACACTCATTTAAAAAAATGTTGCAATATTCTCTTCCAATAAAAAGGCAATGTGAAGGCTTAAGGGTGTGGTGCATTGCTGCTTCAACATATTGTGCCATGATGCGAGAAGATACAGGTCCGTGAAGTGCCCATGACTACACCGCCAGATGAAAGAAGAAGGAAAGCAGAATGTACATATATCTACCTACACAGGAAATGGTTAAGTATTTTGAACCATGTGCATTTTTTAATAAAATGAAATTGTATCTAAAGCAGAGGTAGGATTTGTTCTCACAATGCAAGGCTTTCTTTTACAACTTTGAAGTAAAAGAGAACATTTTATTTCCGCCCTGTTTTGATACCACATTGAAAAAATATTTGAAAATTGCAATGCATCTCCTCCATTTCATGGTCTTGTTGTGCCTCTGTGGTTAAAGGGACTGTCCCGGCTCAGACAACATGCAAATATAGTTCATCTTGGGGAGAACCCAAGCCTCAGTGACAGACCACAAGCAACTGGAGAAAATTAAATTTAAAAATCCAATCCATTAATTCTTTGGCATATGGAAAAGGTAGTTAAAATTAATTGCTCATTAAACTCAAGGCTTTCTAACAACAATGAGAAGGCAAGAAAGGAATCAGTGACACTCAGTTAATACTAACAGTTTCTTGCACTGGGCAGTCTTCCCATCATGGTCATGCAAAGTTTGTCCTGCATCTATAAATAAAATGACATAATTGTTTTGGACTCCAACATTCAACCGTACCAACGCACACAGTGGTTCTGCGGGGCTCACAACCACAACTTAGACACACAGGTTGAATTGCTAGCATGTACAATCAAGCAAATACTTTTCTCTCTCAGCTGCAGGAAGTGGGATGCACCCACAGGCACCAGGAACCAACCATGGGGAAGAGACCCGATGGTATGCTCTGATGGAGCCAAAACCATGGTCAGCAATTAAACTGAATTCATTGAAATGAGGCTATTCTCCCTATTTTTCACGTCACAATTCCACTTTATTAAGCCAGTGTGTAGTTAAGGCAAGTTAAGTATGTACAGAATCTCAGATGCACAGAGTATCTTGCCCAGAGTAGGTGAATCGAGCAGTTAGACAGGTACATGGATAGGGCAAGTTTGGAGGGATATGGACCGGCAGGCAGGACTAGTGTAGCTAGGACATGGTGGCCGGTGTGGGCAAGTTGGGCCGAAGGGCCTGTTTTCGCACTGAATCCATTTATGACTATGTACAACAATAAGCATCATGAATTGGCAAGCCTGACAGAAAGTCAACATCAAGGATAGAAGTATGCCAGAACAACATCCGTTTCATCTGTGATTTCATTTCTAAGTTTCCTTTGTAACGGGGAGTACGACAGGACGATTAGTGATAAGGGAAGAAGTGGAATTGCTGGTAATTAACACTGAGGTTGCTGATAACACAAATGAATCAGTTCTTCATCAAGCTTCTGGAAAGTAAAGGTGTCTAGATTTTAACCGCCCTTCCTCTTCCTCCTTTTCTTCCTCCGCCCTTCCTCTTACTGGTCACGTTCTTATCTGGTTGGGTTACCTCTTCAAGAGGATGTAGCAGTCTGCAGCACCTTGCATCATCTTGTATTTTGAGAAGCCCTGATGCAAAATTCTTCATTGATCCTACTGATTGGAATGGAACTGCCACTTGAGCATCCCATTAGTTTGCTCAATCCCGTTTTTTTTCTGGAAGCATATGTCTCATTGCACAGATGCTGCTCCTGTTCGCACAGATTGTAAACTGAAATCATAATTCACATGGCCATCAGATAACTATCTTGCTTTGTTTGTCATGTTGATTAAAATACCAGAGGCACTGGCACTGTGGCAAGATGGCTACCATCAGAATACGTGCAATACGTGCGATATTGCTAAAGACCACCTTGAATTTCCAATTTTGAGTCAAGGTGGTGGTTAGCAATATCAACTGAGTGGAGATGCAGTGCCATGAGCAACAAAGTCGCTATTAATGGCATCACGAAACAGAGGGAAGCCACCGTAGTTTTAAACCGCTATCTTTGCATAGTCAGCGTATAGAAGTCAAGTCAAGTCAAGTTTATTTGTCACATACACATACGAGATGTGCAGTGAAATGAAAGTGGCAATGCTCGCGGACTTTTGTGCAAAAAGGCAAACAACCAAACAACCAAACAAACTATAAACACAATCATAACACACATATTCTTTTACATAATAAATAATGGAAGGAAAAACGTTCAGTAGAGTTAGTCCCTGGTGAGTGAGATCGACCGACTGACCAAATGGTGCCAGCACAACAACCTTGCTCTCAACATCAGTAAGACCAAGGAACCGATTGTGGACTTTGGTAGGGGAAGGATGAGGACCCACAATCCTGTTCACATCAATTGGACGATGGTGGAGAGGGTCAATAACTTCAAATTCCTGGGCGTGTGTATTTCCGAAGATCTTTCCTGGACCCAGCACACCGATGCAATTATAAAGAAGGTACATCAGCGACTCTACTTCCTGAGAAGATTACGGAGATTCGGCATGTCGAAAAATATTCTCCTAAACTTTTATAGGTGCACGGTAGAGAGCATTCTGACTGGTTGCATCGTGGCCTGGTTCGGCAACTTGAACATCCAGGAGCGAAAAAGACTATAAAAAGTTGTGACCACTGCCCAGTCCATCACCGGCTTTGACCTCCCCACTGTCGAAGGGATCTACCGTAGTCACTGCCTCAGGCAGCCAAAATCATCAAGGACCCACACCATCCTGTCCAAACATTAATTTCACCATTGCCATCAGGAAGAAGGTACAGGAGCCTGAAAACTGTAACGTCCAGGTTCATGAACAGCTTCTTCCCTACAGCCATCAGGCTATTAAACGCAACCACGAATAAGCTCTGAACTGCAAAAGACGATATTATCATTGCACTAATTTGTTATTTATTAAACTTTTTCTTTTTTTCCTCTCCCCCCGTTATGTATTATATTAACATATTCTGTTGTGCTGCAGCAAGTAAGAATTTCATTGTCCCATCCGGGATATATGATAATATAATACTCTTAACTCTTAACTCTTGCATCACTTATGGGCCTGTCCCACTTACGCAACTTTTTCGGCGACTGCCAACACCCGTCATAGGTCGTTGCAGGTCGCTGAAAATGTTCAACATGTTGAAAAGCCAGCGGCGACCAGAAAGACACTACGACTCTTTGGGCGACTGAGGAGACTACTCACGACCATAAAGACGATATCCCGGTGACATGTCGTGGGGTGAAGCCTGTGTGATCATGAGTAGTCGCCCCAAGAGTTGGACCTTATTCTGGTCGCCGCTGGATTTTCAACACATTGAAATTTTTCGGCGGCCTGCAACGACCTATGACAGGTGCCGGCAGTCGCCGAAAAAGTTGCGTAAGTGGGACAGGCCCATCAGTTGTTTCTGGCAAGACATAATGAAAGTAGTGTTTCTCTTTGAATAGATAGCCTCAGCAATCTCCCTTGGGCAACAGCAACAGTAATCTAGAGAATCTAACCTCGCCAATCGTCAGCCTTGAAGAAACTTAAGAAGTAAAAATGCATGACCGTGATTACCTTCTGAGGATAGTGTTTGGCAGCAGCACTTAACTAATTTCAGTGAAGAACTCTTTTAGGGAACAGATGGCTCAAATGTTAGTTGTCTCTTAGGTATTTGTAGAAAACGGCGGCGTTGAACACCTTGGGCTGAAACGCCCTCCTGCTGAAATGCTTCTCAATTTCATCGTCCTATCTCTCTGAGCAGCTTGCCCTGCTCTGTATGATCCCTGTTCATTCTTCCAGTCATTTTGAAACTAAACGGCAGATCCCCCTTTGCGGTTTGTTAAAGACGGAAGTAGTGTACTACTGCAAAACCCAATAATTTACACTTGTGAATCTGTTCAACGATTCCAGTTAAGGATTAGAGCAAGAATTATTGATAAGAACGGCAATTTGACTGACATAACCCCAGTCACATGCAGAGCTTGCCCTCTGTTTCAATTAGTAGCAAATAGCTGCATCTTTTCTGCTCCTTCTCAAACAGCTAACTGTGATCCAGGTTTGTTTTTTTAAAGGATTGGACTTTCATACGGAGATATTGTACCACATTGTAGTTTGTGACTGACATCAGCCAATAGTCAAAACTATGTCAATGCACACAGAGGAAGTCTGGTCTGGTAGGTAGAGTAGAGGCTATGCTCCAGCACGAATCTCAACATTTGAGTTTTATTTATGCAAAAAAAAACTTCCGTTTCTGGTATCAGAATGCCTCACTTAGGGTAATCAATTGTATTAAGAGTAAGATTTATTTTTAGCTGACATCAGAAAGTTTGAAGTGGCAAAGATGGGTGGCAGGACAGTCATAACATCTGACTGTTCTCTGACATTGCAAATGATCATTAATATCATGGGTGAAAAGAGCTAACAATAGGCAGAGAGGGGATTGATGCTCAGTGATTTTAATGTGACAACGTTGACTACACTTCAGGAAGTAGTTTGGCTGTAAAGCACATTGGGAAATGCTAAAGCTATGCAAAGGGACTAATAAATGCAACTTTCAAAGTTCGAAAGGTACAGACATTTCTTATCTTTGCCTTCGTAGATGGCTGACACTGTTCTAGCCCAGGGTTATTGCCCTAGCACTGTTTAACTGGTCAGCTGGGAAATATTACAATACTATTGATCACTGTAGTGCAGAATTTACAGATTTAAGATTGTAGGTGAAAGTTTATTTTTAATAATAATTTCCATGTATAATCACCATTGTTAATTATGCTGTCCATAATAGCTTAAATGATTATTTTTGCATGCCCCGTGGATCCTGAATTATTTACTCTGTAATCCTCTTAATGGTCACATGCTGATTAGCCTCAGATAGCATAATTAATGACCCAGTTATGCTGCAGGTACAAAAGCAGTTTGAGACCGGTATCTGCTCCAGTGGGTGCCAGTCAAGCTGTAGTCAGGGAAAGGGGGGGTTTTGCAGAAACTAGCATTCGATTTCAGAAAAATTTTAAGAGGACGCACCATTAACTTTACAAGCAGTAAAAAAAATTGTGGTGAAAAAATGGAAGCAGGATGAATAAAAGAGTAATACAGAAATTAAGTACATCAAAGAATGTAGAAACAGAGAAACACAAGTAGACTATTTGGTTCCACAAGCATGTTCTGCAATTCAATGAGATTTTATTAGATCTGTAACCTAACTCAACATGCTTACATTTTCCCTATATTTTAGTGAACAACTCTATAGGTTTTAGAATTAAAATGCTTAATTGATGAGGTATCAATTGCTGTTGTGGAAGAGAATACAAAACATCTATATCTTATTTTTATAAATCCACTTCAGAAAGGCTTCAGTCAATCAATTTTATTTGTATAGCACATTTAAAAACAACTCACGTTGACCAAAGTGCTGTACATCAGAACTTTCCCAATCAGCAGAAATAGGTCCTCTCTGCCTGTTTTATCAGTTTTCCTTAATATCTTGAAAACCTAATTCAACTCAACACTCAACCCTCTAAATTCCAGACAACAGAACTTTAGTTTAATTAAACTGTTCCTCAAAATGCAACCCTTGGCATTCAGCGAACTGTCTGATACATCAGTGCCGCACTCCCTCCAAGAATTTAGTTTTGTTGGGATCTTTAGAGTTGATATTATCAGCTAAGAGTCTTTAACACTCTGACAGTACAAATCAGATATTTAGGTGTCTTTCCAAAGCTACAAAATCAGATTTGACATATGGCAAGGAATAAAACATGATAATAAATGAAGCAATAATACTTTATAATCAGATCTATGTGAAACATAAAAGATTAGCCTCAGATATGGATAGAAGGAATGGGTGATGTTTCGGGTCGAGACCCTTCTTCAGACTGACTCAGACTGAAGAAGTGTCTAGACCCGAAATGTCACCCATTCCTTCTATCCAGAGATGCAACCTGTCCTGCTGAATTACTCCAGCATTTGTGTCTATCTTCATGTAAACCAGCATCTGCTGTTCCTTCCTACACACATCTTGATCTGATGTTTATCAAGTGTCAGCAAATTCATTGTGGTGATTTTCTGGCTATACAATTGTGACATCCCAGCTATTTTAATAGTTCTTATACAAGAAATTATTGTTATGTAATTGTGAGTAGTTTTGGGCCCAATATCTGAGAAAGGATGTGCAGGCATTAGAGAGGGTAATTAGAGAGGATGCTTACAAGAATGATTCCGGGCATGATTGGGTTAACATGCGAGGAGAGTTTGATGGCTCTGGGCTGGAGTTTAGAAGGATGAGGGGTGCAGAAATGTGTGATAGTGACCTATTTAGCACATCTAACATTCACTACAGTTAACAAAATTATTATTATTCAGATTATTTTTACAGAAACCTGGTAATTTCAAAACAATGATAAATAGTTGGTTTTATTTTGTGAATGCTCCAATGAGGAGCTGTACTCTAACATTTCTTATCCTAAATCTAATGGACATAGTGCCACACCTGTCAAGCCTCTTCAATGTCATGGGCACATGGTCCTTAAAGTTGAAAAGAAAGCAGAAATATAGCTTTAAAAAAATGTCAGTGCTTTGAAACTGTTCCTTGGTATGAAGCAGAAAAGGGTTAAAGGCATTGGATGGAACATGAAAATAAATATTTACATGATTAGTTCTTTATGCCTATTTTCCTGTTTTAAAGTCCTAGTTTGAAGGCTGGAGACATTTTGATAGAACAGTCATTGGGATAATATTATGATGTTCAATTCTTGCAACAACACATTGTAGAAAATGTGCTGAGAGTAATGTTGCCCATTCATTATTTATTACATGAAGGCGTTAAGATCTCATGTGGAAAACATTTTACACAATTGCAATTGACAGTATGCTTCTAAATGACAATTTTATAGTAGAAAATCTGTAATAAGAGTAGATTGGAAAATACTGTACTTTGCTCAGATATAATGTTTTAAGTTATACAATATTTCAAATGAACATCAACTAATGGATTTAAATACACTTACTCACTTCATCCTGGAAAATAAAATGTGATCACCCAAACATTGTATGTTGACATCTTGAATTGGTTTTGATTTTGGTTTCATACATGATTCTGTAGATAAAGTTGCAGCCAGAGAATAATAATTTCCATGTAATAACTGTTTCACATCAGAAATATGATTATTCTTCCAAAAAGTTACAGGGGCAGAATTACATAATTTTTCTATAATTTTGCCTGTAATAATAGAGGATAAATCATGTTTTTATTTCAATGTTATTTATTGCAGAACAAAGTCAACGGCATGCCATTTAGTTATAAACTGGAGTATCTTTGAGCTCTTAGTCTGTTTTCTAGGGTACATCATAGCGTTGTTCCTCCCATCTTCCTGCTCGACTAAAGAGCAAGACATGCAGGTTCAAATATTGAAGTGGTGTTGGGTGCGGGGTGGATTGGATGTGGTTCCTATTTGCCCATAAAACAAGTAGGTTTTATAGTGAGGGTGTCATTTTTAAATCTTACTTTAATTTAGTCATATTTCTGCCTTACACATGATTACAGACAAGTAGCAGGCTGCACGGTGGCGTAGCGGTAGAATTACTGCCTTACAACGCCGGAGACTCTGGGTCGATCCTGACTATGGGTGCTAACTGTACGGAGTTTGTGTGTTCTCCCCGTGGCCTGCGTGGGTGTTCCCTGGGAGCTCCGTTTTCCTCCCACACTCCAAAGACGTACAGGACTGCAGGCTAATTGATTTGGTAAAAATAGTAAATTGTCCCTAGTATGTGTAGTATAGCGTGTTAATGTGCAAGCAGCATTCGTGCTGTATCTCTAAACTAAGGAAAACAGAGTTGAGGACCCATAGGGGAGTATGGTAGAGGGAAGGTTCTGGGTTTAATTTAAGAAGGATAAATAACCAGAAGAAACAGAACATTAGGGCTTTGGCTGGTGGAGAGCATAGATTGAGTTTGTGATCCTTTTTTCATCTAATAAGCTTTTACCATATACAGGACCTTGGTGATGCCGCACCTCGAGTATAATGCGCAGCTTTGGTCTCTTTATCTATGTGGATATATTTGCTCTGCAGGGATAAAACAAAGACTCACTAGACTGGTTTCTAGTATGTGGGAGTGCCAGATGAGAAGAGATTTAGTTAACTGCTACACTGTAGAGTTTAGCAGAATGAAAAGAGATCTCAGTAAAATGTACAAAACGTTTATTGGGTAAGATGCAAGGGAAATATTTCCCCTGACCGGGCAGTCATAAGGTCAGAGAGTTATACAACAGGGAAATGCCCTTCAGCCCTACTTGTCCATGCAAACCAAGTTGTATTCCTGTCCCATTTGCCTGTATTTGGCTTATATCCTCCCAAATCTTTCCTATCCATGAACCTGTTGATTCATTTCCCATGATCTAGAACAATGAAGCTCAGTTTCAGAATAAGAATCCTCTCTTCTTCTCAGTTAGAACTGCGAAGAAGAGAAGATTCTGCAGTCAGAGGCTGATGACTCTTTCGCCTTTAAGGCTCAAGGCTCGTTCATTTGAAAACTGTGATTGAAAGATTTCTGGGCATTAACCAAGCCAAGTGTTATGGGGCTGGTGCTGCAAAATACACTGAGGTAGACGATCAATCATGACCCTAGTGACGAGTTGAGTAAGGTCAAAGGGCCCAAGGCTTCCTCCTGGTCCAATGTCTCAATCGCGAAATTTTGGGATCATTTGACTTGTACGCAGCAGTCTAGGAATGGATCTCACAGTTCATCCATGATTTCTGGTTGGGGAACACTCAGATTGTCTTAAGACACAAAATGCTGGAGTAACTCAGCGGGACAGGCAGCATCTCTGGATAGAAGGAATGAATGACGTTTCCGGTCGAGAACCTTCTTCAGACTAGTCGCATTGGTCTGAAGTCTGAAGACTTGTTCAGTATGCTAGTCCTCAAATGTGAAAGAAGTACATAAGAAACAGGAGCAGAAGTAGATCACACAGACTTTCAAACCTTCTTCAGCAATCATGAATGTAATGCCACAAACAGCCAACAGTCAGTGATAGCAAGGTATTCAACACACAATGAAGGACGTACCAGTAAATGTAACTGTACCCTCAACTGGTGCCACCATTCTTGGTCCTTTATCATATCTTCAACAAACAAACAAACACACAGAATCCACAACCTCTTATGCCAACAGTTCCCATCACTTTGTGTTACTTAAGTCATTAGACCCAGTTGGATTGAAGTGTGCCCCATAAGAAAGCAGCAAAGATATGGTGCCTGTCCCTGCCACACCTTGAAATTCTGATGATGCTCAAAGGAGGTATGGATTATGTCATGCACTCATTTTTGACTACAAGAACCCAGGGAAGAGTCTGAAGAAGGGTCTCGACCCAAAACCTATTTCTCACCTATTCCTTTTTCCCCCAGAGATGCTGTCCGACCCGCTGAGTTACTCCAGCTTTTTGTGTCTATCTTCAAAGAGCTGTTTTTACTGGCTGAGACTTGCATTGCTATTCTACAAGCAAGGTTGTGATAGTTTTCAGAATGACTTACCAATATCACGTCTGCTTTTCATGAAGTTTCAACAAGTAACAATAATCCAGAGCAGAAACATTGGCTGCAAGACAAATTGGTAGAAGATTATACCTTCTTGACCTTATATTGAATCTCTCAATTGCATCAGCACTTCTTTCAACTAAAGAACACAAATTAGATCTGTCACCAGGGATGTCTGCTAGATTGTGCTGCATGTCTGCCAGGAACTCGGAGAAATTACAATTGGTGCCAAGAGATGAGAGTTCTTCCAGTTTCACAAGCATATCAATGTCATTGGAACCTAATCCACCTGTAGGTGTTAATCAAACAATGAAATGAAATGGGCTTGAAAAGGTCTCTGGATCTTTAAAACTAATCCAATAGTTCAAAACTCTCGAGTATTACTAATGTTTATTAAGCACCTATTTAAAATGCTTAATTATTAAGTTGAGATACCTGAGTTAATGTGTGAGGAGAGAGGGGGGGGGAATGCATCTTTCGCCATTAAGGTTTGACATTGACCATGCTCCGGAGATGCCAATTATTTTCATGGACCACAGAAAGGAAAAATAAAGGGACTAATAAAGAAAATAACGCTGCAAAAGCAGAGGAAATGACTAAACCAAGCTACTAGAGTTCTAGGTGAAAAAATTAGAGAAGCAGAAGTAAATCAGAAAATAATGATCATATTAATACAACTTAGATTGTTGAGGCCTAAAGAGGTCAAGGGAAGCATGAGGGTGATATGTAATTTCAGCATCCTGGAAATATATACTTTTGTTCAGTGACCAATTCTCTGCTTTAATATAGGGACAATGCAATGCAGAGGAAAAGTACATACAATAACAAATCTAAGCACATTTAACAAAGCAAAGCAAGGTTCAACATGATCAAATATGAAAGAACTGAAAATGAAGATCAGTGTACAATAGTCAGAGTATTTAACTTCTCAGCGATTAAAATAAATATCCACATGTAAGATTTCCAATTGAAGGGCAGCACAGTAGCGCAGTGGTAGAGTTGCTGCGTTACAGCGCCTGAGACCCGGGTTCAATCCTCACTGTGGGTGCTGACTGCATGGAGTTTGTACGTTCTCCCTGTGACCGAGTGAGTTTTATCCGGTTTCCTCCCACATTCCAAAATTGTGAATTATCCCTAGCGTGTAGGATAGTGCTAGTGTACAGGGTGATCGCTGGTCAGCGTGGACTCGGTGGGCCGAAGGGCCTGTTTCCGCACTGCATCTCTTAAAAAAAAAATATGGCCTTATAAGGTGTTACATATATTATCTAAATGGTGGCCGACTAGGAAAAGGGGAGATGCAGCGAGACCTGGGTGTCATGGTACACCAGTCATTGAAAGTAGGCATGCAGGTGCAGCAGGCAGTGAAGAAAGCGAATGGTATGTTAGCTTTCATAGCAAAAGGATTTGAGTATAGGAGCAGGGAGGTTCTACTGCAGTTGTACAGGGTCTTGGTGAGACCACACCTGGAGTATTGCGTACAGTTTTGGTCTCCAAATCTGAGGAAGGACATTATTGCCACAGAGGGAGTGCAGAGAAGGTTCACCAGACTGATTCCTGGGATGTCAGGACTGTCTTATGAAGAAAGACTGGATAGACTTGGTTTATACTCTCTAGAATTTAGGAGATTGAGAGGGGATCTTATAGAAACTTATAAAATTCTTAAGGGGTTGGACAGGCTAGATGCAGGAAGATTGCTCCCGATGTTGGGGAAGTCCAGGACAAGGGGTCACAGCTTAAGGATAAGGGGGAAATCCTTTAAAACCGAGATGAGAAGAACTTTTTTCACACAGAGAGTGGTGAATCTCTGGAACTCTCTGCCACAGAGGGTAGTCGAGGCCAGTTCATTGGCTATATTTAAGAGGGAGTTAGATGTGGCCCTTGTGGCTAAGGGGATCAGAGGGTATGGAGAGAAGGCAGGTACGGGATACTGAGTTGGATGATCAGCCATGATCATATTGAATGGCGGTGCAGGCTCGAAGGGCCGAATGGCCTACTCCTGCACCTAATTTCTATGATTCTATGATTCTATGATACATGATGCCCCAACTCATGTAGTCAATACACTGACCAATGAAGGCAGACAGACCAGATGCCTTCTTCACCACACGGTCTACCTGCGTTGCCATGTATAGGTAGCAGAAGCATAACATACGTACGTGCAAGTACCAACCTTCCAGGCTCGATTGCTCCTCCTGTAGCCGTCTGCTGCTCCTGCATGGCATTCCTCAGCCAACAAAACTGCACGGGAAGCAAGGCATTCTCAGGTCTACCTAAGAGAAATATTCTGAAGGGTCACCATAAATCAGAACTGACCCAGCTACATAAATGCAATAGTTGCAAAAGCAACATGCTCAAGTGATTTGACTCATTCTCTGATTTCACAAAACCACCCACACATCAAGTCATGAGTATTATGTAACCATCTACACATGTCTGCATGACTGCATTGCCAACAACACCCTGGAAACTCAACACGGTCCAAACAATGCAGTTCATTTAATCAGCATCCCACCACTGTATTAATTAACTCAACCACCAAAATTATATTGCTGCAGTGCATATTATTTGCAAAACGCACTGCAGCAGTTCATCAAAATGCAAGGCTTGATTATCTTTTAACCTGCAACCAATTAAACAGAAAGAGCCAAATGGTACAAGGAAACCACCAGTACCAAGTCACACACTGTGCCAACTTATAAATATATATTACCAATACATTAATGTTCCTGCGTCAAGATCGTGCTATGCCACATGTAACAAAATATTGAGAGTAGCATCATCATAAAGACTGCAGAAGTTCAGGAAGTCAGGTCAACACCAAACTCCCAAAAGGGAATGGGTGCTGGCTAATAAATGCTGCCTTTGCCAGCAGCACCCATAACTTGTGACAAGAAAGAGAGTGCCACTGCCTGAATGTGTGTTTGTGTGAAAAGTAAATTCCAATATGAGAATAACTTGTTTGGTTAGATATTAAAATTAATAACTTTTGGTCTGGCTAAATAAATGTTTCTGATACCGATTGAATACTGAGACCACAACTTCCTAATGTCTATCTTATAGTGCAGCTTTTATTACTAAATAAATCATTTACAATTATAAAGACATTTCTTTATTAGATTGCATTTAAAATAATTCCTTTAAGTGAATTTTTCATCTTTGAGGCAACTGACTGAAAACAAATAGGAGAAAGACCCGCTGACTTACTCCAGCTTTTTGTGTCTATCTTCAGTTTAAGCTATGTTTCTATGTTTCTAAGCTAGCATCTGCAGTTCCTTCCAACACAAGTAGGAGAAATATTATTTTGAAGATGTGGGTATCTTATATACACAATGAAACAGCTGGAGGAGCTATTGCCTCACAGCGCCAGAGGCCCAGATGTAATCCTGATCCACAGAGATGTATGTGTAGATTTTGCACTTTATCCCGAGATAAACGCAGAATGCTGGAGTACTCAGCGGGACTATCCCTATGGGTTGGTACATTAATTGACAACAGTAAAAATGTCCCGAGTGTGCAGATGAGTTTTATGATTTATGGGAGAATTGATATGAATAAAATATAATAAAATATGGGATTAACATAGGATTAGTGTACATGGATGGTTGAGTGTGGACTTGGTGGGCCGGTCCACACTTACCTTCTGTATCTCACCATGATCATGACATTTCTCACTTTTCTAATTCAATCCAATCTTTTGTCTGCATGAGTGCTGGAACATCCAGGCTATCACAGATTGACAGACATTTTGGTCAACCAAATATATCCGAGAACACTGTGGGAAGGTAAAGAGGAAATGCCAGGTGCCCTGGCTGAGATTTATGAGTCATCATTAAGTGTGGGTGAGGTGCCGGAAGACTGGAGGGTGGCAAATGTTGTGCCTCTATTTAAGAAGGGCTGCAGGGAAACTAAACTTTAGCCTGGGAACTAAAGGCCGGTGACTCTAACATCTGTGGTTAGACTGTTACTAGAGGGTATGCTGAGGGATAAGATATACGTGTATATAGATGGACAGGGGTGATTAGGGATAGCCAGCATGGATTTGTATGTGGGAGATTGTGTCTCACAAATTTGATTGTTTAATGCAGATGTGATCAAAAAGGTTGATAAGGGCAGAACTGTAGACGTACTGTATATATGGATTTCAGCAAGGCATTTGACAATGTTCCATGTCGTTTGCGAAGGCTCTCTTTCATTCACCCCCCCCCATTACCTCTTCCCCAGCCAACAATGAGCCATTACGGGCACCACCCTTCCTTGGTTATCTGTTGCCGGCCCTGGATTGTTCTGGCCTTTTCCTACCTACAGTTCCCCTCCACCACCCTACTTTCAGTCTGAAGGGGTCTGAACCAAAACGTCACCCATCCATTTTCTCCAGAAATGCTGCCTGACCCACTACATTACTCCAGCACTTTGTGTCTATCTTCGGTATAAACCGGCATGTGCAGTTCCTTTCTACACAGGATCCTCACTTCCTTCCATCCAGTCCATCTCCCTCCTGAACCATCATCTTTTTCACACTCCCTTCCTTGATGTGGTGCCACGTAATCCTGGCCTTCAATTTATTTCATTTGATTATTCCATTCATGCATATTAGTTATTTTGTACTTCGGATTACATTGCAATTGTTGCACCATTCTGCTGTTTTGTATTTCTTGCATCTCTCAATGTTGTGCATACTGTGTTCCTTATAGGAACGAACAAGGAAGTTCATTTCACTCTGGTGTATTTGACATGCTAATCTGAATATGAATCATTGTACTGTGGACAGACAATTTCCCCCAATCGTTGTATGTGTGCCTGGTCTAATTTGGCACAGATTTAGCAGGAGGCTTTCCCAGCCTAACAACTGGGAAATATGAAGTATGCACTGCTGAACCGGACTCCATGAAGTATCTGCCAGTGCAGAGAACTGCCGATACCTAACTGGAGCAGAAGCCTGTTTTTCAGCCCGTGTTCAGAAGTCTCAAGTTTCTGTCTGGTTAATTGCTTAACTAATTAATCAATCAATTAATTAATTGATTAATTAATTGATTGATTGATTGATTGATCAATCAGGTCTGAGCTCTTTTTCCAAGCTAATTAGCCTATAAACCTGTACGTCTTTGGAGTGTGGGAGGAAACCGTAGCACCCGGAGAAAACTCACGCAGCAGAACATACAAACTCCATGCAGACAGCATTGAACCCGGGTCTCTGCCACCGTGCCGCCCCAGCATTGTAAATCCGTTCAGAAGTTCAGGACGTTTTGCCACACGAGAAGTCCATGGCTTAGTCCATTGAAGTAAGAAGATGCTGGTGATGTTGTTTGAAATCACTGGCATTTATTAGCAAATTCCAGGCTATTATTACTATTTGTGGAGTATAACCTATATTACTAAAAGTCTGATCTTGACCACTTCCTGTTGTTCTGTATATTGATTTTATTTTAAAAAGTACTCAGAGTCCCCCTCCGCTGCGCAGGACAAGAGGATTTTTTGCATCGATGAAAAATAAAAGTTATTAGTGTTTAAAATGTTTTGAAATTCTCTCTTCAGAAGGCCACGCCCCTTCCGGAGGAACTATAAAAGCCGGAAGTGTTGAGTGCCTCAGTCAGTCTCTGCAAGATGGGGGAGCGAGAGGGTCACGTCTCTCAGTCTGAGCTGTGAATAACACTGAACACATGTCTACTAAACTGTGAGTGGTTTTACTGACCTGTCAGTGCCCTTAATGTGGTTTGAAAATATAGTTTGAAAATGCTAAAGGTGTGTTGCCTTTAGTTTGGAAATGCTAAAGCTGTGTTGCCTTTGGTTTAGAAATGCTAAAGCTGTGTTGCCTAATTAAAGTTACCTTGCCTAATTGAAAAGTTGGTTTGAGAATGCTAAAGTTGCCTTGCCTAATTGAAAGGTTGGTTTGAGAATGCCTTGACTAAATGAAAAGTTGGTTTGAGAATGCTAAAGTTGCCTTGTCTTGACCACTTCCTGTTTGTGCTGTATATTGATTTTAGGAAAAACGCTACCACGTACGGCTGTGATTTTTGGCCATCTTACTCAGTCCCCTTCCCCTCATCAGGTACCGAGGATTTTTCCCATCGATGAAAAATAAGTTATTCGTGTTTAAAAAATGTTGAGATTATCTCTCCTGTCAATCACGCCATTAAGGCCATGCCCCTTCTGGTGGGAGAGGGGGAGGGACTATAAACCCAGAAGTGTGGGCGTGGCTCAGTCTCTGCAAGATGGAGGATGGAGCGGTCACGACTCGCTGTCTTTAGTGGCCTTACACCCTGCATGAAATGGTATGAAACTGCACTTGAATTTGGTAGCCTTGCACCCTGCTTGAAGTGGTAAGAAACTGCACTTGAATTTGGTGGCCTTGCACCCTGCTTGAAATGGAATTTCAAGGAATAACCGTGAGTCAACTGCCAGCCCACCAGTCGTGAGTGAGCTGCCAGCACAACAGGCTTGAGTGACTGAGCCGCCAGCCCAAGAATCCACAATGTCCATACTAACCCTCTGGAAATCAGTCTCTTCAGCCCACAACATGCATACTAGCGCTCCAGAAAGCTCCCCCCCTGCCCCCCCCATCCCCCACTGGCCGCCAATATTGGAATTGGTGGAGAGGTGGAATATTGCGTTGGGGGACCGTGTGATGCTAGGACCCAACAGGTCCCACTTAGTCTATTAGATCAATAGACCGTTTGTCTTAAGTGCACAGAAGAATGAGTATGCAGTGAGCTAATGCCTCCCTTTTCAAATATTATTCCTTGCACTTGGATCTGCTGTTCAGGCTTTGACTTTAATCCAACTTGATAATGCACTGATTGAATTTTAGTCAAATACAAAATCATAAAATGATCAGAGCCAAAGATAGATACAAACTGCTGGAGTAACTCAGCGGGTCAGGCAGCATCTTTGGAGAAAAGGAATAGGTGATGTTTTGGGTTGGAACCCTTCTTCAGACTGAAAGGTGTTCCTCCAATTTGTATGTGGCCTTACTCTGACAGTGAAGGAGACCCAGGACAGAGAGCTCCGTGGGGGAATGGGAAAGAGAGTTTAAATGTTTAGCAACCAGGAGATCACGTCGGCGAAGGCAGACTGAGTATAAGTATTCAGAATAACAATTGCCAATATGTAGGAGCCCACAGCGGGAGCACCGGATACAATAGATGAGGTTGGAGGAGGTGCAAATAAACCCGTGTTTCATCTGAAAGGACTGTTGAGGTCTCTGGATGAAGTCGAGGGAGGAGATATAAGGACAGATGTTGGGCAAAGTCCCTTGGAAGGGGGTGGTTTGGGCGGTAAGGGATGAATGAACCGGGGAGTTGCAGAGGGAACTGTCTGTGTCGAAAGCAGAGAGGGGAAGATGTGACTAGTGGTAGCACTGGTCCTAGTGGAGGTGACAAAAATGTCATAGGATGATATGTGGTATGCGAAGGCTGATGGGGTGAAAGGCAACGAATAGGGAGATTCTGTCCTTGTTACACCTGGGGGGAGGGGGAGCAAGAGCATAACTATGGGATACCGAGGAGACGTGTGTGAGGACCTCATCTATGATAGAAGGGGGGGGAACCCCTATTCCCTAAAATATGAGGACATCTTGGATGTCCTCATATGGAACACCTCATCTTGAGAGCAGATGCAACGTAGATGGAGGAATTGGGAGTAGGAAACAGTCTTTGCAAGAGGCAGAGTGGAAAAACGTGAAGCAACATGTTTTGGCACTATTTTCAAAGTCCAGTCCAAGCTCTAATTGTTATGAGCGGTGCCCGTTCCAGGGAAGCTGCAGGCCTCCAGCCATCACCTTCCTTTACACATGTGGGTCGATCTGTGAACCGAGATCGCTCTCCTTGCTTGTCCACTTTTGCCCCCCGGGACACCTCCTGCAGCAGACCTCGAGGGTGTGGTGGGCTAGACCCGGTGCCCTCAGGAGGGAGACAAATATGGTAATGACACCATCCCTCAGAGGAGTGGTTAAGAGGGAGGTGGTAGCATGGTGATTTTTCCACATTCATTCATGCCTCTAGTCCTACCTGCTTTTCTGTTCTTGGGGGTAGAATTCCAGCTCATCTGCCCAGAAATTGGTGTCAAGACTGGTCGTCACTTGGGTATTGCTGAAGACTGAGATGCTAAAATAGGGGTATGATTGTGATGATTGGACTTCTTTAACATCATTCACTATTTTCCAATTTCTCAATAGAAAGTGAGATGATTTTGTCTGGTGACCAAACTAACAGTCATTAGAAAAACTCAAAGGCATCTGCTGCAAACTATGCTCATTATTTGTGGTCAGGACCTCGGGTATGCCATGCAAAGAAACCATTCTTTGAACTTGCAAATTACTGCAGATGAATGGGTATTCACTACAAAGTCTATTTCCAAAAACACTTTTAAAGATAATCATTTGTAAGCAGTTCAAAGGCGGCACAGCAGTAAGTGTGGCACGGTGGTGCAGCTGTAGAGTTGCTGCCTTGCAGCACCAGAGACCTGGGTTCGATCCTGACTACGAGTGTTGTCTGTACGGAGGTTTACGTTCTCCCCATGACCATATGGGTTTTCTCTGAGATCTTCGGTTTCCTCCCACATTTCAAAGACATACAGGTTTGTAGGTTAATTGGCTTGGTATATGTGTAAATTGTCCCTAGAGTGTGTAGGATAGTGTGAATGTCCGGGGATCGCAGGTCCGTGCGGACTCGGTGGGCCTGCTTTCACGCTGTATCTCTAAACACTTTAAACTAAAACTAAACACTATGTAAACATGTGTAGGAAAGAACTGCAGATGCAGAAATTGAAGGTAGACACAAAATGCTGGAGTAACTCAGGCAGCATCTCTGGAGAGAAGGAATGGGTGGCACTTCGGGTTAAGACTCTTCTTCAGACTGAATGTAAACATTTTCTTTCATTGTTGTTCATTCTTTAAGCACATTGCTTACTTACTGGCTCGGGTATCTTTATTTATTCCACCATGTACTATCTCAATTGAATACTACAACTTACTATCACTCCATGTATTTCCACATTAACCCAATTGTGAGGGATCATGTCTGATCTTTAGTATCAGTATCCATCAACCAGTATTTTCAACAGCACATCTCCTTAGATACTTGAAAAAGAGTCAGCAATTCAAATTAACATCAAGGGTACTTTATTAAAAAATAAAATTAAAGCTTACAGTGTCAAGACAATAATTTATTTTCTAAGGCTTGGTTCCCCGGAGACATACAGCTGAAGAATTCCACACCCTGCAAAGTTGCAACCCACAGCAGTCACGTGATATACTCCTTGAAGTGGTAAAGCCTTAAGATATCAAGGGGTGACGCAGAATCAGGAGATGTGAAGTCAGTATGAATAGAACTGAGGAATTGTAATGTTAAGAAGACCCTAATGGGAGTTATCTACAGGCCCCCAAACAGTAGCCTGGATATAGGGTGCAAGGAGGCAAATGTTTTAAGGAGGCTGAGGTCATTTAACATCTGCCAACCCCTACTGTGCAGTGTCTACCATTCAGTGGTTGCCAGTGCTCTGTTTTTTGCTGTGGCCTGTTGGGGAGATGGCGCCCGTATAGCGGATAAAAACAGACTGGACAAGCTAATCAGGAAGGCCGGCTCAGTGGTCGGGGCTGAGCAACGAACGGTCCAGCAGGTGGCAGAGGCCAGAACTCTGAACAAACTAGGTTCTATAATGACCAACCCCACTCACCCACTCCATGCCCTGAAGGTGATCAAGAGCAGCATCTTCAGTCAGAGGCTGATTGCACCAATGTGCAAAACTGAGAGACATAGGAAGTCCTGTTTACCAGCTGCTATAAGATTATATAATGCGCATAAATAACTGCACTTTTTTTTTAATTAATTGTATTTTAACTTGTATTTTAACTTGTATTTTAGCTTGTTAAGTATGGAAGCCATTTGAGGAAATGTGTGGTGTTATGTCTGTCTTGAAGCTGTCGTGGCACTGTAATTTCCTGTAAAGGATTATTAAAGGTATAATCAAATCGATAATCAATCAAGGTGAATCAAGAGTTAAAATTGTCATGTCGCAAAGGTAATACTATGGTTGTTGTGGGAGATTTCAACATGCGGGTAGACTGGGAAAAACAGGTTGTAACTGGATCCCAACAAAGTGAGTTTGTGGCGTGCCTCTGTGATGGATTCTTAGAGCAGCTTGTACTGGAATTCTGGATTTAGTGTTGTGCAATGAACTGGATTTGATAAAGGAACTCGAGGTAAAGGAACCATCAGGAGGTAGTGGCCATAATATGATAAGTTTTAATCTACAATTTGAGCGGGAGAAGGGTAAATCGGAGGTGTCGGTATTGAGCAATGGGGACTATGGAGCCATGAGGGAGGAGCTAGCCAAAGTTGACTGGAAAGAGGAATGACAGTGGAACAACAATGGCAGGTATTTCTGGGAATAATACAGAAGGTGCAGGATCAGTCCATTCCAAAGAAGAATAAATATTCCAAGGGGAGTAAGGGTGACAAGGGAAGTCAGGGAGAGTATAAAAATAAAAGAGAAGAAATATAACATAGCAAAGATGAGCGGGAAGCCAGAGGATTGGGTAACTTTTAAAGAGCAACAGAAGATAACTAAAAAGACAATACGGGGAGAAAAGATGAGGTACGAAGGTAAGCTAGACAAGAATATAAAGGAGGATAGTAAAAGCTTCTTTAGGTATGTGAAGAGGAAAAACTAGTTAAGGCCAAAGTTGGACCCTTGAAGACTGAAAAGGGGAATTTATTATGGGGAACAAGGAAATGGCAGACGAGTTGAACAGGTACTTTGGATCTGTCTTCACTAAGGAGGACACAAACAATCTTCCTGATGTACGAGTAACCAGAGGATCTAGGGTGTAGAGGAACTGAAGGAGATTCACATTAGGCAGGAAATTGTGTTGGGTAGACTGATGGGACTGAAGGCTGATAAATCCCCAGGGCCTGATGGTCTGCATCCCTGGGTACTTAAGGAAGTGGCTCTAGAAATTGTGGACGCATTGGTGATCATTTTCCCAATGTTCTATAGATTCAGGATCAGTTCCTGTGGATTGGAGGTTAACTAATGTTGTCCCACTCTTTAAGAAGGGCGGCAGAGAGAAAACAGGGAATTATAGACCAGTTAGCTTGACATTGGTGATTGGGAATACGCTGGAGTCAATAATAAAAGATGAAATAGAGGCACATTTGGATAGCAGTAACAGGATCGGTCCGAGTCAGCATGGATTTACAAAGGGGAAATCTTGCTTGACTAATCTTCTGGAATTTTTTGAGGATGTAACTAGGATAATGGACAAGGGAGAGCCTTGCAGTGGATGTAGTTTACCTGGACTTTCAGAAAGCATTTGAGAAGGTCCCACATAGGAGATTAGTGGGCAAAATTAGAGCACATGGTATTGGGGGTAGGGTGCTGACATGGATAGAAAATTGGTTGGCAGACAGGAAACAAAGGGTAGGAATTAACGGGTCCCTTTCAGAATGGCAGGCAGTGACTAGTGGGGTACCGCAAGGCTCGGTGACGGGACCGCAGCTATTTACAATATATATTAATGATTTGGATGAAAGGATTAAAAGTAACATCAGCAAATTTGCAGATGACACAAAGCTGGGTGGCAGTGTGAACTGTGAGGAGGATGCTATGAGGATGTAGGGTGACTTGGATAGGTTGGGTGAATGGGCAGATGCAGTTTAATGTGGATAAATGTGAGGTTATCCATTTTGGTGGCAAAAACAGGAATGCAGATTATTATGTAAATGGTGTTAAGTTGGGAAAAGGGGAAGTACGGGATCTGGGGGGTCCTTGTTCATCAGTCACTGAAAGTAAGATTTGCAGGTACAGCAGGCAGTGAAGAAAGCGAATGGCATGTTGGCCTTCATAACAAGAGGATTTGAGTATAGGAACAAAGAGGTCCTTCTGCAGTTGTACAGGGCACGAGTGAGACCACACCTGGAGTATTGTGTGCAATTTTGGTCTCCAAACTTGAGGACGGACATTCTTGCTATTGAGGGAGTGCAGCGTAGGTTCACGAGGTTAATTCCCAGGATGGCGGGACTGTCATATGTTGATAGGTTGGAACGGCTGGGCTTGTATACTCTGGAATTTAGAAGGATGAGAGGAGATTTTATTGAAACATATACGATTATTAAGGATTTGGACACGCTAGAGGCAGGAAACATGTTCCCAATGTTGGGGGAGTCCAGAACCAGGGGCCACAGTTTAAGAATAAGGAGTAAGCCATTTAGAACGGAGATGAGGAAAAACTTTTTCACACAGAGAGTTGTGAGTGTGTGGAATTCTCTGCCTCAGACGGCGGTGGAGGCTGGTTCTCTGGATGCTTTCAAGAGAGACTTAGATGGAGCTCTTATGGATAGTGGAGTTAAGGACTATGGAGAGAAGGCAGGAACGGGGTACTGATTGTGGATGATCAGCCATGAACACATTGAATGTTGGTGCTGGCTCGAAGGGCCGAATGGCCTACTCCTGCACCTATTGTCTATTGTCAATGATTGTTCACAACCAATATTGCATATGACACATGTGTTTCAAAACTTGCTCAGGTATGGCACTTTGGCACTCTAAAACTCTACTGAAGGCCTCGGACAGGTAGTGCAGGAGTCATTGTGGCCATAATCCTCGTATACGGTGTTGAGCACTGTTGACAAGGAAAAACAGCAAATGGCAAGTTTGCGGTACATGGTGGGCTCTGCTGCACTGCAGCGGAGGAAAAAGACTATAAGAGTTACAGTGATACAGGACTTGATTGAAAGAGAAGAATAGCTGATATATTTGTGGATGGCGAGCAACACTCTCAGATAGTTTGCCTCTCCAGTGCCAGGCCACAGGTGTCTCAGAGAAGTTATAGGACTTTCTGAAGGGGGTGATTGAACAACCAGTGGTGCGATAAATGTCAATACCAATAACATGAGTAAAGAGGATGAGGTTCTACAACATTAATTTAGGTAGCATATTAAAGAACATTACCTAAAGAAAGCCAAAAGATTTAAATTGTAGCGCAGGGAACAGAGAGAAAAATGGAGGTGTCCATTTCTACTGTTGGCAGTTTGCAAATCTGAAGAGTATAGATTAAAGAGGAGATATTGAAAAGAGCAGGGGATCTGCATAATTTTTCATGTTTTAAAGCACATCATTAATTAAAATCTAGCATTGGTCATCTCTTTGTTATCCAGCAACTACCCCTCCTTAGGGACTAAAACATGGTGATGCTCTTACTTTGCTTAAGTAGGTTCTTGTTGTCATCATCCTGCCCTTCAGAGAGGGAAATGTGTCTTTAAATATTTTGTAAGATGTTTGGGTGATGTGGCTATCGTGATTGTGCAGCGAGTGTAGTGAAAATTGTGACGTGCGAGTTTGGGACCTGTAGCCATGCAATTTGGGGTAAACCACATGTTAGGATAGAATCCCGATTGATGATATTGGTAAGTATCAATGTGTATTGTCTGAGGTTAATAGTAGTTAGCAGGATATGGCATTTGAAAGTGCTTTCATTGACCTTCACCATATACTGTAGGCAAAATAATTCAATGTCTTGCATTATTACATCCGGTTCTTTAATAGCACATTCATATGCAGCTCTGTTTCCACTGTTTTCTATCAAGGTAGTTCTATATAAATAGTGGATAGCTCTCCTCCACATTCCTTCCACTAACACGTGCAATGCAGCATACAAATCTTCCCAACCAGCCCTCTCTCATGCTGCATCACTTTTTACTAAGATAGACACAAAAAGCTGGAGTAACTCAGCGGGCCAGGCAGCATCTCTGGAGAGAGGTTTCGGGTCGAGACTCTTCTTCATGTCTATTGTGTCTATCATCACTTTTCACTGTTTCCTTGGCAGCATCTGCTCCAACTACTATCGTCTAGAAGCTGGATTGCAAGGCACTCTTTTTGATATGAAGTAATTAGTCTTCCGCATTGTATTTTTAATGGATATTGTGCACTTCCTTGCAGGCGGTTTTGCCGTTTAGTTTCAGAGCACCAGATTACTGGGAAAGCCACACAATTTTGTTTTACTACACACTACCAGAACGGGTCAAAATCCCCCTTTTCAGCAATTAAGCTGCACGTTGGACGTTGATCCTTCCAATCATTAAGATACAATCACACAAGAAAGTTGAAATTCGATTCTTGACAAATAAACATTCCCATTTCGAGATGCAGACGTGAGAAGATTCTCCGAGAAGGAAATGCTGAAGTGCTGGTAAGCAAGATACATGCTGGGAAGGAGCGCCACATACAATGGACGTACAGCAGAGAAATCTAGAACTAACTGGTGCGAACTATTGCCCTGTGATTATCAATGAAAGGATGACAGTCATTAATATTAACAGGCAGCATGGCGAGGGTTAAGGAAGGGGAGGAGACAGCAAGGGCTAGCAAAACTGGGAGAATTCAACGTTCATGCCATACGGACGCAAGCGACCCAGGCGGAATATGAGGTGCTGTTCCTCCAATTTCCGGAGTTGCTCACTCTGGCAATGGACGAGACCCAGGACAGAGAGGTCGGATTGGGAATGGGAGGGGGAATTGAAGTGCTGAGCCACCGGGAGTTCAGGTAGGTTATTGCGGACTGAGCGGAGGTGTTCGGCGAAACGATCGCCCAACCTCCGCTTAGTCTCCCCGATGTAAATCAGCTGACATCTAGAGCAGCGGATGCAGTAGATGAGGTTGGAGGAGATACAGGTGAACCTTTGTCGCACCTGGAACGACTGCTTGGGTCCTTGAATGGAGTCGAGGGGGGAGGTGAAGGGACAGGTGTTGCATTTCTTGCGATTGCAACGGAAAGTGCCCGGGGAGGGGGTGGTACGGGAGGGAAGGGAAGAATTGACAAGGGAGTTGCGGAGGGAGCGGTCTTTGCGGAAGGCAGACATAGGGGAAGATGGGAAAATGTGGCGAGTGGTGGGGTCACGTTGGAGGTGGCGGAAATGGCGGAGGATTATTTGTTGTATTTGCCGGCTGGTGGGGTGAAAGGTGAGGACTAGGGGGACTCTGCCCTTGTTGTGAGTGCGGGGATGGGGAGAGAGAGCAGTGTTGCGGGGTATGGATGAGACCCTGGTGCGAGCCTCATCTATGGTGGCGGAGGGGAATCCCCGTTCCCTGAAGAACAAGGACATTTCCGATGCCCTGGTGTGGAACGTCTCATCCTGGGAGCAGATGCGGTGTAGGCGGAGGAATTGGGAGTAGGGGATGGAGTCTTTACAGGGGGCAGGGTGGGAAGACGTGTAGTCCAGATAGCCATGTGAGTCCGTTGGTTTGTAGTGTATGTCGGTCAGAAGTCTGTCCCCTGCTTTTAGGGTGGCTTCAAGGTAATCCTAATCTCTTCTAAAATAATTATCCTGAATTAAATTTGGCTCACGGACATTCATTTCAGTACACCCAGCCCATTAGTCCAGGATTATGTAATCCTCTTAGAATATACTATATATTCAATCCCTGTTAAAACTTAGTTCCTGACTTGTCAATTGTTATAGTTTCATTCTGAATGACACATTCTTTTAGTCATAGAGTCATAGAGTGATACAGTGTGGAAACAGGCCCTTCGGCTCAACTTGCCCACACCGGTCAACAATGTCCCAGCTACACCACACTCCCACTTGCCTGTGCTTGGTCCATATCCCTCCAAACCTGTCCTATCCATGTACCTGCCTAACTATTTATTAAACGATGGGATGGTCCCAGCCGCAACTACCTCCTCTGGCAGCTTGTTCCATACACCCACCACCCTTTGTGTGAAAACGTTACCCCTCGGATTCCTATTAAATCTTTTCCCCTTCACCTGGAACCTATGTCCTCTGGTCCTCGAATCCCCTACTCTGGGCAAAAGACTCTGTGCTATTCCTGATCTGATCTATTCCTCTCATGATTTTGTATACCTCTATAAGATCTCCCCTCATCTTCCTGCGCTCCATGGAATAGAGACCCAGCCTACTCAACCTCTCCCTGTACCTCACACTCTCTAGTTCTGGCAACATCCTAGTAAATCTTATCTGAACCCTTTCAAGCTTGACAATATCTTTCCTATAACATGGTGCCCAGAACCGAACACAATATTCTAAATGCAGTCTCACCAACGTCTTATACAACTGCAACATGACCTCCCAACTTTTATACTCAATACTCAGACTGATGAAGGCCAAAGTGCCAACAGCCTTTTTGACCACCTTATCTACCAGCGACTCAACCTTCAAGGAACCTTGCACATGTACTCCGAGATCCCTCTGCTCTACAACACTGTCCAGAGGCCTACCATTTACTGTGTAGGTCCTGCCCTTGTTCGACGTCCCAAAATGCAACACCTCACACTTATGTATTAAATTTCATCAACCATTCTTCCGCCCACCTGGCCAATCGATCCAGATCCTGCTGCAATTGTTCACATCCATCTTCACTATCTGCAAAACCACTAACTTTTTTATCATCAGCAAACTTGCTTATCTTGCCCTGTATGTCCAAATCATTGATGTTGATGACAAACAGTAACGGGCCCAGCACCGAACCCTGAGGCACACCACTAGTCACAGGCCTCCAGTTTGAGAAGCACCCTCTGCTTCCTTCCATGGAGCCAATTTGCTATCCATTCAGCTACCTCTCCTTGGATCCCATGCGATCTAACCTTCCAGAGCAGCCTATCATGCGGAACCTTGTCGAATGCCATATGCCCCTGTCCCACTTAGGAAACCTGAACTGAAAACCTCTGGAGACTTTGCGCCCCACCCAAGGTTTCTGTGCGCTTCCCAGAGGTTGCAGATGGTTACCGGAGGTTGCAGGTAGTGGAAGCAGGTAGGGAGACTGACAAAAACCAGTGGGAACCGCACGGAAACCTTGGGTGGGGCGCAAAGTTTCCAGAGATTTACGTTCAGGTTTCCTAAGTGGGACGGGCATAACTGAAATCCATGTGTACAACATCTACAGCCCTGCCCTCATCAAACTTTTTGGTCACGTCTTTAAAAAAAAAAAATCAGATTTGTGAGACGCGTCCTCCCATGTACAAAACCATGCTGACTATCCCTAATCAGCCCTTGCCCATCCAAATGCTTGTATAACCTATCCTTAGTCGTTCATTGCATTTCATTTTATGATCAAAATTATTGATGGAAATTGACCAACCTCATACGATTGGTCTAGAAGATTATGCTCTAGATTTCTTCTGCATTTGGGCAGTTAACTCAATGTTGATCCTTGGTTTTGCATCTGCAGTAACAAATGGAAAAATACCGAACTACATTGGCATAAATATACACTGCAACTAAAACATTATTTACACTGGAAACATTGATCATTTAAGAAATTAGCCTTCTGTACTATTTGCAATCCATTTAATTGTTAATTTGAACTTTGTTTTATATCCTCATTGTTACCAATATATCTGATCATTAAAATGAAAAGCATTGAATCTTACAGTGTGGAAACAGGCCCTTCGGCTCAACTCACCCACACCGGCCAACAATGTCCCACCGACCAACAGTCCCACTTGTCTGTGCTTGGTCCATATCCCTCCAAACCTGTCCTATCCATGTACCTGTCTAACTGTTTCTTAAACGATGGGATAGTCCCTGCCCCAACTACCTCCTCTGGCAGCTAGTTCCATACACCCACCACCCGTTGTGTGAAAAAGTTCCCCCTCAGATTCCTATTAAATCTTTTCCCCTTCACCGTAAACCTATGTCCTCTGGCCCTCGATTCCCCTACTCAGGGCAAGACTCTGTGCATCTACCCAATAGATTACTCTCATGATTTTGTACACCGCTATAAGATACCCCCTCATCCTTCTGTGTTCCATGGAATAGAGAACCAGCCTACTCAACCTCTCCCTATAGCTCACACCCTCTAGTCCTGGCAACATCCTCATAAAACCAGTCTGAACCCTTTCAAGCTTGACAATATCTTTCCTATAACATGGTGCCCAGAACTGAACACAATATTCTAAATGCGGTCTCACCAACGTCTTATACAACTGCAACATGACCTCCCAACTTTTACACTCAATACTCTGACTGATGAAGGCCAAAGTGCCAAAAGCCTTCTTGTTCACTTTATCTACCAGCGACCCGACCTTCAAGGAACCATGCACCTGTAGTCCTAGATCCCTCTACTCTACAACACTACCCAGAGGCCTACCATTTACTGTGTTGTCCTGCCATTGTTCGACGTCCCAAAATGCAACACCTCACACTTCTCTGTATTAAATTCCTTCAACCATTCCTCCGCCCAACTGGCCAATCGATCCAGATCCTGCTGCAATCATTCACAACCAACTTCACTATCTGCAAAACCACTCACTTTTGTATCATCATCAAACTTGTCCTGTATGTTCTCATCCAAATCATTGATGTAGATGACAAACAGTAACGGGCCTAGCATCGAACCCTGAAGCACACCACTAGTCACAGGCCTCCAGTCCGAGAAACAACCTTCCACCATCACCCTATGCTTCCTTCCATGGAGCCAATTTGCTATCCATTCATCTATCTCTCCTTGGATCCCTTGCGACCTAATCTTCCAGAGGAGCCTACCATGCGGAACCTGGTCGAACGCCTTACTGAAATCCGTGTACACAACATCTACAGCTCTGCCCTCATCAACCTTTTTGATCATGTCTTCAAAAAAATCAATCAGATTTGTAAGACACTACCTCCCACGTACAAAACCATGCTGACTATCCCTAATCAGCCCTTGCCCACCCAAATGCCTGGATAACATATCCATCAGAGTACTCTCTAGTAACTTTCCAACTACAGATGTTTAGCTTACCAGCCTATAGTTCCCAGTATTTATCTGGAGCCCTTCTTGAAAACTTTTGCCACCCTCCAATCTTCCGGCACCTCTCCTATATTTAAGGACGACTTGTAAATTTCACCCAGGGCTACCGTAATTTCCTCTCTAGTTTCCTGCAATGTCCTCGGTTATATCTGATCAGGCCCTGGAGATTTGTCTACCTTCATACACGACATAATCTTCAGTACTTCTTCGACAGCAATACTGACTGCTCTCAAGACACTTCCATTGACTGCCCCAAGTTCCTCCGTCCTACTGTCTTTCTCCTCGATAAATACAGAGGAGAAATACTCATTTAGAACCTTGCCCATCTCCTGTGGCTCCACACAGAGATGACCACTTTGATTCCTGGGAGATCTCACACTCTCTCTAGTTACACTTTTCCCCCTTATGTATTTATAAAATATTTTGGGATTGTCCTTAATGCTACCCACCAGAGCTATCCCCTGGCCCCTTTTTGCCCTTCTGATCTCCTTTTTCAGTTTACTCCTTAGTTCCCGAAACTCCTCCCGGGATGCACTTGATCCCAGCTGCCTATACATGTTCCATGCATCCTTCTTGGTTTTGACCAACACCTCAATTTCCCTCGTCAGCCAAGCTTCCTTACGTTTGCCTGCTTTGCCCTTCATTCTAACGGGGACATACACATCCTGAGCTTTCGTCGGCACACTTTTAAAAACATCCCACTTGGCCGATGTTCCTTTTCCCTCAAATAACCAGCTGAACTATAATACTGCAGGAAGTAAGGTTGTCCTTCTTCAAAGAGTTAACAAAGCGGGATTTTCAGAAGTCGCGTTTAACTTTTGGGGTTATTTACGATGGTGTGAATATCTTTCCTGTTGTCTGCGCCGATTTACGCCAACCTCTCCCGCCTCCCTGCTGACCCGAAACATGTACACAACTCTTGCGTTTGTTTTTCCTTGACGTCGAAGAAATTTCTGCCTCAGTACCTGGGCGAAAGGGAGTACTTTTGTTTTCGAGTTCTCTGATCTGAACTTGGGGATCCCTTTCACTCCTTTCAAATTAGTTTTATCAAGTTGTTGGCGCCGTCCTGTAGGGGGTATGGCTGCCTAGCCTGCAGCTGTCTGTTTTTTTTCATCTCTTTTTCTTATTTTTAGTTAGTTTAGTGTTTTGTTTTGAGGAGTTCTAGCTTTTTTATGTGTGGGGGAGGGGGGGGGGGGGGGAAAAAATTTTCAGGGTCCCTACCTGGTCGGAGATGCAGCTTTTCTCCGGGCTGCAGCTTCGACCCGTCCCCGCGGCCTACCAGCGGGCCTGGAGCGGCGTCTCCTGAGGGGACCGCCTGGAGCTTCGGCATCGGCGGCACCAGCGGCGGCACCGGCTCAGTGGCGGTGGCACCGACTCAGCAGTGGCGGCGGCGGCACCGGCTCAGAGGCGGCACCAGCTCAGCAGTGGCGGCACCGGCTCAGCAGCGGCGGCGCCAGCGGCGGCGGCACCGGTACCGGCTCGGCATCGGCAGAGCTGCGGGTCGGAGGACGGCGGTGCAGCGCTGGAGCGCCATTGCGGGGCTGGCAGTGACTTCGCTGAAACTCCGGTAACTGGAGCTGGGTCCGTTGCAGAGCTGCGGGTCTGTGGAGCGGCTGCGGGCGGCGGCGCTGAACTTTCCATCGGGAGCCTGGGATCTCTTGATGAGATCGCCAGTTGAGCTCCATTCGGCGCGGCCTGTCGGCTCTGGAAGCCACGGTCTCGAGTAAGGAGGCCCGACTATGTGTGGACATGGGGATGGGACTGGACTTTGTGCCTTTCCCCACAATGGGAACCATTGTGGGGGGATGTTTTGATGTTGAAACTATCTATTACTGTCATGTTGTATTCTTTTTTTTATGTGCTGCATGGCAAAAAGAATTTCACTACACCTAAAGGTGTATGTGACCAAATAAAATTTGAACTTGAACTTGAACTTTATCAAGGGTTCGGTGTCATGAAATTGTTTTGTGGCCTGCAATTACTATAATTAGACCACTGTTGAAATTGTGCCATGGCGTTGCATTACGTGTCTCCATCAGCAAAAGTGGGAAGGCATGGAAAGTGTAATTAATGCTTTATTCCACTCTCCTATTTCCATTTTTTTTTAAATTAGCAACGTGTTAAATCCATTACAGCTTTTTAAATGTCTGTAGTCGGTTTGTTCTATTTTAAATAATTTTAACTCAAAAAGCACTTCACTGTGTGCCTTGAGTTTTGACACGCTATAAATTTCTAATCTAAATAGAAATAAAAGTTTAAATATTTAACTTTAATCCTTATGGGAAATTAAGTTTGTTTGAGATTCAGAAGATAGCAAAGCAGTTAACAGTCTAATTCTTAAAAGCACCAAATGATTAGGCTCGTTAATTTTTGCTGAACTGGTTAGAATCCATTTTTGCAATAATGGTCTTTTGACATATCAGGCTGCCAGATTATATGTCTGAAGAAGAGTCCCGATCCCAAACAAGGCCTGATCCGTCATCTCCAGAGATGCTGCCTGCCCTGCTGTATTACTCTAACACTGTTGTAAACCAGCATCTGCAATTCCTTGTGTCCCTTAAGGTCAACTGCAGTAATACGATTCATTAAAATAAACACATTCGAAAGAGTTTCGTCAACCAACTTTCTAACTTAGCCAAGAGAAAGAATGCTGATTCAGTTCTTTGAATAGTAGATGTCTGGGCTTGTATATTTTCAAAACGTTTTGGCTCCAAATGCACATTTCATTATTTGTAATGGATTTGCGTAATGCTAAATATTTCTGTTAGAAATGTAAGCAGATTGTGGTGACTCAGAAATTAACCGGAACAACTCACTTTTATGGATAAAAGATTTCCGAAAGAACATCTGTCTGTTGGTGGTAAGACTTTTTAGAATTAATATGTTCGTACTGTACAGTTTTACGTGGACGCTCCATAACTGCGAGTAATCCTTGACAATCCTGAAGAACGAATATGGTCCTGTATTGATGATAGGGGAACTCCAAGACATAAGACTTCATGCTGCCAATAATACTACCACAAACCATCAATATGATGCGACACACTATGTATCTATTGTCAGCAAACGCTCTGTCAAGAAATCAAAATAATCGTAAACATCCTAGATTGGATGGGGCATCTTGGTCGGCATGGATGAGCTGGACAGAAGTGCCTTTTTCCCAGCTGTATGACTCTATGATTTTATATATTGTTTTTTAAAATCAAATAAGCACATAGGTCAGGCCTCCATTGAATGGGGAAAGACGAATTTATAGTGAAAACATTCCTTTCAAAGTTGTCCTGTTGAGTCTCATTGCCTATAACTCGTTTTCACCTTCCCCACAGCTAACGATGCCCGTTTCCTTCATCATTGTTACTTTTTGCATATAGTTCATTCATTTGTTCTACATCGCTCTATATCACCGTCTATATCTCTCGTTTCCCTTTCCCCTGGCTCTCAGACTGAAGGATCCCGACCTGAAACATCACCCTTTAATTTTCTCCAGAGATGCTGCCTGACTCGCTGACTTACTCCAGCATTTTGTGCCTGTCTTCATTTCATAAGTGTGTTGGTCTCTTTAAATACTTCTAGAATTTTCTGGTTTGGCTCCATTATTGGAATTCCGATTAACTTCAACTCTCACTTTTATAGCTAATCACAAATGAAACCATTTGTACGGAATCTATATTGGTCATAGAACATCTTTCTACATTATAAAACAATCAAACATCAGTTGCTCCAAGGGGTTCTGGGGACCAATTATGTTCAGGATGTGTACAATGTTAAAAGAGAACTCATATTCACACGGTAACAGAACGGCAACATATCACTTTGAACTGATAAAACTTTTCACACGTCGGCCACAAATTCTATTCTGCAAGGGTTACGTAATATACTTTTCATAGTACGAAGGCATGCCACATATAAATCTATTTTTACCGACATGCTGAAGTCGGCCGTATAACAGTTAAAAAATGCGAAATAAATCTGCAAAATATTTAAACCAAGAAATACACATATCCGGTTTTATTACTCCGTTATAACCCGCTGGACGGTTAGTCACGATTTGTGATATCATTTGAACCGCTCCGTGTAATTATATCCTGGCGGATCCTCCCACGTCTTCAAATACTATCTCTGAATTTGTAATAAAAAGAGTAAATTGACTTTTAACGATCACGTTAATGAAAGGATACCCTCCTACGACAATCACAACAATGTTTCTTGTGACTGGAATTGGAGATTATTTTTATCTTTTCCATCACGTATTCCAATGGAAATTAAACTGCCGATTATATTAATCAACGCCTTTTCGGTGCTTTTTTAACGATTGTTATTTTGGGGCAGAAAAATCTGGTAGTTTTATTGCCCATTGCATCAAGCTGGTGAAATAGGTTGAACAGGGGAAAGCTGCATATTTACATTGACCGTTATTGGCTTTAACATTTTGATATAATAAGCGTCATCTAAATGAAACAATTATTTATTAAACCTCTTTATAACAATCATTAATCATGCCACTAAAGTAAATTAATTTTTGCTCTGAGTAAACTGGCCGTTATAGAAGATTTCTGTCGGAAAATATCAAATCCCCTTTAAAATGTTTTTCAAACGCGACGATTTCAACAAAAACACGGTGCGTTACAAAATTGAATAAAAGGAAAACAAAACATTTTAACTGTCTTTAACAAGCTTTAACATAAAAACAAAACATGCATTATACTTGCCACAGAAAGCAAATACACTAAAACCGCTTTGAACAAGCAGATACAATTTCTTCCCATGGAGCAATGAAGTAATTATCTATCATTTTGTGGAAATAGTTTTTGAATATCGAGGTTAAATCTGCACAATGTTTTCAGTTCTGTAAAATCTGATCGACAAAGTGATGGTTAAAATGTGTAATTGGAATCCTACCCGGAAGTTAACCTCGTGGTGCCTGCGCTGCGTCCTGCGTCAGCATACGTCTCTTGCGTGTGACCACGTTCCTTGGTCATAATCTGCATGCGTGCGTAATAGGAACGTTCCCTTCCGTCTGCCTATTTATAAAATGGAACAAGGGTTCACCACCTCCCTCACCTGCCAAAAGCCTCGGGCACAGTAGTTGCATACGCTGCCAAACCGCAACATTTCCAACATAAGATTCTCCTCGAACTGGTCAACCGCCAAAACGCAATGATGGAATTAAAACATTCACCTCCCCCCACCCCTCGTCTCAAAAGCTTCCGAGTAACACAACATCGGAACGTCCCATGAAGCAATAACTTTGCATAACTTTTTTTTTATTATTTAAAAAAAAATACGTAAGTGCGTAGTGAATTTGTAAAAGCAAAGGCGTGTTGGCAAAATTACAAGAATGTTCCGATTGTTTAAACACAAGGGTGGAATTCAAATTCTTTTCGATGGAATACATTTCCCAATGCTTCATTTATTCCAACTCCTGTGTTTTATTTGTAATTGCGATAAATTATAGCTTTTGCATCCTCTCTTCCAAAATACCATACCCACGTTGAAACAAATATGAAAATGTAGATATTATTTTTAGGCACTGCATAATATATTATTATTATTTACAATTATTATTATAGGCACTGCAATTAAAAGTGTATAACTGACTGTAAACAGTATAACTGTATTTATCCAAGAAGAGTGGAAAACTGCACACAAGCGGATTAAGGCATTATAAAGAATAAACGTAATAATAATTTCATTAGTATCATCTGAAATTAAACTGTGTAAAGAGAGAAACAGTATTTCTGAACATCGACAAAAAGAGATGGCTACGACTAAAAATAGCGATCCACAACTATATTTGGTTTCACTGGATCACAAAATAGTTCCTAAAATAAACGGTACGCCCCAGAAATGAATGAGATCTGCGCTATCTCCAATCGACTGATTGGCCCGGTGTTGCTAAATTTAGCAGCAGCGTGCGTCAATGGCGTGCGTCAGCGGGGCGCTCACGCGCACGAGCTCCAGACCGCCCTCCCCGCCGCGCCCGACGTCTGCAGCCTCCATTGGCCGGAGAGTCCGGAAGGTGTGGGCGCGGCCGGAGGGGGGGGAGGGGCGGTCGGCGTTCCATGGATCGTCCGCCCGGCACCCCTCCATTGGAACCCCCCCCCCCGCCCCCACCCGCGGGGGATGGCGCGTGCGGAGGGGGGTGGGGTGGAGAGGGGGATTTGCATCAATGATAATAGAGGAGCGCTCCCCCTTTTCAGCGGCTCTCGTCATCGCCCCGGCGCGTGCACGCACACTCTCTCTCTCTCTCTCTCGCGCGCGCGCTCGCTCGCTCACGCGGGGCCGAATTCCAACGACACACATACACAATGGAGAACAGAGGGCAGCTGACGTGTCGCGCCACGCCGTGACGTGTACGGCACGGAGACGTCACGATTGACGTCGGCTGCATTCCAGCCGCTCTTATGGAGATACCGGCGTTCGTCCAATCGGCGAGCAGCTCCTGCAGCCCCCGCCCCCTCCTCAAACATAAATGACGCTGACAAAGTGAGGGAATTGTACTGATATCTGTCTGCACATAAACAAAGGCACATTGCAATCGGAGCAGCGTTCACAACACACGAGAAAAGGGGGCAGAGCAGCAGTTTCAAGCACTTTTATCCACTGATGAACTCGCGTGAAGGAGAAGAAGACTCCGGATCTGCACCAGAACTAAATCATTCATTGGATGTGATATTTTAAAGACAACTGTTTCTGGATAATACCCATGATTAAGCTTGGACATCTACTCGCAACTTGGAAGGCTATTTGATTACATGTAAAGACGGAACCGTCACAGCAAGCAAGTACGTATCAATAAGTTACTAACTGGACATCATAAAAGTTTGAAAGGATATGCTGTAGGACGAGTAATTCAAAGAGATGTCATGATTTTGCTTTGTTAACGCTGATTGGAATATACCCTGGAACTTGTCCTTTTATGCCGTCCCCTGTGTCTTGAGAATTTATGGGTTAATCAACTGCTTTGGCGTGTGTGACAATCGGAGATCGGCGGGTATTAAGGTATTCCTGGTAGTTGTCATGGTAATGTAATGCTGCAGGCTGGGTGTTTGGTATGATGTTGTGAATTGCTTCGATTTGCCTTACACTTTTCTATGCATATAAATAGTTCTCGTGAAAGTGTATGGTTATTTAGTGTCTATTTGATTCCACTGCAAACGTATTCTGAAGAGGTTATCGTGCCGGTTTGTTTATAAAGCTGATATGTAATGCACTGGAACAGAATTAATACTGATTATTATTCCGCACGTTGGTTTTTGACATGGTCCTAAATATTCAAAGTTTCAGTTAAGAAACGACGCCTCCTAATTGTAGACTCTTGATCCGACACGTGTGATCATCTATGGATCTGGTCTAAGTTTTATCTTCAAATGGTTATGTATTTTATTAATAGTTTCGCTTTCAGAAGTGCGTCTACTTAACTTTTACTTTTAGTTGAGTAATATTTTGCAGCAGTAAGATAAGCACGCTTCTTGTATAAGTGTGTAGATTAGGTATTTAAATTGGACGTTCCAGTACTGGAATATTGAAATGTATTCTTATTAACGAGATTAGAAAGTGTAAGGTTGCGAGCGGACGATTCAACAGTCCAAATCTTCAATTGACAGATGACTGACTGCAAATGTCATATTTCAGCGAAGGCCAGCCATGGCACGACACTGTCAGAAAGTCATTAAACGGGGACTGACCATCGTATTTAGTGCCATAGAATATATTAATTGGGAGATCAGCAATCAAACATCATTACCCAGTCCCTATAACCACACGGTAACTATATCTTCCATTGTGGCATTGGTGGATATCCTGGTGGATATCTTGACAGGTTTGTTTGAAATTGAAAGGACAGGAATGTTCAGTGTATTGTATCTGCTGGAAGTAAGATAGCGGATTGGGAGACTTTAATAATTTTCTGGGACATGCTTTCCGCAACTAGGTGACTTGTAATTGTGTTACAAGTATGGCCACTCAGCTATGAAAACCTCATGCTCCAAGGGCGTTACGCTTATTCAATTTGGTTGTATTTCATACGTTTATAGCATTTAATTTCTCATAATTGTTAATTATACTTCCCTGCCACGGGCGGTTGGCTGACGCCCAGCGAAGCTTGTGTATTGGTCTTTTTGCAATAGGTTTTCTCTCACACTCATACTCGCACTCGCACATAATTTACGCTAAATTAAGATATCCCCGCGGTTTGTATTATGGCCCGGCTGCTGTATGGGAGAAGGGGGCAGCTGGTAACGAGAAGAATGTTTAAAGAGAGCTTGCCAGTTCTCTAGGTAACCAGCTGATTTAGAGCATTCCTCTGAGAGAGACATAATGTGCAAAAGAGTCAACCAATATATCGTTAAATATAGTCTTGACGGAATTGAGTTTACGTTTAAACTCAATTGCAAACTATTAAGAACATTTCAAGAAGTTAAGGAGAGAGCGGTCTGGGGGAAAAAACGAATTCCCTTTAACGTGAATGTAAAAGATTAAAGACAACATAGTAACCCTGATTACGGGATGTCCTTTCCCATTTCCAGGGAGGGTTTCCTGGAGACGCGCAGGTGACGGCGGGTGGGAGGATGGCAGGGATAAAATTTGCACGAAAGCGCCTAGGTGCGATTTCGTACCTGGCCCAGTATTAAACTGCTCATGGAACTGTTATCCGATTATCTAAATACCCGGACAATCTGATAGGGAAGAATTACATTTTTCAAGAGATGGGAAAAACGTATGGAAGAGAACGGCTTTTGGGCAGTTACTTCAATTAGGATCTCTAATTGGTTTATATTATGGGTGCTTTATGGTTGTCACTGTATCTGACACTAAACTCTTAGCCTTGGTCATATAAAGGAGTAGACACAAAATGCTGGAGTAATTCAGCGGGACAGGCAGCATCTCTGGAGAGAAGGAATGGGTGACGTTTCGGGTCGAGACCCTTCAACACCCTTCTCGACCCGAAACGTCACCCATTCCTTCTCTCCAGAGATGTTGCCTGTCTCGCCGAGTTACTCCAAGATTTTGTGAACCAGCATCTGCAGTTCCTTCCTACTCATATAAAGGAGTATGTTGATTGGCACTGTTTTGGCCAGCTAAGCGGTAGATGTTTGTTAAATTAAAATGTTACCGCGTTATGTCCTTGTTAAACTTACCATAAAGATAAAATAAAGATATCTCTTCAACTTTGGAAAGTTTTGAGACGGACGTCACGTTAAATAAATTGAGAGGGGGCGCTACAACTCCACTAACCGAGATCGATTCCTGGCGACGAGTAGGACAAACGGTGGCAAAGGTTAAATGGTGCCCGTTTAATATCGCCGTGGGCGTTTCTGTGAATGTTTCAACCCATTGACTTAGTAAAATACTCGGTGATCAGCAGGCATGTCGGACAGTCGTGTTTCTTCCCATAGCGACACATTACATTGAGAGTATGTGTGCAGCAACACTGGCGCTTAACCCTAGATACCAGAGACTGGGCCACTCTGACATCTAGGCGAAGGCAGGAAGCACAAGAGTAGCTGACCATCGCTGTCCAACTCTAACCGAGGGAGATAACCTATTTCGCCGTGGTCACTGCACCAACCGAGAGTGGGGTGCTCGCTTCGTCTGAGTTGAGTTTCTATTCACCTAAGTTTCCGCTATGCTGAATCGACGTCCATACATTTGTGAAGAGGGGCTGGTATTTTAAGTTTGTGCAAAATGCAGTCAATTTGAGGCAGTATATTTTCTTGACAAACATTTTAGAATATATCCTACGTTCGTTCTCATGTAGGTGGTCAATTTTAGAGTATAGGAAGGAACTGCGGATTTTTAAACCGTCTGAAGAAGGGTCTCGACCCGAAACGTCACCCATTCCTTCTCTCCACATATGTCGCCTGTCCCACTGAGTTACTCCAGCATTCTGTGTCTATCTTTGGTCAGTTTTTAGAGAATTGTTTTCCTGGTGTTTCTATTGAACTGTTGATATTGTGTGATCTTTTGTCAGGGATCCCATTCTCCGATGTCCTTTCACTGGTCTGGACATTTCACAATTCCTCCAACTCTGACGCCTTGTTATTCTCTGCAGATCTTGGTTCGCAAGAACTTCCCCCAGCGAGTCCGAGCGCCGACTCAGTGCTTCGAAGTGCCGAGAGCGGCCAATCCAGAGACTACGCATCGACAGCGGCCGAGCCTCTGGCAGTCCACCGAGCCAACATTCAGCGAGCCACATATCTCCCTCCCTCAGCACACACAGGTACACACTGGAGGCTACATGCTTGTATGTAAACAGCACAATACACCCACAAGTGTATCACACACGTGAAGAATCAGGAGAGTGTCCAAGTGCCTTGTTGTGGGGAGTGAGGGGGTGGAAACAGGTGTTCACGGGCACATCACTTTATTTTTCGTTCTCGTGGCATTCGGTTATTTCTCGGCTGTTTACTTTCTTGTCTTGCATTCATTCTTCTGTTTTCCCCATTTCCACTTTAATGTCATTTCTCAGTGGATCACTTGGAAATGTGGTAACATACTGAGAGTCTTTGGATTTTCTGGCCTTAAATCTAGAGATCCGGGAGATGAGTTGGTTAGGGTTCGACATATCCTAAAATCTGACCAAGAAAAGAGAACAAAAGTATCCTGAAAATAATCGCCATCCCTCCATGTAGAAACAAGCACGTATGCAGACAGGGCCCTTGTATTAAACTAAAAAAGTAGAAACTTGCCTATTATATCCAGGGGTCAGATACATAGACAATGGTGGGACTGTCATATGATGAAAGAATGGAGCGACTGGACTTGTATTCACTGGAATTTAGAAGGATGAGATGGGATCTTATAGAAACATGAAACATTATTAAGGATTGGACACGCTAGATGCAGGAAACATGTTCCCGATGTTGGGGGAGTCCAGAACCAGGGACCACAGTTTAAGAATAAGCGATAGGCCATTTAGAACTGAGATTAGGACACACTTTTTCACCCAGAGAGTTGTGAATCTGTGGAATTCTCTGCCTCAGAAGGCAGTGGAGGCCGATTCACTGGATGCATTCAAAAGCGAGCTAGATAGAGCTCTTAGGGCGAGCGGAATCAAGTGGTATCGGGAGAAGGCAGGAACGGGGTACTGATTGTGGATGATCAGCCATGATCACATTGAATGGCGGTGCTGGCTCGAAGCGTCGAATGGCCTCCACCTGCACCTATTGTCTATGTATCTATGACACAAAAAGCTGGAGTAACTCAGGGGGTCAGGTAGCATATGTATGAAGGATTTTCATATCGGTGTATGAAGGATTTTATGTATCTATGGACTTTGTGCATCTATGGACTGTGTCGTACATAGCTCTATTTATACAGAACTATTCAAAAATACTTAGACAGATACACCCTTCAGGAGTCTAAATGTCACAAGAAACAGCAGAGGAATATACAAAGCTAAATGCGCAGTAGTCCCTTTAGCTGAATATAACAAATGCATGTAGAGGAATGTGCACAGACAGACTTTATGCACCGATCATGTGTCGATAAAGGCGAATGAATCTACTGTAACATAAACCTTAATAATGGCTGGTGTAGGATGGAACTGCAGATGCTGGTTTACACCGACGGTAGACACAAAGTGCTGGAGTAACTCAGCTGGACAGGTAGCGTCTCTGGAGAGAAGGAATGGGTGACGTTTCGGCTTGACCATTCCTTCTAGCCTGAATGTCTGGATTATCTTGTTAAATCAATTTATCTATAATTGTTTATCTACTCTACAGACCCATCTCCAGTTATTTGTTCTTTGTGCATCGTTCTAACTGGTATAATCTATTCATTCCTAGCTAGTACCGGAATTGTCGGATATACGCTGTCTCTTTTATAGTGGAAACTAGAAGTAGATTTCGATAAATATCTCGTCGAAATACGACATGTTCTATTGCGCATTTCTTGCTGGAAATCCTCTTTGCCCTTAGCTACACTTGGTTGGTGATTTCGCTTCTGTCAGGAATATTTCGAACAATCTATTGATAAAACAATATGACTTCTGTTTAGTCACACCCTGCGAACGGGTTGGTTAACAGGGGGGCAAAACTCATAAGGGCATAGATGATAGGAACAGAATTAGGCCATTCGGCCCATCAAGTCTACTCCGCCATTCAATCATGGCTGATCTATCTCTCCTATACCTCCTAACCCCATTCTCCGGCCTTCTCCCAATAACCCCTGACACCGGTACCAATCAAATCGGCGTCTTTGTAACGAATTTCAAAAATCATTGCACGTTTCCGACGTCTGGCTGTGTGAGCAGCTTATCTCATCACTAAACGGAAATATTGAAGTGATCTGGCAATATTACGGAGAAGATAATTTACTTTATATAAATGTTTGTACAGTGAGCAATAATGCCCCTTCCCCCAAAGCCGGACACGCGCAGGTATTTTCTACTACATTTTTTCCCGCAAGTTTTCTGAAAGCAGAGAACATACGTAGGGTTATGCACCAGGCTACACATGTGCAAAGTGCAGTGTCATAGATGCAGTTATCCGCAGTTGTGTATTTAAGAATAAGCTCGGTCAAAGTGGAGGCCATGAAGAGTTATATATCACTTACTACCAAATGAATGCGGAGAATTTTAACCTTTGAATACAAGGAACTGCAGATGTCGGTTTACAAAACCCCCACAAAGTGCTGGAGTAACTCAGCGGTTCGGGCAGCATCTCTGGAGAACATGGATAGGCGTCGGCTCCTGAACTGAATTTTAACTTTTAATGGATGGATGAATTCCATAAATGAGGATTAACTACAAGAGGAAAATGTGCCAGTGAGATGCAATTATCTTAGTTAAAGTTAGTAATATACACCTGATCTGTCGGGTTAGTTTTGATAGAATAACGATTCTTTTCTTCAACAGTGTGAATGTATACAAAGCAAGCAGTGTAGATGCTAATTATCCAAAACAAAACGAATGTAAGAGATTATAGCAAATTAAATCTCAGTGTTCCCACCTTTTATTAATTTCAGAATGTTTGTTTCTCCTCAGACATGCCCTGTGTGCAGACTCAGTACAGCTCGTCGCCACAAGGTGCCAGCTTTGCAGCTCAGAGTTATGCTTATGGTGGGGATTACAGCTCTGACTTTGTGCACACTGAATCCCCCTACATGAAGTTTGGCATGGACATGGGCAGCACTGAAATCACAGCCACGACGTCCTTGCCCAGTTTCAGTACCTTCATGGAGACTGGCTACTCGGGCAGTTACGAGTTCAAACCATCGTGCGTGTATCAAATGCACTCTTCTTCCTCGCACAGACCCCTCATTAAACTGGAGGATGCCTCCCATCACAGCTACCAGCCATCGATTCAACATCAAACGGAGGATATCATGCCGTCGACCTCCATTTACTTCAAGCAGTCTCCCCCGTCAACTCCAACAACGCCGCAGTTCACAACTTCGCAGCCGTCCATATGGGATGAGTCTCACACGTTGCCTCCAGTGGTCCAGACCTGCATGGGCTCGGGTCATATGTTGGATGCCTCATCTCTGAAGAACGCACCACCGCGGTTTCCAGTGTTCACCTTCAAGCAGTCTCCGCCACACACTCCGGCCTCCAGCAGCCACATGTGTTACGAGCCCACACTGAACATGCCTATAGGAGCCGAGAGTGCGTCAGCACAGTCCGTCATGGACACTCATCAATACCCGCTACACTTAGTCAAGGGGTCCGGTTTGGGCTTCCACCCAATGGCTGTTGGCCAGAGTAGTCAAAGCCTACCCTCTCCCCCGAACAGAGGGTCATCTTCTGCAGAGGGGATGTGTGCTGTCTGTGGAGACAATGCAGCCTGTCAGCATTATGGAGTCAGGACCTGCGAGGGATGCAAGGGGTTCTTCAAGGTACCGCGTTTCTTAATGTTGTCAAATACAGTACATCCCTCAATCACGCATTTTGCAAAGGAAGTTTTATTTTTAAACTTTGTAGTTGCTTGCAAAGGTAAACAATATATTACAAAAGCCCAACACAGCTTGTAGGCAAAATAACGTCATACTGCTGTGATATACATACCATTCGAATGCTGACATTTTAAGATAAGTTGAACTTGTTTACTTTGGTGAACCGATTGCACCCCGGTGCTTTTAGAAGTGGTAACAAGTCCTCAGTGTAAGTTGCAACGAGAAGAATCTCAAGGCTAATAGCATGTTGTTGGGCGCTTTGTGACTGCTAAAATTAAATCGACCCTTCATTATTCAAGTAATTTTTAGATACATCATGCTGGAATTGTACACTTTTATTGCTGCTTGTCATCTTATCGAATCCAAATACATTCCAGGAAATGAACAATGTTTAAGAGGCGTTTAGACAGGCATATGGATAAGCAGGGAATGGAAGGATATGGACCATATGAGGCAGATGGGAGTAGTTTATGTTGGCTTCATGTTCAGCACAGACATTGTGGGTCGAATGGCCTATTACATGTTCTATATATGAAATGTTTAGGGAGAAAACACATTTGTTGACGAGGTTGAGGTTCATTGTACACCAACCATCACTACCAAAGCAGGAAAGTGTTTGACAAAAACTAGCTGAGCAATTCCCCATTGGCGATCAATTTAGGGCCACCTTGTAGAAAGGCTGTGAAGGCATTTGAAAGGATCCAGAAAGTACCATGAGAATGGTTCTTGGCTTGAGGAGCAGAGTTACCAGGACAAGCTGGGGCTACTTTCTTTGAAGAGAATGCCTATGGGAGATGTGACGAGATGTCTGGACATAATGAATAGTGGAAGGCTGTTACCATTGCTGGAAGGGTCGTGGACTAGGTTTAAATTAGGGGAAGGGGGATGGAAAATTAAGAGTACATGAGGACAAACCTTTGTAGGCAGCATATGTTAAAATCTGAAATGCACTGTCTGCAGATGTGGTGGAGGAAAGTTCCATTGTGGAACTAGACAGATATAGGTTATGGCAATGGCAAAGTCAGCAAGGACATGGAGAAAAGGCCTGTGGGTTGATCTGGTACAGCAGGCACCAGCATGATGGGTAGAATAGTTTCCTGTGCTGCAAGCATTCTCTATGCTTTATGAAAAACCACTTCATGAATAATATGACAAATGACAGCTGCGGTCTGGAAAGTGAAAATATTTCACAGGAATTTAAGACCTGGAAAGAACACTTAGTTATAACAAAATGAGTTGCTAAGATGATCATGCTAAAACACTAATATAATTGGAAATGAAATATCAGAAATAAACGAGTACCACTAAAATAGTAAAATGCCATACAGCGTTTCTCCACCTTATTGTAGATACTGTGTCTTCTGCTAACCTGTAACATTACACCTGAACAACGTATTTGGAAATCTATCTTATTCTTCATATTTGCACTTATCACAGCCAGAATTAAGTCTAATAGGATATGAAATGCACTAAACAGCTGCGCTGTAACTTCAGACTGGCTGGAATAATATCTCAACTGTGGTGCAAGGGCCGAGTCTCGCTTTCAAAAGTGTGAATCAGATGTTTCATCTTCGGACTTAATACAATGAAAAACATATCCCAAGCAGTTCATTGTTGCCAGGAATTAATTAGCTTAATTTGTCAATTTAGCTTTTCTTCCTACATTTATTACAGAATTGTTTTGTTTGTACAGACACAGTGATTCAGCATTTTTTCAGCCTGATCAATAATCCTGTGTAAACAAGCAAAATGGAGATTCCCTAATTCCAGACTATGTAAACAAAAAGTCTATTCTCTGCCCAGAAGCAGGTTTAAATTCCGTACAACTAACCCGTTAGCAATTATCCGTACAGCTTAACCCGTTAGTAATTATCTAGCTATATCTTGCTTTTTGTAAAAAGATGTATAGTATTTAATTAAAATTTGACACTGAATGTGATTTGAAATGTACTGATCAGTCTTGATTAGCGAAATCCAAGCTAGTTTAATTCTTATTTTAAAGCTCTGCTAGTTAAAGAAAAGCTACTACCTACCATTTCAAATTTCTTTAATAAGGCCAGTAATCACCCCGGGAATAAGTCAAGTGGAAAATGATCCCCAAAGGTATATTAGAAGAGAGGGATATTATGCTCGACGGTATAATGTGATGACCCGGTAATTTCAGAAATAATTCTATCATTTAAAGCTGCCTGTCTCTTGAGAGTTTCTCCACCACGAATCTGACTGATTCTCATTGTCAGGAGCTAACACCAGTAAAATTGTTTTCCTGCAGGCTAACGTGTTAGGAAATTAATTTTATCTAATTATCCGAGTAGCTTTGGCGCATTTCATATCATAATTAGAGTCGGCTTTGTCAGCTAAATTTTGCTCAGGAAACATTCTGTATTAACATTTGTTTTTCTTTTTGCAGAGGACGGTGCAAAAAAATGCAAAATATGTTTGCCTAGCGAATAAAAATTGTCCTGTGGACAAGAGGCGGCGTAATCGATGCCAGTACTGCAGGTTCCAGAAATGTCTCAGCGTAGGGATGGTTAAAGAAGGTGAGTGCTGTCAACTGTCAGAGTACAACACCAGCCTCCCATGCCGATCTAATCCACTCTACCCTCTCATTGTAATGAAACACTAAAGGTCAGACCGTGGGGGTTAACATTTGCTTAATTGCTTGCCGATGATTTGCCAGTGTTCTGAATGGGTGTGCTAATGGCGATTTATAGTAACAGATTGATTAAACAGGATAATACCAATCTACAGGTTTTAACAGTCTACTCTGTACATTTCCTGTTTTTTTTTAAACATCTTCAAAAGCATGCTGCAAATAGCTAGTGGGCCAGGAAGGTAATATAGGCTATTCGGAATGTACCAGTGAGGAAACCCAAATAACAAATAGAAAAACCACAATTCATTCTGCTTATATATCAAAGGCAACATAACTTTCATGTTTTATCAAATTAAAGATCCCTAGATTCAAAAAGGCTTTACAAAAAAATTACACTGTGCAGCATAAAATATAATTGCAACAAATTTAACCCACATTCTAAACAATGTGAATGCTAATACAGAAAATGATATTTTGTAATTATATTTCAGTTATTTCATTCTCAATCTTTATGACGTGTGATTTGTATGTTGGAAATTGGAACTTTTTTGACTTGGTCTCTCTTTCTCCAGTGGTCCGTACCGATAGTTTAAAAGGGAGAAGGGGTCGTCTGCCTTCCAAACCAAAGAGCCCTCTCCAGGAGCCATCCCCACCCTCTCCTCCAATCAGTTTTATGAATGCCCTTGTGCGGGCACTTGTGGACTCCACCCCCAACAGTCACAATTACTCCCAGGTAAGCAACGATCTGTACAAATGTCAACATAGTGAGAGAAGTACATAGCATCTAATACCATGGGCAACAAAGCTGCCATTGTGAAACGAGAAGTGCATTCCATTACTTTTTAAATTAATTGATAATTGCTAGACATATACTTTAGTACATCTAATTGTGTAATCTTCTATCAAAATCCTTAAAACTCTGTACTTCCGATTTAGAAATACAACTGTGTCGTCTTACGTTGCATTGTAGAACTGAATGAATATTCATTTTTATGAAAAAGTGGTAATTGTTCCTGGGCCATTTGGTAAATGTTATGGTATCTAATAGCTTCAGTTTCACTTCAGTTTATTGTCACGAGTACAGAGGTACAGTGAAAAGCTTTTGTTGCATATTATCCAGTCAGCAGAAAGAGAATACATGATTACAATTGAGTCATTATGGTGTATTGGTACATGATAAGGGAATAAAGTTTAATGCAAGGTTAAGCCTTGCACTGCTATTTATTAATTAGAAAGTCATGGTTCTGTAATGAAGCAAATGGTACACACATCCATATGATCCCAAGTTTATAGACAAACATTTTCTCCGGTTAGCAGGAGTTTTATCATAAAAGATTTAAGATTTCAATTAAATGATCAGAGGGGAAATAGATGGTTGAAGTTCTTTAACAATGACATTCCCTGCAAATACATCTAAAAGTATCAATATTTCTATTCTTTGCCGCTGAGGTTGTACCATTTTCCACATTTGATATCTTCAGTTTATTTTATTTGCAAGAAAAAGAACAATTATTTGCAGAGTCGCTCATTGTTAATTGTTTTCAAAGACAGAAACCCGTGATTTTTGTATTTTAATAGTAAAAAAAAACCTTTACCCTCGCAATGAAGGAACAAAGTTGTTCCAGTAATTAAACCTATGTCTGACAAATTAGGTTAGTTTTATACCAACAATAAAACTTGCAATTAGTACAAATGGATTTTAGATTTTTTTTTTAATGTTGGAATTTTTAAGGTATTTTGAAATGGAAGCTCAGAATCGGTTCAATGCTCTTCAAAACTTTGCTTGGTGGTGTATGGTATCATCTTTAAAACATATTTCTTCAGAGATATTTTATCATTTCATCAATAGTCTTATCGACAATTTAAAGTTTACAGAATATTTCGATTTAATATAATTTGGACATTCTGATAATTTCCTAGAATATTGTTTGCTCAAATCAGTAGCATTGAAGCGTCTTTTGCATCTGAGTAGACGAGCAATGTCTATGTGAATATATATGATTGTCACATGCTTCTGGAGATTATTTAAATTCAATAAGTTTGTTCAATTATCGTTAACAACTGATAACTGTTTTCTTAAATACAATTTAGATATGATTCATTGTTATTTATGCCCTACAATAATGCTTTATGATGTACCCAAAACTGATTTCTAATAATATTGAAAATGATCTCCTTGAAAAACTAAATAATAGAATTAAATTTCTATTATTAGAAAAAGGATTTCTAATAATATTGAAAATAAACTCAATCATTCTATAGAGAAAAATAATGTTTTGTAGCTCAAACCCTTTTTGCTCAATAATATCACATTTCAAAAACCTTGTGAATCTCTTTATTACTTATTGCAATTTTGCTATTTGGAAAATTAAATTTGCTTTCATGACTTTGACTGATGTGTTATTCCTTCCCTGCAGTTCTGTGCTACTGAACAGCCAACAACTGGAAATGATGCTGAGTATGTGCGTCAGTTCTATGAACTCCTTGCTACCTCGATGGAGGTCACTCAGAATTGGGCTGAAAAATTACCTGGATTCAGTGAACTTCCGAAGGAAGATAAGACTTTCCTCATTGAATCTGCCTTCCTCGAACTCTTTGTACTGAGACTTTCTCACAGGTAAATTTGATGGTTTCCAAGCGTAAATTTATATTTTTAAGAGTTTTTTCACAAAATCAGATTAGAATATATCCTTTAAATGATAATGCATAATTTATTGATGCCCCTCCTGCTGGAAATAATAATCTGCAACTAATCAGTGGTATATGGAAGATATTTTTAAAAGATATAAGGTTTTGATATACAGTAAACCCTTGTTATAATGGACCATAGAAGGGGTTTGGGAATGGTGTCCATTATTGTCGATTGTCTGCTATAACCGAGTAAGGGTATTATCATTGTAAGTAGGTGGAACAAGAACTGCAGATGAGGGTCAATACACAAAAGGACACAAACTGCTCAAGTAACTCAGCGTCTGGAGAACATGGATAGGTGACGTTGTGACCCTTCATCAGACTGATTCAGTCTGCCGAGTTACTCCAGCATTTTGTGTTGTTTCACCTGAAAATGAGGCGCCCATGCCTTCTTCACCAGCTATCACAACGTCTGGTTGATGCAGCTGTTGTTGCGGCACACATTGTAGCTCCTGGCCATCAACTCTTTGTTTAGGCTGCTGCCAACGGCAAGATGTGCTCGGTCACCAAGGGGCCCTCTCCCCTCTCACCAGCTGCTGCTACTTCCTGTTGGCCGTCACTTTGTCTGCTCCCTGCTCCACCGTCGCCACCTCTTCCTCCCTCTCCCAAACAGTCACCAACATCTTCCAAGGTGGAGTATGTCGGCGAATCCATCGGAGAAGGAAGAGGCGTTGACTGTGGAGGGGGAGATGCCGAGTGGCTAGATCGACGGGAGGAGGAGCAGTGGAGGGGGCAGCGGACAAAGCTACTGCTGACAGGAAAAAGTGGCAGCTGGTGAGAGGGAACCCCACAGTGACAGGTGGCGGTGGCCTGAAGAGAGCGCTGTTCTCAGGGGCTACAATGTGAGCCACAACAACAGCAGCATTCACCGGACTGTGCGGTGAATGAAGAAAGGCTCGCTGGCGAACCTTGTGAGCCAGAGGTGGCATCCGAAGACGGGCCTGTAAGCGGCTGTGGAAGCTGTGCGAGCCTGGGGGTGACGTCAGCAGGTCCGTCCGCTACAACCAAAATCTGTTATAAAGGGATCCATTAAAATGAGGGTTTACTGTATTGGAAATGTGCAGTAAATCATTTAGCAGGTAAGGAAAATAGATCAGATGTCTCTTTTATTGCTTCAACTTTAGTACATTGCGTTACTGAAATTGTTGCAGTAATTTTACTTGTACACATAATGGAATTTCTTCCAATCTCCTTGTAAAGTTATGAAGATTATCAGCTATAATAAACATTTCCAATGTTAATTGTCTTGAGAACATGTGAGACAGTCATCTCATTTAACCAATTTTATTTTCTGTTGTAAATTTGGAGATTACTCAAAAGATTTTATCATTCCTTTCCTCTTTGTGTTGTGTGGCAGATATTGAACAAAATTTTACTCTGGAGTTTCTCTTTGCTTCGTACTTTGTCGCTTGTTTTAATCAACGGTGGCTTGAAATGGGTCCCTGTGGCAAGCAAAGTGAAAGCAAAACAAAATAAATTAGGCAACAAATAATTAACTAAGGAAGTGTTTTTCGAATTAAACCAAATCATGGTTTCAAATTTTGTGAAATGTGCATTATAGTTTCTATCTAAGGCAATTAGATGTTGAATAATTCAGGAAGTGGATGCTGCAGAACAATCTAACAGCACTGCTATTCTCCAGGATTAGAAATCAGGCCTTTTTCATAGCTCATTTGCCAATACTCTGTCCCTGTCCATTCCTATAGATATAACATGTACTAAATGTAATGTACATCAATGTGTTGTAACCAAACAAGAATTGTAACAGCTATTATATTGGTCGAGTACATGTTTTAATGGTTTCCGTACTGGTGCAGAATGTGGAATGTATGATTATATTCGCTAAAATGGTCAGATAATGAACTCCAAAATTATAATCCTGTAATTTTAATCATTATTTACAGATCTGCCCCAGCAGAGGATAAGTTTATGTTCTGTAATGGACTTGTTTTGCATCGACTTCAGTGCCTTCGTGGATTTGGTGAATGGCTTGATACAATCAAGGAATTCTCTACAAATTTGCAAAGCCTTAATTTTGATGTTTCAACATTTGCATGTCTAGCAGTTCTAGTTATGATTACAGGTAGGAATTTCCAACTTTTTACCAGGATTTTCCATTGATTATCATACCAGTTGTCAGTCTCATCTCTCTCTCTCTCTCTCTCTCTATCTTAAGTTAAATGTTAAAGTTGTAAAAATCAGTATTTTGATTTATTTTTTACTTTGATATCTGATGCAATATCAATTTTTTTATTTTTTTTTGCTGGCTTTATGATTTATTCTTGTGGCCTTTTAAATATATTTCAGCTAACTGTGGTTTTGTTTGCATTTTTTTTTTCATATTAAGTTGGCCAGTTCAGATTTCCTGCCGTTCATTTGCTCAGGACACTCTTTAAACATTTGCTTCATTACTCCATGCCCCTTGTGATATTCATTTACTGCATCTGCATGAATCTATTTTATAAGCCCACATTGCAATGTTTTAGACACAACTGAAAGCAAGCTAGGTGAAGATGACTAAGCAGGAGAAAAAAAACTATTGGCTATTTTGGGTTAATTCTTAGATCATACAAGTCCTCGTAAGGAATCCTAGATTGAGTGTTTGTATTATTATCAGCTATACTGCATGCTGATCTCATAGTAACTGATGCTATCCTTGCTAATCATAGGTTTGGGATTTTATGTACCTATTTTAGGAATAATTTTATATTCTAAGTTTATATTATATATTACTGTTCGTGTTTGATGTCTGTAGAAGTTCGATTGAGCAGGTTCAATATCTTTACCAGAATGGCCTTGCATTCAGCTAACAGAAGGCATGTAGGGTCCACATGGATTTAGCTTTTCCTTCAGAATTGAAAACTCCTTCCCAGCGCATTCTCATGATTAGGCCTCAGCCTAGCTTCTTACAAATGTCAGATCAAGACAAATTTCCTTGCCAGAGTAGGGTAGATATCTTAAGTGTTGTTGTTGTTGTTGTTGTTGTACCATCCTAAATTTAAGATGCTGTGTAGCACCAGATACTTTATTCACCAGGCCAGTCTCTAAACTTACTAATTTTGAAATTGAAACTACATACATATGGGAAGCATTCAAATTATTTTTTTCTCATGACATTACAGTTCAGGTAGGACAGTAAGTGCAAAAATAAACAATTTGCAATATTACTCAGAAATAATTCTCTGTTATAGTCTCAAAATTAAACTCCAATGTGGCTTACAGTATACATTAAACACTGATTGATGTAAGAATATTATTTCTATTTGTATAGGATCTTTGGAACAATTTGGAATTAATTCCACTATCCTGTTCTCTCCCTATCTCTGCTTCAAACCAATTATCATGTTTTTTCTTTAAGAGATGCAGCTGTCTCTATTTTAAATTGCTGTGTCAACTAATAAATATTTTGCAGAAAATTAGGCGATGTGAAATTATCCTAATAGTCAAGGATGTGCCTATGATGGATCTTTCCATCTTATCAGCTTTACAACAAATTTAGTAAGATAAGGAATGGGAAATCTTACAATATTCTTAAGGGATTGGACAGGCTAGATGCAGGAAGATTGTTCCCGATGTTGGGAAAGTCCAGAACAAGGGGTCACAGTTTAAGGATAAGGGGGAAATCTTTTAGGACCGAGATGAGAAAAACATTTTTCACACAGAGAGTGGTGAATCTCTGGAATTCTCTGCCACAGGTAGTTGAGGCCAGTTCATTGGCTATATTTAAGAAGGAGTTAGATGTGACCCTTGTGGCTAAAGGTATCAGGGGGTATGGAGAGAAGGCAGGTACAGGATACTGAGTTGGATGATCAGCCATGATCATATTGAATGGCGGTGCAGGCTGAAAGGGCAGCAAGTATACTAAACGTTGGGCAGCATAGTGTCACAATTGATAGAAGTGCTGCCTCACTATCTCCTGTGCTGTATGTGTGGACTTTGCATGTTTTACTTGTGACCAAATTGGTTTCTTCCTGGTGCTCCAGTTACCCCCCCCCCCCCCCCCAGCTTGCCACATCCCAAAGGTGTGCAGATGGGTGGGTTAAGTGGCCACTGTAAATTGCCCCCAGTGAGTGGATGAGTGATAGATTCTGTGTGGGGAGGGGGAAATTAGTCAGTTCTTACGATTGAAGTGAGATATCGGGTTTATACAGGATATTCATGTAAATTGATAGTTGCCACAGATTTGGTGGATTAAAGGATCTGTTTCTGTGCTGTATGACTCGATGCCTGTAAAAGACGGCTTCATTTTGTTATTAAAAAGTCTTGGTTCACACAGTAAAAATCAATCCTAAATTTTTCTTAAACATAACTTTAGATTCAACAATTTTCTGATGTTTTGAGATTATATATTTTTAAATTGTATTCAATGGGTGGTGGCTATATGGAACGAACTGCCAGGTGCGGTAGTTGAGACAGGTATTATTAGAGCATTTAAAAGACGTTTGCACAGATACATGGATAGGAAATGTTTAGAGGGATGTGGGCACATAGAACCAGATTAGATGGGACATCTTGGTCAGCATGGACCAAGGGGCCTGTTTCTGTGCTGTATGACTCAATGACCTGTGACAGCACCTTCTCCCTTTGGATGTCGCTCTGATCCCTTTAACTGGTCGCATGCCAGAAGTGGCCAATTCCCAGCATTATTACTATTGGTTGGCCACTTGAACTTGGTCAGCCTACATTCTATAAAACCTAGGCAATCGAGTCAAAGAAATAGACTGGAGGAGAGCAAGCAAGGGAGATAAAATGGGTTGGATCCCTCCTGGATGTGTTCCCCTGTCACAGATCCAAGGTAGACTGAGCCACTGGGACAGACCAAGACCACCAGTGCCACCATGTGGTCAAGACTAGACAACCTGGGAAGAAGCCCTACTGCCAGCGCCTCTACCTGAGGCTAATGCCCCTGTCCCACTTAGGAAACCTGAACGGAAACCTTTGGAGACATTGCTACCCACCCAAGTTTTCCGTGCGGTTCCCAGAGGTTCCCGGAGGTTTTTGTCAGTCTCCCTACCTGCTTCCGCTACCTGCAACCTCCGGGAACCGCACGGAAACCTTGGGTGGGGCGTAAAGTCTCCAGAGGTTTCCGTTCGGGTTTCCTAAGTGGGACAGGGGCATGAGTCTGAGTAGCCAGGGCAAGCCTGAGATGCCAGAACCTCTTCCTGCTCAAGACAATGAGGGACTATGCTCACACACACACACACACACACACAGAGGCAATGACAGGCCGCTAAGATAATCCAGAGATGGCCATCAGCACCTCTCCAAGCCCAAAGCTGAGCTGCCATGAAGTCTATATGTACCATCAGCCACTCCATTCGAGGCAAACTGCAGGAAGAAGCCTGAGATTGGCACGCCTCCACCTTCACAGACCAAAACTAAGCTGCTGGGACAAGCCCGAGATAGCCAACATCATTGCACATGTGATCTGACAGTGAGGGACAGCGCCCCCATGTGGCCCTGGACTTTCTTACCACTGTAAATGGAATAAACCATGTGGGTTCACCCTAGTGTGAATGTCAGTGTGGTCACTCTCGAACCCCCACGTCGTTCCCCTGATGCCACAGACTGTATTATGTTAAATTAATTCAAAGTATTCCAATTTGGAAGTTTTGAAACTTTCACTTGTAGGATTCTGAATGTAATGCCCACAGCAAATCCCACAGTCTCTCATTTACACCATCTTCTATTCATTATGTCCATCAGTCTTCCCATTGTCTCAAGATTCAACAGTCAGGGGGGTTTCATTGTCATATGTCCCGAAACGGAACAATGAAATTATTTCTTGCAGCAGCACAACAGCTTCTTCCCTACAACCGTTAGACTATTAAACATTACAAACTCCAAATAAGCTCTGAACTACATAGACTTGGGGCCATTATCTTTGACTTTGCACAGTTAGTGTTTGCATCAATGCGCTGGGTCCAGGACAAATTCACACATTACTTACTTGTGACAGGCGGTTCTACCTCTATTATTCTTTCAGGTAGTGAATTCCAGGCTCTTCCCAAATTCTGGGTCATAATATGTCCTCCTACCCATTACATAGAAAAGGACTGCACAGGAACAGGCCCCTCAGCCCATAATCTCTGTACCAGACATGATGCCAACATAAACTAATCTCATCTCGTCCTTTCATCAACCAACATCTGCGGTATTAATTTTGACCTTGACCTTTTGACATTCACCCTCGTCCTCAAGTTTTCTGCATTCAGTCAGTGATATCCTTGACCTTGCACCAGGGAGGCAACATATTGAACTGAAATCAGCTCTGTAGCATCATTGATGTAGCATGAAATCCTAAGGTATTTTAAAGGAGCATTATCAATTAAATAATTTATATTGAACCCCCTTGGGAGGAACAGGACAAGACCTTTTGGAACGTGGTGATTTGGGATTTAAGGCTGATCTATCTCTCCCTCCTAACCCCGTTCTTCTGCCCCCCCCCCCATAACCTCTGACACCCGTACTAATCAAGAAATTGATCATCAAGCAGATTGATAAAGGGCTATGTCTACAGGAGAGGTTACGAGTCACCAATACTTTCGCGGACATTAGGAGAATGAAAGGTGATCTCATTGAACGATTTGATAATGTTGGATGCTGAGTGGCTGTTTCCTTTGACTGCAGAGTCTAGAACTATGGATTTGATCTCATGATAAGAGGCTGGCCTCTTAACACCAGGACCAGATCTGGAACTAAAATCGAGGTTCCAAAACTAATAACTTGCTAATTGATTGTATCCATAAAATGGTATAATTAGGATTGAATATTTTGAAAAAGTCAGAAATTAAATGCAAACCATGCGGATATTGCATATCTATTATGAGAGCAAAATATTTAGCATCTTGACAGTAATATTATCTGTTTTGTCTGCACAGATCGCCATGGGTTAAAAGAACCAAAGAAAGTGGAAGAGTTGCAATCCCAAATCATTGGTTGCTTGAAGGAACACATGTTTTGTAGCCCTGGAGAAAGCAAAGGGCAGCCGTTATCCAAGATAGTGGGGATCATACCTCAGCTGCGCTCTCTCTGCATGCAGGGGCTCCAACGCATTTTCTACCTAAAACTGGAGGACCTGGTGCCACCCCCAGCCATCATCGACAAACTGTTTCTGGATACACTGCCTTTTTGAGATGTGTTGCCTCTTTTGTTTTTCTTGACAAATACACATTTCTGTAACCAAGTGGATTGTGTTTGGGGGGGAGGGGGGGCGGGCGGGGGGTAAACAGCTGGTGCTCTGGCCTCTGTACCCAACAAAGCAGCTCTTAATGTCCATACCCAAGAATATTTCCTGGCTCTTTATTCTGGAGGATCCTATACGTTAAACGGTCTGCTTGCTGCTTTTGGGAATGCTAGCACAGCTCCTTGGGAACGAAACCTGATTGAAATGGTTTATCTGACTTTTTCTTTCAATCTGCAAACGTATCTTCCCAAAATTCTTGGGTGACTGATATAACATTTTAAAAAATGTTAACAAAAAAGTTGTTACAAGGATAGTATGCTTTTTATTGTGATTGATGCCTTTAGTATAGCTCCTGATGTGTCATAGAAACAGCAAGCGGTGGTGCGAGGAGTCACGTCTGATGAAGAGTTCTGTTTTTAGAATGCAGTTATGAAAGCCTGTAGGCTCACCTGTCCAAGTGCAATTCTTTTGAAAGTGCTAGAAACTTCAAGAAGTTTATTTTGATGGTTTTGTTTTTTCAAACTCTAATTTATTGTAATACTAAAGGAATTTGATGAAATACAAGAAACTATTGGCACTAACTTTACTGACAAAGTTACCTGAACTTGATTTATAGTGATAATGTGTACCAATTTAAAAGTACAAATGTTGCAGGGACACTTTGTGTACCAGAAGAGCATATATATATATATATATAAAGTATATATATATGGGAGTCAGGAGTGGGTGCGTGTGGGAAACCCATTTTAACTTTTACAATCTTTAACAAAGTGTTTTAAGGATGATTGTGTACAGTTTGGACAGAAGGATATCAAAATAAAGGAAAGACCAGATCTACCAAGTCAGAATTAGTTGTTCCACCAGCCGACTTTACAAATCCAGCAGGTCCTACTGAATACTGTAGTTGTAAGAATGTAGGTGCTAGTAGGATGCAGTCAGCTGCATTAAACATTCCGTGTTTGTAAAAGTTTTTTTTGTATGATGTTTATACTGTTGATGCCATATACTAATACAAAAATACTTTTGTTGCATAATGTCTTTTTCTATAAAGATTATATGCATGTTATTGTAATGGCTTTTGCTTGTATTTATTGCGACGATTGCTGGTTGCTCAGAGTAACTCTGCAGGCTGAATTCAGGAACCTTAGCTGTTAAAGGGGCAGTGCCTTGCTTTTGACAACAGAGTGAATTCACAAACCATCTCTGTGCTCCCTTAGCATCCTATAGTGTTCTATTGTGTTAACCTGTGTGTTTTCAAATGTTGAGTACATTGTACATAGATATGTAAATTAAAACATTAAATTGAATAACATTTTATCATAAGACACTTGACTTTGGAAGATTCTCTGAAATTTATCTTGTGTGCACAATTTATGCATCATTTCTGATTATGGTACTTTACACCTATCTCTTAACTTATATTTTAGTTTTTATTTGAACAAAAGTCACGTCAATGAACAAAACATGTTCAACGTTATTAATTAGTTTAGTCACCTTCAATACGTTATTTCTCTATTACCTCTGACTACAGATGTCCCTTCACCAGGAACGTTCACCAATAAACACAAGATGTAATATAAAAGTAGCCAATGAGGTATCTAAGATTTATGAGGGTAACTCAATTAGTTCACTGATGCTTGACTGCTGGTAGAAATGTGTCTTGCAGGATCTCACAGACTAGAACTTTGTGTTCTGAATATCTTAACGTAAATACAACAGATGGGGTGCATTCCATAAATTTTAGTATAATTATAGTCTCTAAACTAAACTAAACTCAAAGTGGCACCTCACCAGCTGCCACACATGTTCTGTATGGTCAACAGGCTGCCTGCACTGTCACCACCTCTGCCAGTGCGCTGGATGCCAGAAATTGTGCCAGAGGCCACAATGGACAAGCAGCGTGGCCCAAGGGCAGGTGGCCAACAATTTCAGAGCAATAAATGATTGATTATTATTATTATTTAAATTGAACTACGGGCCTGCTGGTATTTCTATTTTTAACAACTTCATTCTAAACACTGCACTGTGAAATATTTTATTACTAAGTATTACCTGATCTGTGCTTTATCACTTTCTATTATTGTATTCATTTATAAAATTTTAAATGAACGTTATATCATACAGGGCAATATATGGAATATAAAGGTCATGATACACAGCTTGTCAAGTGAAATTCATGTTAAAATTGTTTTAATTTTGTATTTACTTTATTATTCTTTATCCTTTGCTCTTCCTTGTCTTGCACTGATGGAATCAGGTTACACATTCCATAAAGTTAGTGGGGTTTTTTTGAGATTCCCACAATATTTTTAATATCTCACATTCGCAACTGACTATGGTATTTCTGATGTAGACAAAAATGCTGGAGGAACTCAGCGGGTGAGGCAGCATCTATGGAGCGAAGGAATAGGTGACGTTCCGGGTCGAGACCCTTCTTCAGACCTCGACCCAAAACGTCACTTATTCCTTCGCTCCATAGATGCTGCCTCACACGCTGAGTTTCTCCAGCATTTTTGTCTACCTTCGATTTTTCCAGCATCTGCAGTTCTTTCTTAAACATGGTATTTCTGATAATATGTGATAAAAAGCATATGAATATCACCCTGTTTAAAAATTTAGTATCTGTCTAACGCACTGGCTCAACTTATTCATAGAGGAGTCTGTACCTATGAGACCACACCTGGCGTAAATGTGCACTTTTGATCTCCTTGCTTAGGAAGGGATATACTTGCTTCGAGGGAAGTGTGTCAAAGGTATATCAGATTGATTTCTTGGCTGGCAGGGCTGTTGTATGAGGTAATGTTATGTCAACTAGTTTGTATTGTGAGGTGTATGTTAGTATGGATCGAAGATTGGCTGTTACATAGAAAACAGGCTCACTGTAAATAAGTATTTTTCAGGAGGGAAGGATATAACTAGTGGAGTGCCCCACGCATCTGTGCTTGTCCTTCCATTATTTTTATTATTTATACTACTAATCTGAAGTGGGAGTGGAGGGAAAGGCAGCCAAGTTTGCTGATAATATAAAAGTAGGTGAGAGGGCATGTTGCAATGAGGATATTAGGATTCTGCAAAAGGGTATAGATAAGTTCAGTGATGGGACGAAACGTGACGAGTGGAGTTAGTGGTTGAAGGTGTGAGGTCATGCACTTCAGCAAGAAGAACTGAAAGGCAGATTGTTGTCTTTTTGTCTTTCTGAAAATGAGTGTCGTACAGAGGGATCTATTTGCTTTTGTGTATGAATCCCAAACATTAGCAGCAAGGGAGGCAAATACTTCGGAAGGTAAACGGTACAATGGGTTTTGTTGCAAGAGGGTTACATTTAGAAATAGGGACGTATTGTTTCAATTGTATAAGATGTTGGTGAAACTACACTTGGGCTTACTGGGCAGTTTTGGTCTCATTGTTTAAAAATGGATATATCCTAGCATTGGAGACAGTCCAGAAGATATTCATTAAGCTAATGCTATGGTTGAGGGTGTTGTCCTGTCTTGAGAGGCTAAAGAAGTGGATCTGTATTCTTTAGAAGAGTTTAGGAAAATGTGGCCTGATCTTTCTGAAATATATTGGTCTCTAAGGGGCATGACTGAGTACATGATGTAATGTTTCCATGAGTGGGAGAACAAGGGGACAAAGTTACAAGATGAGGAGAAGCTCATTATAACTGAATATAGAACAAGACAGCACAGGGGAAAAGCCCTTTGGCCCACAATGCCTATCCCGAACATGATGCCAAGTTAATCTAATCTCCTCTGCATGCACATGTTCTCGTATCCCTCTGTTCCTTACATATAAAACTTGCCCTGCATATGTCTTTTAAACTGAGGTGCATAGGAATTTCTTCTTACAAAAGGTGGTGAAACTCTGCAATTCTGTACCCCAGTGGATGTTTAGTTGAGTTTAGTTCAGAGATACAGCGTGGAAAAAGGCCCTATGGCCCACCAAATCCGCACCGACCAGCAATCCCCGCACACTAACACTATCCTACCCACTAGGGACCATTTTTACATTTATACTAAGTGAATTAACCTACAAACCTGCACGTCTTTGGTGTGTGGGAGGAAACCGAAGATCTCGGAGAAAACCCACGCAAGTCACAGGGAGAATATGCAAACTATGTACAGACAACCACACGTAGTCATGTTTGAACCTGGGTCCCTGGTGCTGTAAGGCAGCAATTCTACTGCTGTGCCACCGTACCGCTATGGAGGGGATGATGTTACATCTTTAAAGTGGAAGTAGATAAAGTTTTGGAAGATCGTGGAAGTGAGAACTGGGAAAATTAGAAAATTTGAAAATTTTGGCACAGGGGAGAAATTCAGGCTTGGGGGAAATCAGCCATGATTACATTCAATGGCACAGTAGGAGCCATAAGGAGCCAGGTGGCCTACTCTTCATCTTTTTTCTGTATGTTTCTTGTGCAAATTCCCAGGAGTTTTGAAGAATGAGAGCAGATCTCATTGGGTCAAGTAAAATTCTGGTAGCACTAAACAGTCACGAAACTGAGAAAGTTTTCCTAGGATGAGGAATGGTGGATGAGGAACAAAGGCTCGGGATGAGAAAATAAGTTTCTTAAGGTGAATGCTGTACTCTGGGAGACAAAACTCCATGGCATTGTCAACTCTTCCAATGATTCTCTCAAGAGGTTTTGCATTGTACTCAACATGGGCAAGACCACGGTCCTTTACCAACCTGCCCTGGTAAAACTGGACTGCCATCCTACAATAAAGGTTGACCCTAGAAAATATGGACCATGTGGTTTCTCAAGAACCACCTCTGGGCATAAGGTGACATTAAGCCATCACAGATGATGTAAAAGGCAATGACACAGTTTCTCAACCTGTGTAAGTAATACAGTATTTTCCCAGCAGCTAACCATAGGGACTCAGAGAGAAAATCAAATTTATTTTTGCCCACAGCATAGCCTGCTTTTTTCTTTAGCTTCCTAAAGTGCTAATAGGAAAGCATTAAGAATGTTATGGTTTGCAAATTGTGTTTTGGAAAAAAAGGTTTAAATTATTAATGAAAAATGACAGGCCTGAAAGTTATCCCCTAGTAAGTAGCGAGCAAGTCACTTAATTAGTAGAAGACTCATGACTTTCATACGTCCAATGTGAGGTGCATTATTGTAACACAGGGAAGGAATTGCCAGTAAAAAAGAATCTAAATCTATCCACAACACTTGCCCACAGGCCACCAGGTGCCAGTATTCTCTTTCCTTCCAAACAGCAGGAGGAAGTGCATTCCAGGTGAAAGTTGTTGGCCAAAATTGGCTGTGGGACAATGTCTGATCGCATCAGCCATTAGTCAGGCTGAGTGCAGAACCCTTCAGCTCAAAATAGGTTTGCTTACTAAATCATTGAAGGAGTGAACATGGCAACGAGCCAAGTAACTCCTAAACCACCAGATTGGTGGATTATAAAATAAATAAATCAGTAAAGAATTGAGAGGAAATGATAACACACAGGGTGGATTTCTTTATTTAGGGAACTCAAGCACCTGAAAACCTGGAACCAAAGTGTTGATAGAAAACAAAGTGTTGAGTATAGGAGCAAAGAGGTCCTTCTGCAGTTGTACAGGGCCCTAGTGAGACCACACCTGGAGTATTGTGTGCAGTTTTGGTCCCCTAATTTGAGGAAGGACATTCTTGCTATTGAGGGAGTGCAGCGTAGGTTTACAAGGTTAATTTTCGGGATGGTGGGAGTGTCATATGCTGAGAGAATGGAGCTTGTATACTCTGGAATTCAGAAGGATGAGAGGGCGTCTTATTGAAACATATAAGATCATTAAGATCATTAAGGGTTTGGAGACACTAGAGACAAGAAACATGTTCCCGATGTTGGGGGAGTCCAGAACCAGGGGCCACAGTTTAAGAATAAGGGGTAAGCCATAGAACGGAGACGAGGAAACACTTCTTCACACAGAGAGTGGTGAGTCTGTGGAATTCTCTGCCTCAGAGTGCGATGGAGGCCGGTTCTCTGGATACTTTCAAGAGAGAGCTAGATAGGGCTCTTAAAGATAGCGGAGTCAGGGGGATATGGGGAGAAGGCAGGAACGGGGTACTGATTAGGGATGATCAGCCATGATCACATTGAATGGCGGTGAATTTGATCCAATCATCATAACTCAATCAGTTGACAGAAAATACTGTACTTCAAAACAATTGTCCTTTGAAAAAGGAAAGAGCAGCATAAAATAATGCAGCAGTGTTACAAGTGTTGGAAAGTTTCCATCTGCAGTTACCAACACACCAAAGGACAAATGAAGAGCAATGATTTCCATTCAGTGGGTGGTGGATTGATATATTATAACCAGCAGTGTTAATGCCTTAATTATGTTGCAAATCTGGCTGCCAATATTATTTTGTGGACTCACACATGGCTGCAGGGCTGTGAATATCATGAAAGAGCCTTTGAATAGATTTATACACCCTCCTGAACTCTGAGGAGGTTAAGACGTCCAGTTGAGTTTATTGTCTTGTTCACAATGTAGACACAATAAAAAAATTTGCATGCAGCAGCACAGGCACATAGATTCAGATAACATTTAAAAACAGAAATTATACACAAATTATGCAGAAATACACATAATTTACACAAGGCGGTGAAAAGGAAAGACAAGACATTAGTGGAAAAATACACAATTAGAGAAAATGTTCATTGTAGTGCAAGATGTGGTTGGTAGTGCTCTGTTGCTGATGTAGGGAGTAGGGTTCAAGAACCTGATAGATGCAGGAAAGTAGCTGTCCCTGAACCTGGTATGTGGAACTTCAGGTTTCTGTATCTCCTGTCCGATGGCAGGAGTGAGAAGATGACATAGCCTAGAGGTTGGGGATCCCCTAGTAATAGTGTGTGTAGGATAGTGTTAATGAGTGGGGATTGCTGGTCGGCACGGACTCGGTGAGGTGAAAGGCCCATTTCCGCGCTGTATCTATAAACTAAACTAAACCTTGAGATTTCTTTGGAATTATAGGACACCAGCCGCAAAGAACTTTCAATCAATACGTTAAACATACAAGAACTTTTGTCAGGTCAGTTAAAGGGAGCAGATGGAAGAGAAGTGAATGGGAATATTTTGGGATCAGTGGCACTACGATCTACCGACTGTTGCATGTGGCATGTGAGGAGAAAGTGGCCATCTGCATTTTGGTCAGGATAAGTACGTGGGAAGGTGAGATGGGGTAAGGAATTGACTGTGGGCCTCACTACTTTCCCACAGTCTTAGCTGCCAACCAGTTCAATTTTGTTTGACTTAATGGAAGAAAACAGTGCCTTCATAAATTTACACATTACTTTTGCAAAATAAATGTCAAAATTTATTTCCCCAGTCTTGAACCCTCCATAAATTCTGCGACACATACCCTTGTTGGTGAAGAAGGCATATTGCATGATTGTCTTCAATGGCTGAGGGATTATAAGAGTTGGGCCATCATGTTACAGGTATATAAATCATCAACTAGGCTGCACTGAAAGTATCATGTGTAGTTCTGGACCACAAGTTATAGGAAGGATGTGATTAAGTTAGAGAAGATGCAGAAAAGATTCACATGGATGTTGGTTCGACTGGTGGGCCTGAGTTATGAGGAGAGATTGGATAGACTGGGACTGTTTTCCCTGGAATGTAGGAGACTGACGGATGATCTTAACGATTCTTATAATATTGTGTGGTGTATTCAGGATAGATAATCACAGTCTTTTCCCCCAAGCCAGAGTAAAACTGGATGGCATATGTTTAAGGGCAAAGTTGTAAAGGAATCTGAGGGGCAATTTTGTCACACAGATGGTGATGGGTATATGTAATGAGTTGTTAGAGGAAGTAGTTGAGGCAGGTGCAATTACATTTGGACCAGAACATAAATAGGAAAGGTTTGGAGATATCTGGGCCAAATGCAGACAGTCACATGTAGGATTTGCATAGATAAGTTTCTTGGTCAACATGGATGAATTCAATCCGCTCATAAGTTTTCAGAGCAGAAATTGGCCATTCAGCCCATTAAGTCTACTCCGTCATTCAATCGTGGCTGATCTATCTCCCTCTCAACCCATTCTCCTGCCTTCTCTCCATAACCCCTAACACCCTTACAATTCAAGAATCTTTCAATCTGCACCTTAAAAATACCTTAGGACTTGGCCTCCAAAGCTGTCTGTGGCAATGAATTCCACAGATTTACCACCCTCTGACTAAATAAATACCTCCTCATCTCCTTTCTAAAGTTACATCCTTTTATTCTGAGGCTATGGCCTCTGGACCTAGACTTTCCCATTAGTGGAAACATCTAAAAGCCCTGTTCCTGTGCTAACGTTATGAAAAAAGCCGAAAATATAAAATAAAGAATGATTGTTAATAATAGAAACATAGAAACATAGAAAATAGGTGCAGGAGCAGGCCATTTGGCCCTTCGAGCCTGCACCGCCATTCAATATGATCATGGCTGATCATCCAACTCAGTATCCCGTACCTGCCTTCTCTCCATACCGTAGGATCCCCTTAGCCACAAGGGCCACATCTAACTCCCTCTTAAATATAGCCAATGAACTGGCCTCGACTACCCTCTGTGGCAGGGAGTTCCAGAGATTCACCACTCTCTGTGTGAAAAAAGTTCTTCTCATCTCGGTTTTAAAGGATTTCCCCCTTATCCTTAAGCTGTGACCCCTTGTCCTGGACTTCCCCAACATCGGGAGCAATCTTCCTGCATCTAGCCTGTCCAACCCCTTAAGAATTTTGTAAGTTTCTATAAGATCCCCTCTCAATCTCCTAAATTCTAGAGAGTATAAACCAAGTCTATCCAGTCTTTCTTCATAAGACAGTCCTGACATCCCAGGAATCAGTCTGGTGAACCTTCTCTGCACTCCCTCTATGGCAATAATGTCCTTCCTCAGATTTGGAGACCAAAACTGTACGCAATACTCCAGGTGTGGTCTCACCAAGACCCTGTACAACTGCAGTAGAACCTCCCTGCTCCTATACGCAAATCCTTTTGCTATGAAAGCTAACATACCATTCGCTTTCTTCACTGCCTGCTGCACCTGCATGCCCACTTTCAATGACTGGTGTACCATGACACCCAGGTCTCGCTGCATCTCCCCTTTTCCTAGTCGGCCACCATTTAGATAATAGTCTGCTTTCCTGTTTTTGCCACCAAAATGGATAACCTCACATTTATAATGGTCTCTAGGCTGAGATATTAATGTACATATTTACATCCACCAATTTCAGTGGCATTCAAAATAATTGCAGACAAACAAACCTGAACATTACTATAACCAAATTAAATCATTTTCAGTTCTTCATTCATTATATTTTAATATGAATTAATAATATTGTGGCTACTGATTACACTACTGCCAGATACTTAACCTTTCATTTAACTTGTTCTTGTTGTTTTCCACTCTGCCCTCAGTTACCTTGATATTTTGAATAATAGCGTCTAGCCTGGAGATTTAAAAGTAAAATATATACCACAGTTTCCCACACATCTCCCATCATATTCAGATATGAGTAGAGAAATCCATTATTCCGCACAAGAATATTTTTCAACTGTTTGACAAAATGTAGGTTATTATTTTCCTATTTTACATTTTCACCACTGAACTAACTCAGTAACATAACAAAAAGCAAAACATGTCTGTGTGAGTGGCTGCTTTATCTATTCATTATTGCCGTTGGAATTAAATGATATTGACTTGTTGGTATAAATAGATGGCATATGTTACTGTCAACCAGAATAGTATGATTTGTGGTATTCTGTTTCTTTAAATTCACCATCTGCAATTACTGGGCCGGTATTTTAATGGTTTGTGTGCATCGATATTACAGGTTATCAATGATCATCACAATATTGTAGTAAATTTGAAACAACAGATACACCTTAGGAATAAATGCAAAACCAGCAAGCACCATTTCAGTCACTTGGTTGATCAGAATTGAAATACAGAACATATAATGACCACTAATATTTATCAATGGATTTTCTTCTATCTAAAATGTATTGAAATTCATTTTGTAATTCTTGTCTTCAGTAAGCTTCTTTACCCATGTTTGACCTGAGGCCACAACATTAAATAGGACAAATGTCAGTGCTGAGGATGCCCAAAGCCACTACCTCCTGATTGCCCACCACTGTGCTGCATTCAAATAGGCCTGACCTCAGCTGACAGAGTACACCTAGGAACTGTAATGGGCTCAGGAATATTGGCTGAAAGGGATTGTTCTATGGGAATGATTATATAAAGCTGTTGCATTACCTTTCTGTGAGCACCTATTTAAAATTAATCACTAGTGTCTGGATATTAATCATTTTCTATTCTGAGGTCCACTGAGTCTATCTTTGTTGTATCTGAATCAGTTTCACCGCTGACTGTATGGAATTTTTGTGTGTTTTCATTATGTGGTTTGATACATCCGTGTGACTCGCTGAATCATTGCAGAGAGCACAGGGCCACATTAATGTGATTCTGGAATCCAATATAAGACATGTTGAATAAGTAGGGTTTCATTTTTAAACATGGCCCCTGACACTAAAGTAGGTTGGGCTGTGGGAAAGGAATGTTCCCAATGAAAATTTACACAGCCCAACCCAATTATTGCAGAATAAACACAGACTTCAGGATGAATGCAGCACAAACACTGACTGAGCAGCATAAATTGTGCCTACCAGAGGTCCCATTTAACTTCTAGTTGAGGGCTCCTCTTGAGATTCTGTCAGCAATCTCTTTTTTTTTACCGGCCCAAAATTATTTGTGATGTTGCAGCGACAAAAACAAAAAATAATCACTGGAAAGTGCCAGGTATTTTCCTGGATCCTAAGCACTTTTTGTGCAGCTTTCATCCTTGCAACTGCTATTCGACGAGTGACCTTTTGTTGACTCTTGATATTCAAAATAGGTGTGAAGTACAGCTTTATAGATGTTGGGTTTTAAGACCAATTGTGGAGTCTGTCTTTTAGGTTAGTCTGTTAATTTGCAAGTATGGAAAAGAAAGCGTTATATAAAATAATCAATGGCTGAGAACAATTTATGAATTTATTTGATGGCCAGCCTTGGCTTAGGGAGGTGGTATGTGTTTGAATAGAAGCAAATGCAAACTGGGAAACAGATATTTTTGTCTGCTTGTTTCAATCTAGCCAATCTTTTATTTATATTTGGGTAACTGAGCAATTTTGACATTTATCATCTGGATAACTGTCACAAGCACCATGCTGGATTATAAATGTACGCAATCTGATGTTAGGCAGGCATCGCTCACTGACAGATCATATTAGCATCAAGGTATTTAGGCTTGTCTAAAACATTACAGGCACACTCATTCAAGTCTTCTGCCTGCCTGCCCTCACAACTAGGGAACAGTGGGTGGCAATGGAAACATAGAAAATAGGTGCAGAAGGAGGCCATTTGGCCCTTCGAGCCTGCACCGCCATTCATTGTGATCATGGCTGATCATCCACAATTAGTAACCCGTGCCTGTCTTGTCACCATATCCCTTGATTCCGCTAGCCCCCAGAGCTCTAACTCGAATATTTAAGGAAAATATTAAAGGAAAAGTTAAAAAATGTGAAAGGCAAACATTATTTCCTTTTCAACAAATTACATTTTGTCTTGTTACAACTGCTCTCTAAAAGATTAATAAAATTACATTTCAATTTATACAAATAGCTCTAAAGTTTCAGCAGTCTAAATCATCTTTATTTGAAAACATATGCATGCTTTCCACCTACAAGATCTTAAAGCAGATAAGCCTTTTTCACTATAATTGTGGGTTTCAAAAGTTTTGAACACATTTTTGCAATAAATTAAATGCCACAACAGTTTCAGATTAATATCACACCTTAACCATTGCATGTCACAACAAATTTTCACAAAGGGATACAGCTCTTTTATTGAATTTGCTGTTAATTTTGAAATTTACATTATCATAACGTTAAACTAATACATAGCAATTATATTTGGTTATGTGAAATTCTGGTTGCAGTTCTGGTTGCAGTTATTTTAGTGAAGGAGAAACATCTGTGAACTGGGTGTAAAAATGTGTTCTTGCCTTCAAAACTGGCTCTACTTGGATTATATTTGTTGCCAATAGTAGCAAGCACACTGCTCCTGTCAGTTTCTCAGGTTGCACAATTCTGAGCCAAGGCAAACAGGCTAGTACTTAAATCATTTTTTACATTTTATTAAAACTGTAGAAACAAGAAAGCAATTTGTAACTTGAAGTGTTTCCTCACACATTATGGTTTGAACCTGAAACTGATATAGGGTTAGTTCTTCCTTTGCAAATTTAGATCGATGCATTAGTGAGCACTTAAAACAATAATAACCAACACTATGCCAAACAAACGTGGAGGAAGGAACTGCAGATGCCTGTTTAAACCGAAGATAGACACAAAAAGCTAGAGTAATCTTGAAAGGTCTCGACACGAAACGTCACATATTCCCTTTCTCCAGATATGTTGTGTGACCCGCTGAGTTACTGCAGCTTTTTGTGTCTAACTGTGGCAGTCAAATTGCTGATATTCAATTTAATGCTGGTGTTGGCGTCCAGGAATTGGGAGAAAATTGCTGACTTCCATCGCAGTGTGCAAAAATAAACATACTGCTCATGCTAAGCATAAGGATAGCACCTAGCAAATGAGTTTGACTTAATTGGAAGAGTACAGAGATTCGCATACACGGATTTTCTGAGAAGATTGTGCTTGAGATTGAAATTCTGTAAGAGGAAAGGTAAAATGTCAAAATTGATAAATATGGTGCAGATAAATTACACAATGCATGACACCCTCACACAGTTCAACATGAACATTACTGTTGGATTATCTTTGCTGTTGTCTAGGTTATTTCAATACAGTAACTTAAATATAAATCAGTATCAGTATCAGTATATCTTTATTGTCATTTTCCTGAGTACTCACATACCCAGAGGAAACAAAAAAACGTTGCTCAACCAGTGTCCATTCAGTGTGCAGTACAAATAACAACAAATAACTAGAAATAAAAAACATATATCATGAACAAATTAAATTAAACACTCTACTCTCTACTAAACATCAACAGGCGTTCCGATCGACAGCTGCTGCAGTGTGTCCATGGATTTTGATGGATTTTGAATTTTGGCTTAAACAACCTTCTAAATGTAAACACTTTTCAAGGTAAAATGAGTGGAGGGGTGTATTTACGTTGTATCATTTATGTAAACAACGCGTTAGGCAGAGAGTAGGGGGGATCACATCTGAAGAAGGGTTTCGGCCCGAAACGTCGCCTATTTCCTTCGCTCCATAGATGCTGCTGCACCCGCTGAGTTCCTCCAGCAATTTTGTGTACCGGCAGAGAGTAGACTCGGGTTACCAATCTCAGAATCTGCAGCCTGTCTCCACTGGCAACCCGGGGCCCAGACGAAGGCGCTTCCGGCTCTCGGGGGCGTTGTTATGAGATGACACCGGTAGCGGATGTGTTGTCAAGTAAGTGGTGGTGATCGGTGATCGGCGAGCGCCGTTTGTGTGGGTTGGAAGCGGCGGAGGTGGAGGTGGAGGAGGTGGAGGCGGAGGCGGAGGAGGAGGAGGTGGAGGAGGAGGCCGGGCAGCGCCGGGAGGTGGAGGTGGAGGAGGAGGAGGAGGCCGGGCAGCGCCGGGAGGAGGAGGTGGAGGAGGAGGCCGGGCAGCGCCGGGAGGTGGAGGAGGAGGAGGAGGCCGGGCAGCGCCGGGAGGTACGCTCTTTCAGTCCATGCCTCTTGACACAGAGTTGTTTGTGCCACGTTGCCCATCACATGCGTGTCAAGCAGCCCCCGGAACTGCTGTAGTGTCTGGTTTTAGTTGCCCCAGAATCAAAAGCTGCTGCAATGTCCGGGTTCGGGGCCGCTGCTGGCGTCGCAGGGAACCAGTGGACTCGGTGTGGTCTCCACCCCAAACTTCACCCATTCCTTCTCTCCAGAGATGCTGCCTGGCCAGCTGAGTTACTCCAGCATGTTTACCTTGCCATTTCACCAGCTGAGTTACTCCAGCTTTTTTGTGTCTATCTTCGGTCACACGGTCCTGGCCTAGATGAGTAACTGGATGCCACCAAAAACATCTTGCAACACTCCCTTGCTTGGTCGGTGCCAGTAATAAAACACAACTGCCCCCCCCCCCCCCCCCAAAACTACAACACTTGCCTTCCAATTAAACCAACAGATTCCTAGTTTGAGATCTTGTAGTAGAGAGCGACATAAAGACGGGCATTGTTGGTCATCCAGAAGAATATGACAGCTCTAAACATGACAGATCGGCAGACGGTTAGGCCTTAAAGATCCCACCCACCCTGGATGTTTACGTTGTGGAAAGCATTAACTCACAATAATGGGTGGACTCGTGGAATTAGTAGATTTACAGGAACATTGACAGAATCCTGATGTCAGATTAAACTAACCTCTGCCTGAACATGATCCATATCCCACCATTCACTTCATATCCATGTGCCTATCGAAAGACTTCTTAAATGCCACTATTATATAGGCCTGCACCACCATCCCTGGCAGTGAGGCCCAGACACCCATACAGACACTGTAAATAAAATTTGACCCGCACATCTCTTTTAAATTTTGCCCCTCATCTTAAAGCTATGCCCTCTCTTTGATATTTCCACCCTGGGAAAATTTATCAATGCAAAATGCTCTGCAAAGCGGTCACCCAATCTGCATCTCTAGACATTAGACTGGACATAGTGTGAGTTAAATGCTGCTTAACCTCAAAAAATTATTTGAGTTCCAGGACAGAGGGAATGGAAGAAGTGAAATAACAGATTTGCATTTCATGCAATTGTATGCAGGAAGTGTCAAAGTGATGGGGAGTTGAAGGTGGGGACAGCTGAGTGGACCAGGCAGTTGTGAAATGACTGATTCCTTCAAAATGCCGAAAGAGGAGGAGAAAGTGCTTCTAGTGGTAGATTCTTGCACATGGCAGAAATTGTGAAGCATGATCCATTGAAGGGGGATCTCTACTATTGCTATCCACTGGAGAATGGTTAAGAGCAGAGTTGGAGGGAATTGATCACATGCAATCCAGGGCTCCATCTACTACATAGAGAAGCCATGGTTCAGGAATAAGGAAGACGTTTCAGATGCACCCTGTGTGAATGTTTTAACAAGTGATCACAGGCACGGTGGAACTGGAAGGATGGAACAGAATCCTTCCAGGAGACAGGGTAGGAGGAAATGTAGTTGAGATAGCTTTGGGAGTACCTGTTGCTGATTTGGAATCCCAAATGAGGAATAATTCTATTGCCTGTGAGTATCATTCCTCAGCTTGAGGGGCACAAAAGAAATGAGGCATCTGGGAATATACATAGACATGACCAGTTTGAACCTCACCGAAGGGGTAATTTAAACCTGAACAACAAGGTTGAAATTCACTTGTTTAAAGCAAGGTGTAGTACTAAAGACTATATGGAGATTACTCGTCAGATAATATGATAACAAGCATGAGTACTGACCATTGGGGAGGCATTTTAAAGAAATGGGATAAGAGAGAGACATTAGCATGGCAATGGGAAACCATGAGAGATTTACTGGGAAAATCTAATGTTCATACCTCAGGCCGCACATTGCCCAGATGGAAGATGTGGCTTATGTTGGGCCTACTATGGCAATGGAGGAGACCACAAATAATAAGGAATGGGATTGAGAATTGAAATGCCATGCAACAGGAAACTCATGATCATCCCTGCAGATAAAGTGCAAATTTAAGCGTCATTTCTCCAATCTATCAAACAGGTGAACACCAAATATACAGTGCCCTCCATAATGTTTGGGACAAAGACCCATCATTTATTTATTTGCCTCTGTATTCCACAATTTGAGATTTGTACTAGAAAAAATCACATGTAGTTAAAGTGCACACAGTCAGATTTTATTAAAGGCCATTTTTATACATTTTGGTTTCACCATGTAGAATTTACAGCTGTGTTTATACATAGTCCCCCCTGCATTTCAGGGCACCATAATGTTTGGGACACATGGCTTTACATGCGTTTGTAATTTCTCAGGTGTGTTTATTTGCCTCATTAATGCAGGTATAAGAGAGCTCTCAGCATCTAGTCTTTCCTCCAGTCTTTCCATCACCTTTGGAAACTTTTATTGCTGTTTATCTATATGAGGACCAAAGTTCTGCCAATGAAAGTCAAATAAAACATTATGAAAAACAAGGATAAAACTGTTAGAGACATCAGCCAAACCTCAGGCTTACCAAAATCAACTTGTTTGGAACATCATTAACAAGAAAGAGAGCACTGGTAAGCTTACTAATCGCAATGGGACTGGCAGGCCAAGGAAGACCTCCACAGCTGATGACAGAAGAATTCTCTCTATAATAAAGAAAAATCCACAAACACCTGTCTGACAGATCAGAAACACTCTTCAGCAGTCAGGTGTGGATTTGCCAATGACCACTGTCCACAGAAGACTTCATGAACGGATATACAGAGGCTACACTGCAAGATGCAAACCACTGGTGAGCTGCAATAATAGGATGGCCGGGTTACAGTTTGCCAAGAAGTACTTAAAAGAGCAACCACATTCTGGAAAAAGGTCTTATGGACAGATGAGACGAAGATTAACATATCAGAGTGATGACAAGAGCAAAGTATGGAGGAGAGAAGGAACTGCCCAAGATCCAAAGCATACCACCTCATCTGTGAAACACGGCGATGGGGGTGTTATGGCCTGGGCATGTATGGCTGCTGAAGGTACTGGCCCACTTATCTACATTGATGATACAACTGCTGATAGTACTGTAGTAGCATAATGAATTCTAAAGTGTATAGACACATCCTATCTGCTCAAGTTCAAACAAATGCCTCAAAACTCATTGGCCGGCGGTTCATTCTACAGTGAGACAATGATCCCAAACATACTGCTAAAGCAACAAATGAGTTTTTCAAAGCTAAAAAATGGTCAATTCTTGAGTAGCCAAGACAATCACCCGATCTGAACCGAATTGAGCATGCCTTTTATATGCTGAAGAGAAAACTGAAGGGGACTAGCTCCCAAAACAAGCATAAGCTAAAGATGGCTGCAATACAGGCCTGGCAGAGCATCACCAGAGAAGGCACCCAGCAACTGGTGATGTCCATGAATCGCAGACTTCAAGCAGTCATTGCATGCAAAGGATATGCAACAAAATACTAAACATGACTACTTTCATTTACATGACACTGCTGTAAATTCTACATAGTGAAACCAAAATGTATAAAAATGGCCTTTATTAAAATCTGACAATGTGCACTTTAACCACATGTGATTTTTTTCTATTACAAATCTCAAATTATGGAATACAGAGGCAAATAAATAAATGATAGGTCTTTGTCCCAAACATTATGGAGGGCACTGTAGTAGAGTAAATTGGAAGAAATGCAAATGAATCGCTGCTTTACCTGTCATGATTGTTTGGTTCCCATTATAGTGGGAAGGGAAGAGGTGAATGGACAAGTGTTGCATCTCCTTAGGGTGCCTTGAAAGATGTTTTAATGCGGGGAGTGGTGGGTGGGGATGGAAGGGCAGACAATGGAGTAACAAAGTGAGCAGTCCCTACACAATGCAGAAAGGGAAAATGATGTGAATCGTGGTGGGATCACGTTGGACTGGAGGCAGAGACATTTGCTGAGGCTCGAAGGGCCGAATGGCCTACTCCTGCACCTAATTTCTATGTTTCTATGAATGAAATGTGGCCAAGGAAGTGGATATTATTCAGAAACATATCAAAGGTAGGTAAGGAAACAGAAACTATTCAGGGTTAACAGTGTGAAAGAGACTGTTGAAACTTGTGAAACTTTTCTGAAATACCGAACACTCTTTATTTTGAGGAGTTCTTGAAAGCAAGGATATCGGCTCTCAATTACAATTTCCAGTCTTGAACAAGCCCATTCTATCTGGCCCAGATTTGGAAATATGAAAGCCTTTCTTTTCTGTTCTCATTACAAATGCTGTACCCTTACCACCAGATCTGTGCTGCATCTTGACCTTTTGTGTTCTAGTTGATCTTGACAGCCTAAAACATCTTGCCATCATTATTTATCTACTTTATCATATGACTATACTTTATCCCATTCTGAGCCAGCCTATTTTCATCATTGCCTTTGTCACTTCCAGCCTGTCCAGTCCTTTACTCCATGAACTTCAGGCTAGTTTCTTCAAAACATTACTAGTGTCTCCTGCTATGTTGTCATTCTTGTTTTTCTTGACTTCTGGTTCTTGACTCCAGATTCTTCACGTTTTCCCATTATTTCTAAAATCCTTTATTGCCTTTCTTTTTATTTTTTGTAATTGTCTTGTATCCTAAATCTTCTCTCATGTTTTCAATTAGCTGGCATTTGACTTTCTGTGCATCGCCCTTGCTTTTCCCAATGATGGATGTGCATTCAATGTTCTCTAGTCTGTTCATTGGAGTTCTATTTACCCATTTCTTTTTTTATAACACCTTCCTCTTTCACCCAGCTTTTAATTACCTCCCCAATGAGAGGTTTAAATTTTGTCCAGTTTTCTTTATTTGCATCCTTGTGAATGATATTTGAAGTGAGTGTTATGAGTGAAGTTGCTAATTCCTAATTTCTAGTCACTAATAATAGTCAACAACAAAATGAATGAATTACATTGTTTTACTGACTAGTTATTGCGCATTGATATTATGATTACCATCAGAAAGTTAATGATTGAGGATACAGAACATCTATAAGTATATAAACTCATAGATATATCCACTAATTCAAGCAAGCAGAGAGTATTCCATCATGTTCCAGATCTACCTTGCAAATGGTGAAAAAAAATGTGCGTATAAGGAGTTGAGTCAGTTGCGGCTGGATTTCCAATCTCTGGCTTTCTCTTGTTGTCACGGTATTTAAATTGTGGTCCAATTGAGTTTCTGGTTAAAGATGATCCCAGAATCTTGATAGAGGGCAATACAACAGTTATACTATTGCTTATTAGATCTCTTGTTATAGATGTAACCGATTTGCACTTTTGTGGGATGAACATTACCTGCTGCTTATTAGCTCGTGTTCAAATGTTATCCAGGTCTTGCTGAATATAGGCATGAGCTGCTTCATTTGCTGAAGTGTTTTATATAGAATTGAACATTTAACATTAATCAGCGAATGTCACAAATGCTGATCTTATAAAAGAAAAGGGTCATTGATAAAGCAGATGAAGATGGTTGAGCATAAGATGCTGTTCTGGGGAAATCGTGCAGTCATAGAAACAGAAAATAGGTGTAGGAGGAGGCCATTTGGCCCTTCAAGCCAGCACCGGCATTCATTGTGATCATGGCTGATCATCCACAATCAGTAACCCGTGCCTGCCTTCTCCCCATATCCCTTGATTCCGCTACCCCTAGAGCTCTATCTAACTCTCTTTTAAATTCATCCAGTGAATTGGCCGCTATTACCTTCTGTGGCAGAGAATTCCATAAATTCACAACTCTCTGAGTGAAAAGGTTTTTTCTCATCTCTGTTTTAAATGGCCTCCCCTTTATTCTTAGACTGTGGCCCCTGGTTCTGGACTCCCCCAACATGGGGAAAATATTTCCTGCATCTAGCTTGTCCAGTCCTTTTATAATTTTACACATTTCTATAAGATCCCCTCTCATGCTTCTAAATTCCAGTGAATACAAGCCCATCTTTCCAATCTTTCCTCATATGACAGTCCCGCCATCCCGGGGATTAACCTTGTGAACTTACGCTTGTTCTAGAGCTGAGATGATAGGTATCAGTAATGACAGCCATCTTCTTTTATACAACATATTTTGATATCCATGCAGTGAGAGGGCATAAGTTAAGTTGCGAGGAAGGAATTTTGAAGGGGATCTGGAGTAAAATATTTTTTAACATACAGAATGATTGATATCTGGAATGCACTATCAGAAGAGTCAGATACATGACTACATTAAGTCAAGTTGTGTTTATTTTCATATGCACAAGTCTGGTGAGATACAGATACAATGAAAATCTTGCTTGCAGCAGCATCACAGGCACAAAGACAAAATACAAAAACATTAATTATATATGAATTCCACAAGACAGTGAAAAGAAAAATACTGTGCGAAAAACATCTGTACTGTTCTATGTTCTACAGGTTCGAGTGTAAAAATACACAATTAGCGAACAAGTCCATGGTAGTGCCAGAGGAAGTCCGTAGTGCTCCTTTACTAAGGTAGGATTGGTTTTAGAACCTGATGGTTGTAGGAAGGTATCTGTTATGAACTTGATGGTGCGGGACGTCTGTTTTTTGTAACTCCTGCCCAATGGTAGCAGCGAGAAGAGGTCATGACCTAGTTATTGATCATCTTTGATGATAGATGACTCCTTCTAGAGTATCTCAAATAGATACTTTTATGATGGGGGAAGGTCTTGCCTGTGATGGACTTTGTGATGCCTGTGAGGCATTTGAAGAGATAGGGCATGGAAGGAATGTGGACAAATGTGTTTAGTGTAGTTGTGGAAAATAGTTAGTATTGTTGTGGTGGGCCTAAGAGCTCGTTCCTGTGTTGCATGACTCTACGACTATTGAAAGTCCACAATTAAATTGAAAAATATATATATTGACACCATACATGATATTCAGCAATACTTTGTTACATCCTGGCTTCTATGTGATTCAAGCAACTGAAAGTAGAGTGCAAGCAGGGGATTCCCCTCTGATAAGATGGAAACTTTATGTGGGAGAAAACGCAGACCACAACCTACTCTCCATGCATGCAATTCTACAGGATTTGTTTAAAGGCATGGTACAAATGTCCGACCAGCGTTATACTGCGTTGGTGTGTTGACGAGCTGAATCACAGAGAATTAATATGAGTTTACACCCACGATTCTTTGTCTGGAAAGTTAACGATCTTGGTTGGGCTGGTTTGTGAACATTTCAAATGATAGCTGATCTCAAATTTCTTGGGTAATTGCATCTAAATATGTGCATAATTGGACATTAATACTTGTTATAAAATTCCAAGCAGTTTCAGGGCACGTGTGCTTGCACATAGTTATGTCTTGCTCACATTTCCCCTTTCTTTGATATCTGTTTGTTAATCCTTACATATAATACTAAGTATGATATTAACCTTAGTATAATAGCCCCATCGTTAAGTATTTGGGTCTGCACGGGATTTTCATGAATTTAGATGGTCCGAAAGTGGGTATAAAATTAAATACAAAATTTAGAGCAGAAAGGAACAAAATCACTTTTCTATTGATTTGTAATAATTTTTTTAACATTTACTCTTCTAGATCTGCTTTAAATTTTAGTTATTTTTTAATGCTGAACAGAGGGATCTGGGAATAACTGTGCGCAGTTCCTTGAAAGTGGAATCTCATGTAGATAGGGTGGTAAAGAAAGCTTTTGGTGTGCTGGCCTTTATAAATCAGAGCATTGAGTGTAGAAGTTGGAATGTAATGTTAAAATTGTACAAGGCATTGGTGAGGCCAATTCTGGAGTATGGTGTACAATTTTGGTCGCTTAATTATAGGAAGGATGTCAACAAAATAGAGAGAGTATAGAGGAGATTTACTAGAATGTTGCCTGGGTTTCAGCAACTAAGTTACAGAGAAAGGTTGAACAAGTTAGGGCTTTATTCTTTGGAGCGCAGAAGGTTAAGGGGGGACTTGATAGAGGTCTTTAAAATGATGCGAGGGAAAGACAGAGTTGACGTGGATAAGTTTTTCCCACTGAGAGTAGGGAAGATTCAAACAAGGGGACATGACTTGAGAATTAAGGGACTGAAGTTTAGGGGTAACATGAGGGGGAACTTCTTTACTCAGAGAGTGGTGGCTGTGTGGAATGAGCTTCCAGTGAAGGTGGTGGAGGCAGGTTCGTTTTTATCATTTAAAAATAAATTGGATAGTTATATGGACGGGAAAGGAATGGAGGGTTATGGTCTGAGCGCAGGTATATGGGACTAGGGGAGAATACGTGTTCGGCACGGACTAGAATGGTCGAGATGGCCTGTTTCCGTGCTGTAATTGTTATATGGTTATTATATGGTAATGCGACTTTCTTATGACTTCATTATGAATCACAAAATATTTATTGTTGTCGATCCTTAATTTTGCATCATCAGTATTGGTTAGATTCTCCTAAAAAATCATCTTCATGCATAGAACGAACATATAGCTTACCTTGGGCTCTAGATTAACTGATACTGTATGTTGATGGTGAATTTAAGGCACAATAGGTGCACAAACAGTCCTAATTTCAGATACTACAGCAAAGCTTTGGAAGTAACAAACCACCTGATTTAAAATAATAGATTACTGGAAATGATAAAATTAAACAAACACTGCTCCAAGACCTTCTAAAAAAAAATCATTCCATAAGTTTAAAGTTATGATATGCAACTTTTAAAAAAAATTGGATTATTTTCAGAGCTAGGTAAGACTATATTCAAACCAGCAACTGTCTGTGTAAATATGTTTCTAGGTCAATGCAAATAATTAAAAACCCATTGCATTGCCTATGTGTAGTTCAGTTCATGGGGTGTGGTTTACCACATTTACCATGGTACCACCTCTGCTTAGGCAGAATAACTATACGCCGATCACCTTGATAGAACAAATTTACTGAATTTACTTTTTGACGTACACAAATAGAATTTACAATTCTTTTATCACAAATAAATTTAATATAAAAAATACCTCAAGCTGATGTTATCAACAGTTGAGTATGTCTTAATGCAACAATAATGTTTAGTTGTTTAACATTATTGCGTGCATATTAATTTTCAATTTAACATTGTTTTTTTCATTTCTTTTTCATACCTAATTGATCCTAATTGTACAAAATGGATGGTAGGTCAGAAGATTGGATGGAATAACTAATTATTAAGGAAAATTAATATGGAAACTTTTGAATCATAGAATCATACAGTGTGGAAACAGGCCCTTCGGTCCAACCTGCCCACACCGACCAGCATATACCATCTACACTAGTCCCACTTCGCCTGTGTTTGGCCCATAAATCTGTCCTATCCAGGTACCTGACTAATTGCTTCTTAAACGTTTCGATAGTCTCTGCCTCAACTATCTCCTCTGAAGAAGGGTTTCGGCCCGAAACGTCGCCTATTTCCTTCGCTCCATAGATGCTGCTGCACCCGCTGAGTTCCTCCAGCAATTTTGTGTATCTCCTCAGGCAGCTTGTTCTATACACCCACCACTCTTGGTGTGAATAAGTTACCCCTCAGATTCCTATTAAATTGTTCCCCCTTCGCTTTCAACCTATGCCCTCTGGTTCTTGAGTCCCCTACTCTGGGCAAGAGACCGTGCATCTACTCAATCTTTTCCATTATATACACATAGATGTGTTGACCACCCCTCATCCTCCTGTGTTCCAGAGAGTAGAGTCCCAGCCTGCTCAACCCCTCCTTATTGCTCAGACCCTTGAGTCCTGGCAACATCCTTGTAAATCTTCACTGCACCCTTTCCAACTTAACAACTCCTTTCCTATAGCATGGTGCCTAGAACTGAACATAATGCTCTAAATGCGGCCGCACCTATGTCTTATATAACTGCAACATGAACTCCCAACTTCTATACTCAGTACTCTGACTACTGAAGGCCAATATGCCAAAACCCTTTTTGACCACCCCATCTACCTGTGACACCCCCTTCAAGCAACTATGTACCTGGACTCCTACGTTTAAGAACGAACTGCAGATGCTGGTAAATCGAAGGTAGACACAAAATGTCACTCAGCAGGTGAGGCAGCATCTATGGAGAGAAGGAATTGGCGACGTTTCGGGTTGAGAAGGGTCTCGACCCAAAACATCGTCAATTCCTTCTCTCCATAGATGCTGCCTCACCCACTGAGTTACTCCAGCATTTTGTGTCTACCTGCACTCCTAGATCCCGCTGCTCTACAATTCTTCCCAGAACCCGACCATTCACTGTGTTGGACCTGCCCATGTTGGACTTTCCAAAATGCAACACCTCATATTTCTCTGTATTAAATTCCATCAACCATTCCTCAGCCCACCTGGCCAAAATGCTGCTGCAATGTTTGACAACCATCTTCACTATCTACAATACCACTCACTTTTGTATCATCTGCAAACTTGCTAATCTTGCCATGTACATTCTCATCCAAAACTGATTTAGATGACAAACAGCAATGGGCCCAGCACCGAACCCTGAGGCACAATACTAGTCACAGGCCTCCAATCCAAGATGCAACCTTCCACCATCACCCTCTGCTTCCTTCCATGAAGTCAAATTTCTATCCATTCAGCTATCTCACCTTGGATCCCATGCGATCTAACCTTCCAGAGAAGCCTACCATGTGGAACCTTGTTGTATTTGAGCATGAGTAAAGCTAGCCAAAAATGTAGAAACATGTGAACTGAGAGTTTCCAATGAGATTTAACAAGAAGTTATGTGAATGTTGGTCTTCCTCAGGAAATGTGTCAGGAATTAATAATACTAAATAAAGAAATGGCAGGTGGATTCAACAGGTATTTGCATCAGTTTTTACTGTAGGATTCAAGTAACATCCAAGAAATAGGAATTCACAAATACCAGGGAACAGTTGCTGAGCAAATTGTTGGAACTGCTTGCTGACTAGTCTATGGGTCCTGATGAACTTCATACGAGCATTTTTTTTAAAGTGGGTCGTGAAATAGTTAATATATACTCTAATTTTGTAATTCCCCAATGTGATGGAAGCACATTTTTGGATATTTTTAAGGCAAATATAAGGCTAGATAAGCAAGGGGAGAAAAATTATAGGGTGTGGGGGCGACTAGGAAGAATGTTACAATCAAATCAGTCACGATCTTATTGACTGGTCGAGCGATGTGAGCAGTGGAATGGCCTACTCCTGCTTCTAATTTACTACTTTGTATGTTGAATGAGATCTGTATGTTATCTAAATGAATTATCAAAGACATACTTTGACCTATATTTGAGGTGATTTTAGCATTTTACCTCAACAATAAATTACATTTCCTGCAAGAATTTAAGAATGTTTAAAAATCCAGTATCTTGGAAATCTAGTGATATTTTGTCAAATAAGTCTTTTGCACTATTTGAAAAAAATCATAATTTGACTCCAATTTACTGACTAGACTTATTAAGATGAAAAGTAGAGTTTGTAAAACACTCTGCCCATGTCATGTTTACCCTTGAACCCATGTTTTAAATCTTGAATTAAGGTCCTGATGTATCTTCAATCAAAAGACCCAAATTACTGTTTGAAAACAGCATGGCAGAACGTCCTACAAAATTGAGATATCGACGGTTAGAACCAACTATCCTGAAATTTATTAAAGTTGCAATCCCAACGGACTTGGAGCGGTTACAAAAACACCAGATAAATATTGAGAAGGTTTGTGGAATTATGGAAATGTTTTTGTGCTATATATATTTTCAGTTTGTGGTATGTATTTATATTGGACTATTAATAACATCAAAAACACACTGAATAACTACAACACTTGGTGTGAGATGTGCAAAACATAAGAAATTAGTTTACATGATACAATCTGCTGGAGGGTCAAGCAGCATTTGGGGGGGTGGGGGGTGTGGGGGGAAGGAATCATTGATGTTTCAGGTCAAAACCCTACATCAGGACTGAGAAGGGAGAGAGCTAGTATAAAGAGAAACGGGGGATAGGGGGTGACAATGGAAATTATTAGCGTGTGGAAAATGGCTGGTGGAACCTGAACCATATGGAGGAGGGAGGGGAGCCTGTTGGTGAACTGTATTTTTAATAGTTTGGTAGAAACAGAAGAGGGTGGCAACTGTAAAGAGTGCCGGCGAGGCCGGAGAGATGGGTATGGGAGAGGAGACAAAAGTGGGGAGACTGGAGGCAGATCTGAAGGGAGGGAGAGAGGGGAACACTGTAGTAAAGGCTTACATAAAATGTTCAGGCCACTGGATTGTTGGCTACCCGGGAATAATATAGAAACATAGAAATTAGGTGCAGGAGTAGGCCATTCGGCCCTTCGAGCCTGCACCGCCATTCAATATGATCATGGCTGATCATCCAACTCAGTATCCCGTACCTGCCTTCTCTCCATACCCTCTGATCCCCTTAGCCACCAGGGCCACATCTAACTCCCTCTTAAATATAGCCAATGAACTGGCCTCGACAGCCCTCTGCGGCAGGGAGTTCCAGAGATTCACCACTCTCTGTGTGAAAAAAGTTCTTCTCATCTCGGTTTTAAAGGATTTCCCCCTTATCCTTAAGCTGTGACCCCTTGTCCTGGACTTCCCCAACATCGGGAGCAATCTTCCTGCATCTAGCCTGTCCAACCCCTTAAGAATTTTGTAAGTTTCTATAAGATCCCCTCTCAATCTCCTAAATTCTAGAGAATATAAACCAAGTCTATCCAGTCTTTCTTCATAAGACAGTCCTGACATCCCAGGAATCAGTCTGGTGAACCTTCTCTGCACTCCCTCTATGGCAATAATGTCCTTCCTCAGATTTGGAGACCAAAACTGTACGCAATACTCCAGGTGTGGTCTCACCAAGACCCTGTACAACTCCAGGTGTGGTCTCACCAAGACCCTGTACAACTAATATGAGGCATTGGGTGTTCAGTTTGTGTTGGGCCTCATTCTGGCAATGGAGAAAATAGAGGATAGACCAGTTGATGTATTTCGAAAAGGGGAATTGAATTGCCACACAAATATGAGCTTGGAATGATCATTGCAGACAGAGCATGGGTCTGCAGATCAGTCTGTGCATGGTCTAGCCAAGTATAAAGAGAAAAGGGGCACTGGTCTTTCTCATTAAGGAAGCTACATTGGGACCACCGAATGCAGTAATTGAGGCTCGAGGAGAAGCCTGTGAATCTTTGCCTCACCAGGAAATACTGTTTAGGTCCCTGAATAGCGCTGAAGGGACAAGAGGCGTAAGAGCACCAGTTGTACCTCCTGCGGTTGCAGAGGAAAGTGCAGGGGGTGAGAGAGATGTGGGTGTGGAGGGAAGAGCAGTCCAAGGAGTCACAAAGGAAGTGGTCCCTGTGGAAGGTGGAACTGCTTGGGAGGGGAAAATATGGCCGGTGGTGGGTTCTTCTTGCAGCTGATGGAAACGATGAAGGATAATGCTCTGAATGCAAAGGCTAATAGGATGAAAAATTATGACTAGGGCAACGTTATTTCTGTTCTGTCAAGAAGGAGGTGTGAGATGAGAGCAAAAGTCCGGGAGAGATGAAATGAAGAGTGGGCTCCAATAAACTGCAAGAGAATGGAAACCTGAAAAAGGAAATTCCTGAAAAAGGACATTTTAGAGGTTCTGAAGTAGAAGGTTTCATTTTGAGAGATAAATTGTGGAGATGTAGAAACAGGAAGAAAAGGATGGCATCCTTAAAAGAGAGTAGGTGAGAAGAGTGCAGTTAAGGCAGCTGTGGGAAACCATGGAGTTACGGTAAATGTCAGTGGATACACATTGACATGGCTTTTCTTCTATTGTAGCATCCTACCATTTGACACCTAAGCCACCATCTTCAAAGCACATCAAGAGCAAGATGAAAATATTGCTCATTTGCTTCAACCCCAACACCATCCAATGCTCTATGTACCACCGTAAGCATTCATTTGCTCCAAGACTGATACACCATGTCTGCACTGCATACCATCTACAAAATGTATTGCCATGACATGCCTAGGCTGCATTAATAGTACTTCCCACACCACACCTTCTACCAGCAAGCAGGCAGGAAGTACACGAGAACATCTCCACTGCAAGTTACCCTCCAAGTCACGTGCCCTTTTAAATTGGAAATATATTACCATTCTTTCATGCTCATTAGGTCTCAATCTTTGTCCTCTTGACCAGCAGCATATGGGAATATTTTTACCAGAAGGACTGCAGCAGTTCAAGAGCGTGGTATCTCGCCTCCTCATCAGGGACAATTAAAATTATGTAATAAATGTTACAAACAAACGTTGCAATCAATGTTTACGTCCTTAAAATCAATTAAATAATTAAAAAAGACTACTTGGCTTGCATCTCACGATTGAAAAAAAAAGATTTCCCTTCGATTAAAGCGTTAAAGATCAAAGACTATGAGATGGGTAGATACAAAATAAATATTTCCATTGATAGGAAGTTGCAGCAATGCATCTCGCCTGGCCAAGCTCAATGCTTTCTATGCTCGTTTCATGGGCCCCCAGAGCCTCTGACGACTGTCATCTCAGTCATTGAAGTCAATGTCAGAAGATCCTTCACTGCGTTGACCACCTCAGAAAGCCTCCATCCTCCATGGTGTACAAGGCCGTGGTCTTAAAACTTTCTCGGACCAACTGGCTAGAGTTCAACCTCTCAGTGCTGTCGTCCGAGGTCCCCACCTACTTTAAAAGAATAACCATCAATAACTACTGACCAGTGGGACTGACACCCATGGGGCTGAAGTGCTTCTGACAGGTTGATTATGACACATATCAACACCTGCCTGGGTAAGGAGCTCTACAATTTGCTTACTGTCACAACCGATCAACAGTGGATGCAATCTCACTGCCTCTTCACTATGCATTGGACTACTAGGACAATAAGAACATGTATACAGGCTGTTGTTCATCTCAGTTCTTAACACCATCATTCCCTCTGAATATATACATCAAACTCGGGGAACTGGGTCTCTGCTGGTCTCCATGCAATTGGATCCTCGATCTCCTCGTAAGTAGACCACAATCAGTAAGGATTGGCAACCACACTTCCTAATCAATGACCATCAACACAGGACCACCTCAAGGTTGGGTGTTCAGTCCCTTGCTCTACTCTCTATGCCCATAACTGTGTACCCAAACACGCCTCCTATGCCATCTTTACATTTATGGACAAATAAAGGGTAACGATGAGTCGGAGTACAGGAGGGAGATGGATAATCTTCTTGAGGCCAGAACAATGACCTTGCTCTCAACGTTAGTAAGACTTTAGGAAGGGAAAGTCGAGGATCCATGAACCTACCTTCATTGATGGGATCTCGGTGGGGAGATTCAATGGCTTCAAGTTCCTGAGCATGCATATCTCTGAAGATCAATCTTTAGCCAAGCACATTGATGCAATCTAAAATAAAGTTAATCAACGCCTCTATTTCTATAGATGATTGAGGAGATTAGATATGTCACGAATACTCTATAGAACTTCTACATGTGTATGGTAGAGAGCAAGCTGACTGGTTGCATCATGGCCTGGTTTTGCAATTCAAATGCACAGGAATGAAAGAGGCTGCAGTAAGTGGTGGACATAATGGATGCTGACATCCCCACCATCCAAGCTATCTACAGCATATCACCCACCCCCCCCAACGTTGTATAAACTTCCAGTTAGAAAAATACCTATCTACCACTGACCTTTACTTGTTATTTATCAAACCAATTTGGATCTATTTTGCCTCGCACCTCTTGTACCTTAACCAAATGTAATGAGTTTGTACAGAATGACACTATGCTGAAAAATGCCACATACAATGTTAAAATTCAAATTTTTGTTGTGCAGAGCAGGCAATCTTACAGAAGATGCATTTCTTGTTTTCAATTTCACTTTCATATTTCCTTTGAAAAATGTTCATCATGGTAGAAAGTCGTACTTCAAAGCTGTAGAATATTCATACATTGATACCTTTAAATTATTAGATTTATCATAGATGAATTATTTTCTAAATAGTAATGGCATGAATTTTGCTGTTTTTTTGCTGGCAGTCACACATAAAATACAAAGAAGGCTTAGGAAGTTCAGCATGACCCCAACAACCCTCACCAACTTTTACACTGTCGAAAGCATTTTCTTGGGATGCATCGTAACCTGGTTTTGGAACAGCTCCAACCAAAACTGAACGAAATTGCAGAGTTGTGGACATAGCCCAGACCATCATGCAAACGAACCTCCCTTCCATTGACTCCATCTTCATTTCATGCTACCTCAGCCATGCCATCAGCATAATCAAGGGCTTGTCTCACCTCGGTCACTCCCTCTTCTCCCTTCTCTTATTCGGCAAGATGTACAGAAGTCTGAAAACATATACCTCCAGATTCAGAGATGGTTTCTTCCCAGCTATAATCAGGCAACTGAACGATCCTCTCATTTGCTAGAGTGTTGTCCTGACCTCCCATCTACCTCATTGGAGACCTGAGCTATCTTTAATCTGACTTTATTGGACTTCATCTTGCACTAAATGTTGTACCCTTTAATCTTTATCTACTATGGATAGCTTGATTGTATTCATGTATAGTCTTTTATTTGACTGGATATCACGCAAACAAACGTTTTTCACTGCACCTCGGTATACATGACAATAATAAATTAAACTAATCTGAAATCACTGGTGCTTATTAACACTTGCATGTTTTGGGATTCCTGCGTGAGTGTAGAATCCCAATTCCGTTGACTAAGTTCGGCCAATAATTTCCTGATGGCACTCCACTACTGGACTCTGCCAAAACCATCCAGTTGACATTTTAATTATTGGAGTGGTGAGAACAGACTGGGGAAAACCCAGGCCAGTGAGTTTGATGATGGAGGCCTTGTAAAATATGCACCCAAAAAACTGGTGCATGAGCTGGTTGTAAAAGTTCCAAATATAGAACAATTGTCAATTAGTTTCCATAGCCTCTAAGAAGTAGATAGATTTTTTTTTGTAGAACCTATCCTGCCTAAGTCAATGTTTGGGTTTCAGTTACTCATATCTTCACTGTCTGAAACTTGTACTTGAAAGAGTGTGAATTTATAAATCAATTATACAGATAGTTTGAAGTAAGTTGCATCTAATCTGGATCTAAAAATGGAAATTCAATATATGGGTGTAAATTTAACTTTTTGTTTAGTTAACTGCAACTGTTAGAGATTACCAAACACAATTTAACAAAGTAATTCAGTCAGTGCAGAGTCCCTGCGTAGCTGTGGTCCACTCTTTGTGTATGAATTAATTTTTCAATTTTGCTGTTTTGATTCTTTTTGGAATATTAAAGTCGTAATTGTTTTTATATATTGAAATGTAGTTTAGATTACGATTTACGACAAATGGTATTGCAGTTGTAATATAGCAACATACATACAAACTTCCCGCAGACAAAATTAGTTAATGTCAGCTAATATCACCACAAAAGGTCAGCAGCAGATTCTATCTCTCTGGCTCCTGCTCTGGACCACCTGGATCTTCTTCTTCTTACGTTTGAGGCAGCAGAAGTTATATAACACCCTCCAGGCGCTGTAGCCAGTTAGGCCTTCCGCATTCAGCTGCAGCAGGGTGATGCCATCCGGTTCGACATCCGTAGGTGCCCGCCCTAAAAAGGGCGCATGCTCCGGGTTGGCGCCAAGCCGCGGCGACTGATGTTGCATTAGGGCTGCAAGCTGCGGCGACTGAGGTTGCATTATCTCTGCTGCTGTATCTGTTTGTTGTCGTTCGCCTGACTAAGGTCAGTTGACAGGGCTCACCACGGGGAGGTCGACAACATGAGCCCCACCATCTGGATACAGGAAAGCACGTCGGACTGCTGACATGTGAAGAAGAAGAAGAAGAAGAAGAAGCTCGGCATTCAACACTATCATCCTCTCCAAACTCATCATCCCTGATATAATGATTATGAAATATATTCTGATACTCTGTGTAGCATTTGAAAAAAATACAGATTGGGCACTTTCAGAATATGATAAATATAAATGAGTGAATTGTAGAATCTTGAATATTGCAATTCTTAACAGTGTCAGTGTTATTGAGTTATATTTCTTTTCTTCAGAATAGCGCCCTGATGTATCTCTTCATTTTGCATTATAGTATCAGCGATTCAGTAAATGGGACAAGCTGCACCAGGAGCACATTAACGCAAGCCGTACTGTTCAGGTAAATACTGTTTGTATACTTTATTGCTAGGTTATAATGTACCATATGTTGCACACGATGACTGTTTTAGCAAATAATTTTCTCTTTTTTATGTTTGCTCCCATGTGTTTCCAATGAATCTTTATTTGGTATGGTACTTTATTTGTCACATGTACCGAGGTACAGTGAAATTTATTTTTGTGTACAGCTCAGTACAAGTAGCACTATACATAAGAGATAAATGTTGGATAAGCATCTCAGATACAATACAAGTGTATAACAGTAGTACACTGAGACAGTATACAATGTCGCCAGTTTGGCACCATTTCCCAGTTGTTGTAAGTGCAGGTTTCTTGACCTGACTATGAAGGCCCGTTGTCCTGGTGGTGTTGCATGGTCGGCCTGGCCAAGCATAGCCGTGGTGTCCTCCGCTGCTGCTCCACCTCTGTAAGCCATGTCCAGTTCATGCGCCTGCCTTCTAGTCCCAGGCTGTCGCAGGACCTCCAGCAACCTACTCCACCATCGAGGCACTGCAGTTTTTCCTGCAGGGTCTGCTTGCCGGCCCGCCATCCGACTTCTTCCTCTCTGGATGGGTGAGCCGGGCCTTCCAGGTGGGTACCCAGTTTGCGGGTCCTCGATCCACGGTGGGCGAGTCGACCCCACTGGGTGGGCCCTTCCTCCATGGTGGGCGAGTCCCAGGCCTGCGACGAGTGAGCCGTGTGTTCTGGGTGGGTACCGGTCTGTGACATGGGCTCCCATCTCCGTGGTGGGCGAGTCGGGCTGGTCTTCTGTCCACTGCGGCGAGAATCCGGTCTCCAGTATGCGAGCCGGACTTTCCATTCGAGTCCTCGTTCCTCGTTCCGCAGTGGACGAGTTGGACCTTCCAGACAGGTCCTTGGTCTACTAACCTCGGCGGACAGTCCGGGCCTGCTGGTGGGTCTGGCCACGGCTTGACGGGATACCCCTGCCATGCACGACATACCGGGATACCCCTGCTGCTCACGGTTTGCCGGGATACTCCTGACTTAATGAAAAGTGTTATGAAATATCAGTGGTATGAATATTGGATTCTCTAACTTAAGTAACTTCTACTAATACTCCTCTCCCCTTGCCCCCTTCCTCTACCTTAGTCGTTTACACAGTTCACCATATTGTAACCCTCTTGAGAACACATCTTCCCTAGCCAACAATTGGCCAACCAGGGCCTGCCTGAGATTTTTTGCCAGCCCTGATTTGGCCTGGTCTTTTATCGCTTCTCTCCCCGCACCCCATACTTTGAATCTGAAGAAGTGTCACGACCTGAAACGTTACCTATCCGTTTACTCCAGAAATGCTGCGTGGCCCACTGAGTTACTTACTCCAGCAGTGTCTATGAAATTGAGATGTTTCATCTTGTTTAAAGTTCCTTTATAACATACTTGATGAAGTTGAAAATGGTTCACTTCATCATTCCAACATTCTTAGAAATTTTAAAGTAAATTATTTAAGTATGATTAAGCATATTTTCTGGAGCACAGTTATTTAATTAGAAAGTTGTATGCTGAATTCTATATTCATTTTAATCTGCCATTTGGGAATCCTATTTTGGAATGTGAGCTCAGTTAGCTGAGCTGATTTATTTTCAAGGCAGTTCTGGCATAATAATATTATATGATTGAAGATAAACTAATTCTGGTTGGAATAAATAAATAAAACTTAATCGATTTTTACCCAAGCCCTCCATTTTCCCTTTTATTTAAAAGCTAAAAGTGTTAAAAAAATCTTGAAGTCATGAAGTGCCATAGTTTAACATGTCTCAAATGCCTCTTGCATGTTTCACATTTAGCTGTTAAATATGACTTCTCAGACAGAAATAGGCCATGTCATCTCTTGTGCCTGCTACGTCTTTCAATAAACCAGGATTGAACCTTTATATTCAGGCCCATATGAAGCTTTTCAAAAAGGGGGGTGGCATGACAGGATTACAAAAATGTTATGTGAAATAATGTACAGGCAGTGCACATTACGTTCGCGAAGCCCTTTGTGGCCGGGGTCCAGGACCCACTTAAGGGCCCTGGAAGCTCTGGGTTTTTAGATGCTCTCTGGTGCATTCTGAGCCTTATTTTGGAGCATTTGTGCACCAAATGTATGACCAATATTTCAGAAATAATTTTGGTTGAGTCAAGAGTAATGAATGGGTGGAATGGGATAATTGGGGTCATTGCTGTATACATTTTTTTAAATCAAGAATGTAAGTTGTCCTTGTTTTAATAATCAAGTTGTACTGTTGCAAAATGTTATAAGAGCATGCAAAAACTGCAAATAAAATACTGTACGTTTTTGCAGTAAAGAAACCCTTTTTTTACAAAATGGTTTGTGTGTTGATTTGATTGATTGTTACTGTTAGACTGTGTTAGTGTGTGCAGTGCTCCTTTACTGGTCCTCCTGACCTAACAACTTTAAATCACAGCAATTTCAACATGGAATAGTGATGTGAATACAACATTTAGTTCGACTTCAATTTCCATCTCAAAAACTGAAGTCAAACTAAATGGTGCATTTACATTACTATGATCGCTTTCAAACTAACCTATTTTACTGTCATACTATTATAAATTCTAGTTCCATGATGACTCATAAACAAGATCACAAAGCACATTTTGAATTCTCAAACACAATGTGATTGTGAATAATTGCAGAGCTGCCAAGTTTCACCGAGCATTTACATATTTTGATGGCTGAAAATCAGTATTTTGTTGGGGAAATTGGTATTTCTCACATAAATGCAATAGAACGTACTACACAGAAACTGGATTTTTAAAAATCAGTATTTTGCATGCAACTTCATGTATTCTCAAATACTGAAAATCAATACTACTGAATTGTGAAACCATTTTTGAAATGTGAATTTATAATTCTTGATTTTGATTCAATCATATCTCTATAATTATAAAACTCAGATCTTGGATGTGTGAATTTATTTGTTTGTGTATAATCACATCTTCTTGAAAAAAATGACGCGCTAACGGTAAAATATTTACATATTCCGATAGAGATTTACCCCGTGGAGTCCAAAATCGCCTTATCTGAAAAATTAATGCTTTATTTCTCGAGTTATTTATGAAAATTTTAACAAATCCGATAAAACTTGGAAAATAAACGAGATGGTCTCGCTGATGACATCACAATGGGTCTGCTGCGTGCGGCCTGTTCTGTGTTCCAAGCGCTGCGAGTGACGTCACCCACCTCCGCCGAACTCGCAGTCCTTTGGTTGATGTCTGCTCCCCCCATCCCCCCCCCCCTGCTCCGCCAGTCTCCCCCCCATCCCTCCCTCCCCCCCCCCCCCCCTCCCTTCCCTGTTATTCAAAAGACGCTCGGGCATCGCTTTCTCTCGGGGCTGTCTCTCTGTCTCTCGGCTCCCAGGCTCTCTATCCCCCCCTCCCCGGTTCTCTCTCCCCCTGGGTTCTCTATTCCCCCATGGGCTCTCTATCCCCCCCTCCCCAGGAGCTCTCTATCCCCCATCCACCCCCCCCCCCCACGGGCTCTCGTGGAGTAGAAGGCACCAGTGGAGATGGGGGCACTGGGGAAGGCAGGGATGACGCTGGCACAGGTAGAGGAATTGCTGTAGTGGCATTTGTGGAGCGTGGGGGAAAATCGACTGGCTGGTCAGGGTAAGGACGGGAAGGTGTCGGTTCATTAACGGGGAGGAGGTGTTGGCGGGCGCGTAGGTAGATGCCATTGTCCACACCAACCAGGTATGAGCGTGGCTCTGTGGTTGACCCCAGAATATCACCGAGGCGGTCGTAACCTTGGAGTGACCGTAAGCGGACAACCTGTCCCTTGTTGAGCGGTTGAAGCAGAGAGCTGCTTTTATCTGGTAGTAATTTCTTTGTATGTCGCGGCAGTGTTGGAGCTGGGATTGGATCACTGACAGTGCACGAACTTGTGGTTCTAGTAGTTGCTTGGCCATAGGCAGGGTGGAACGGGTTCGCCGTGACATGAGCCGTTCGGCCGAAGATCCCAGTAGAGTGCAGACTCATATTCAGTTCACTCACAGTGTAGACTAACAGTTCAGTTCACTCACAGTAGAGACTAACAGTTCAGTTCACTCATGGTGCAGACTCACAGTTCAGTTCACTCACGGCATAGACTCACAGTTCTGGACTCAACTCTCACTCACGGTCTTCCGGGCTGACTGACTCGCGTACGGCCTCCGGGGCTTTATTCTCCTGACCCACCGGAAGGGGCGTTACCTTCACCATGGTGACTGACAGGCGAGAAGACCAATCTGCTGATCTCACGATTTTTTTAACATTCATTACTTTTTTATTATTTCACCGATCGGAAAAAATCTTGGGGTGCTTGGAGGAGAGGAGGACGATGAGTAAGATGGCGAAAAAATCATAGCGATATAGGGTAGCGTTTTTGCTAAAATGTATTTACAACGTAGGCCGGAAGTGGTCAAGATGAGACTTTTAGTAATAGTATAGATGAGAGCAAGGTTGTTGTTCTAGCACCATTCAATCAAGACCATTGTCCTCCATCCTGTACTCTGACTCATCTTTATCCATAATTTGTCCAACAACAATGTTGTCTTCAGCGAATTTAAACATGGCGTTGGAACTATGTCTGGCTACAGAGTGAGCAGAGCAGTGGTCTGAGCACACAGCCTTGAGGTGCCCCTGTGCTAATGGTTCCCGAGGAAGATGTGTTGTCATTTTGTACTGATTATGTTCTGTTGATGAGTAGTTGAATAACTGGAATCAGGGAAGTAAATAGTTCCTTCTGCAAAAAAAATTAAACATTTAATTTCAAATTACTGTAATTGGGGATCAATTCTCAGCTTTAACCATTAATTTAAAATTTTTGAAATTTCATTTGCAGTCTGATGGGTAGTTACATTGGTGGTTGTTAATTATCAAAGTTAAATTTACGAGCAATAATTATGCAGCCAAATCATATCTTTGACCTGTAGAAATTGTTAACTATTTTATCAAAGTTCTAAATCCTTTACTTATCGAACACACTGAAGTTTCTTTTGATTACATTTTTGTTTTTAATATTATGGTAACAGTTTCATTAACAATTAAAATGGGCTACAAAAGAGTTCACTTAATTAATTGGGGTGAAAATTGGACTTGTACCTTATCATGACATCTTCATATATCTACTGACATTTTTGTCTATATTTTAGAAAGAAATCACACAGTTTTTACCAACATCATTTGTGGTGGGCTGGGGAATGAGAAGATTTAAGTCAATTTGCTGACATTTCTAATTGATTAACTGTTGCAATGTTGTTTTCACGAATAGAACCAAAACCACAGAGATGATGATTATTACAAGTGACAGATTTTGAGACTATATTTTGCATAACAGTCATACACCATTTATCTGTAAAATATATATGCTGTTAGATTATGTAAATTAAAATATATATATACCAGGGGATTTATATTGTGCAAAATTATATTTACAAATAATAGTCAGTGTAGAATATTATTCAGGCCAAAATACATTGTTTTATAACTATTTTCAGGAGACTTATTTTGTGTGATTTGATAATATATGATTTGCAAGAGTATATCAACAATTTGGATAAGAATGTGCAAGGTAAGTTTGCAGATGACACTTAATTAGGTGATAGACAGTGAAGATGGTTATCAAGAATTGCAGTGGGATCTTGATTAGCTGGGTTAGTGGGCAGAGGAATGACAAATGCCATTCAACTCAGATAAGTGCGAGGTGTTGCATTTTGGGAATCCAAACCAGAGCATCATGAGGGGCACAGGTAAGGTGAATGCACATAGTCTTTTTCCCAGGAAAACAGAATGAAAAATTAGAGGGCATAACCTTAAGGTGAGGGTTGGGATAATGATTTTTAAAAAAAACCCGAGGGACAACTTCTTCACGAAGAGGATATGGGTACTCTGACTCATCTTTATCCATAACAATATATAATTAGCTGCCAAAGAAAGTAGTGGCATCAGATACAGTAACGACATTTCAAAGACATTTGGACAGGTACATGGATAGAAATGATTTGAAGGGATACCGGCTATGGGCTAATATAGACAAATGGGACTAGCTTAGATGGGAATCTAGTTTTGCATGTTCGAGTTGGGTTGAAGGGCGTTTCTGTGACTATATGACCATCCAATATAAAGCAAATTGCTTGAATCACACACCCTAAACTTCTACCACCCTAAACTTAAAATGTCTCTGCTGTTAGTGAAGAGTGGTTGCAATAAGTGATGTTTACAAAATGTACTGCAGTTGCTTGCCTAGACTACTGATTCTTCAAATCTACATCTTGTGTCACCAAGAATGACAAGCACAGCAGGTGCATGAGAACATCACCATCTACAGGTTCTTCACCAAGTTGCAATCCATTCCGATTTGGATATAACTCATCATTCCTTCATTGTCCGGAGTCAAAATCGAGAGTATCATGGGAGTACCATCAGCAGAGAACTACAAATTCGAGAAGCAATATAATTCACTGAAGGTGTAAGAACACAAGAGTTGTCATAGTGGGAGATTTTAACTTCCCCATATTGACTGCAACTGCCTTATTGCAAGGGGCTTGGATGGGGTTGAATTTGTAAAGTTCATCCAGGAGAGTTTTTGAGCCATTATATAGATAGGTCTGAAGGAGGGTCCCGGCCGGAAATGTCGCCTTAAGCTTTAAGATCGGGGGGGGGGGGTAAGCTTACATCGTGCGGGGTAAGTTTAAAAAAAAAGATAGTTTTGGACTTGGAACCCACTGCCTAGGGTGGTTTTAAATAGGCACATAGGCACATGGATATACAGGGAATGGAGGGATATGGATCACGTACAGACAGAGGAGATTAACTTGGCTCATGTTCAGCTCATACATTGTAGATTGAAGGACCTCTTCCTCTGCTGTACTGTTCTATGTTTTCAATTTTGCAATAAATCTGTTTTGCAAAATGCTAAACTGCACAATAGCTCAAAATTACGCTGTGTTTGGGTTATGAGGATGTTGCCAGGACTTGAGAGCTTGAGCTATAAAGAGAGGATGGGCAGGTGAGGACTTTATTCCTTGGAGCGCAGGAGGATGAGGGGTGATCTTATAGAGGTGTATAAGACCAAAAAAAAGAAAAGCTGAAATGTCCTTTTTTTTTCTCTGGTCTAACCAGTAATACCCATATCCTGTGATTGAATGAAAAAAATCAAAATTCTCAGCTTTGCTTCACTTTATTTTCAATGTGTTACTAACTTATTGAGCTGGACATTTGCTGACATTGATTCCGATTGGCCACTTTTCTATATGTTCTGCTTTCATAGGCAGTCCTTGGAGTTTCTCATTATCATTGGAGCTAATCACTATGCTTGTTAGCTTAATATTGTTAGCATATATGGACACCATTCCTTTGTCTAAATTATATATGAACAGTGCATAGAAACAATGCTGAAATGAATGCAGACTGATATCTCCAGTACTTCAAATTATCAATAGTCTATTGTAAATCCTTTTCCTCTGCCCCCTGATATAGTTTGATATAATTTGCAAAAAGTTCCCCAATTCTGTTCTCCTTAATCATCTAGTAATAACTCATCTCCTGTATTATGTTGAATACTTTCAGAAATGTCATATATCTGTCATCTATTGTAATTACCCGTTTATATCTGTTGCAGCTTCAAATAACCCATTAAGTTTATTCAACATATTTTTCTCATTAAAAATGTGTTTATTTCTAAATATGTTCTCTTTTTGGAGGCATTTAGTCATTTCATTTTGTCTTAATGCCAATGTGGAACCATGTGCCACGATAACGGTTTTAAGCAGGATCAGCTTTCACCTGCAATTAGTGGTTTTGGTTCACTGCAGGCTACCTTTTATTAAAAAAGCTTTTACTTCTCTGTAGGTCTTGCTTCCCGTAGTGAATTGTAAGAACTTAATTTGTGCTAAAACACTTTCTTTTTGTAGTAGTTAATCTTTAGTGATTTCTGAGTAAACGTCTGTCGCCTCATTCATACTTTTGTTCTTGGGACACAGAACTTCTGAGTAACAGTAGCTGCAGGCTAAAATGCAAAGTGTACTTACTGTACATAAATGCTGAGTAGTTTGGGTATAAAATGTAAAATTAACCTTTTGTGCTGAACAGTAAGCAATTTAATTACATCATTGAAATTATTATATCAGAAGAGAGGACTATGAGCCAAAAATGTTGCAAAATTCATCCCGTGGTGGCCAGTTTTGTAAATTGGTTCTGTTCTTAATTGAAGCACGATCGTAAACAGTGAGAGTTTGCTGGATTTGAATTCCTATTTTTCTTTATGAATAATGAATAAGAAGCACCAAGAACATGTTGGGCAAACTAAACGTGCATTTTCAGTGCACATTCAACAAAAAGGGAACTTTTTTTTGCTTGGGAAACCATTTGCCAGGCAGGGCTTCTGAATTAAAAAAATGTACTAAATATGAATTTTTAAAGATAAAAATTACTAGCAAAGTGATCAAAAAAGTGCTTTATCCTTCGAGATGCTAATGTTTTTCTTATTGTGGTGCATGTCATTTTGCAAAAAGTAGAAGCTGCAGTATGCAGATGAAGCTTCTTTTTGTTGCAGCAATCTCTCAGCATAGGCAGACATTAATAATGAGCTTCTCATCAGCTTTGGTGGGCTCGAGTATCCTTTTGAGTAACTCAGGAAAAGGACGTTCATAGTTCAGGGCCTCAAAGTGGCCACAAAACTCAGAATATTGAGCAGTATGATCCCTGTCCTATTTGCTTCTGCAGTGGGCATCTCAAGGTACTGAAGGTATACCACTAACTTTGTATCTGTGGAATTTTCTGAATGACCTTCTGACTTTAAAAGAAAGTGACTTTCTTTTGGTGGTAACTGGAATGTGAGGTCGGTATTCTAAATTTAAGCCTTATAGTGAGGTTGGTGGAATTGTTCTAAACTAATAATAACTCAATGAGAATACATTTCAAAGGAAGTTTAGCGAATAAGTGTTAATGGATAAATAAAAGTAAAATGCATACAACAGATCATTCCAACTGGTATCACCTTCTAGACTTATCAGACACAGCCAAAAGTTGTTTTACTCTGCCAGAGGACATTGTGATGATTGTCAGGGAATTCAAATGCGCATTAACTTAATGTCAAGATTTGCTTCAACTATTTAAAAAGGTCTGGAATTAAAACCAAATGTTTTATGGTGAGATTTCTATTTATATGGGTTGATATTTTTTCTGCGTTGGAGGTCAAGGCAATTTGTTGGGCATAGTGAAAAAGGATTACTCTGCCTCTGGCATTAGTGTGCATCAGCTGAGAGTTGTTGATAATGATACTGGATAGGTGCTACAGCAGTATGTTTATCGTTTTTATGATTCTAAAAGTTTACCAAAAGATAAAATAACTACTTAAAGCTAATTAACTGCAGACTCTGACTTTTCCTCATTTCGTCTCACAGCAACTACGAGCTAACATGAGGGAAATGGAAACAATATGCCTTCGAGTAAGAGATGAAGATTCCCAAACTTTGGAGACGATAATAAGTCCTTTAAAGGAACGGGCTGCAGCAGCAGTGGAGGAGTTCCTGAAAGTCCATTCACAGTGTTCAGATGTGTCCAGTAACCATGGACGTACAGAGAATTCACAGGACCCACACTCATCTCTACTGCGGTCCCAAACTATAGCAGGTAATATATTCTTAGAAATAAGCTCTTCAGCCCAACTTGCCCACGCCAACCAACATGTCCCATCTACACTAGTCGCAACTGCCTGCGGTTAGCCCAGAACCCTCTAAACCTATCCTTTCCATGTACCTGTCTAAATGTCTCTGAAATGTTATGATGGTACCCGTCTCAACTATCTCCTCTGGCAGTTCATTCCGTACACACACACACCACCCTTTGTTTATAAAAGTTACCCCTCAGGTCCCTATTAAATCTTTCCTCCCACACCTTAAACCTATGTCCTCTGGTTCTCGATTCCTCTACTCTGGGCAATAGATTTTGTGCATGTATCTGATCTATTCCTGTCGTGATTTTGCACACCTCTGTAAGATCACCCCTCATCCTCCTGCGCTCCTAGAAATAAAGTCCTAGCTTGCTCACTCTCCGTATAGCTCAGGTCCTTGAGTCCTAGCAACATCCTCATGAATCTTCTTTGCACCCATTCTATAACAGGGTGACCAAAACTGAACACAATACTCGAAAAGTGGCCTCACCAATGTCTTGAACAACTGTAAAATGACCTCAAATGTCTAAATTCAATACTCTGATGAAGGCTTTTGTGCTGATGCCGATTTGACCACCCTATCTGTGATGCCACTTTCAAAAAACTATGTACCTGCACTCCTGAATCCCTCAGCACTACAACATTCCCCACAGCCCTACCATTCACTTCCCAAAATGCAATACCTCTCATTTCACTGTATTAAATTCCATCAACCATTCTTCAGCAGACCTGCCCAACTGATCAAGATTCTGCTTCAATTTTTGACAACCATCTCCACTATCTACTATACCACCCACTTTAGTGGTATCTGCAAACTTGCTAGTCATGCCCAGTCATCCAAATCATTGATATAGGTAAGAAACAACAATGGGATCAGCACCGAACCATGAGGCACACCACTAGTCACAAGCCTCCAATCCGAAAAGCAACCTTCCATCATCACCCTCTGCTACCTTCTATGAAGTCAAATTCCTATCCATTCAGCTATCTATGCTTGGATTCCATGCTATCTAACATTCCAGAGCAGCCTACCAAAGGGCAAAGGACAAAGGACATTTATTGTCACATGCACCAATTGGTGCAGTGAAATTTGAGTTACCATGCAGCACACAAATAAGATAAACGCAACACTTTAGAATTTAACATAAAACAGAAAATACATCCCCCCCCACAGCGGAATCAACGTTTTCCCACTGTGAGGGAAGGCACCAAAGTTTAGTCCTCTTCCTCTGTTCACCCGTGGTCGGGGCCTAATTGAGGCCTCCGCAGTCACCGCCACGGGCCCGATGTTTCAGACCCTCGAACGGAAGAACACTCTCAGCGGCCCAGAGCCTCCGAATCAGCCGCTACCTACCGGAGACCACGGCTTCCGAAGTCCACAGGCCGAGCTGGGCGGAGATTCAAAGTTGGCGAGAGATCCCAGGGCTCCGCGATGTTAAAGTCAGCGCCACCCGCAGCTGGAAAGTCTGCACCGCCAGTGGCTGGAAAGTCAGCGCCGCCTGCGGCTGGAAAGTCAGCACGCCAGCGGCTGAAAGCTCCGCCGACCACAGCTCCACGGTGTCAAAGTCGGCAGTCCCAGCACTCCGGAGCTCCAATACGGTGACCCTGGTAAGGCATCGCTCGCTCCGTGATGGAATCCAGTGCTGCGCCGCTGCTGCTGAGGCTCTGGCCGGTCTCCGGCAGGAAAGGCTGCGCCGATCCAGGTGGTAGGCCGCAAGGAGGGGGGACGAAGATGCGGCTCGGAGAATAGTCGCATCCTCGCCCAGGAAGTGACTAAGAAAACAGTTTCCCCCTCCCCCCCTCTCCCCGCAAATAAAAAAGACTAAAAGACCTCCAAAAACAAACTAAAACAGACTAAAAATAACAAAAAGAATGAAGACAGCTGCAAGCTAGGCAGCCACACTCGATGGCGCCACCACTCGAAAAATGCGGAACCTTGTCAGACACCTTGCTGAATTCCATATATACAATGTCTGCAGCTCTGCCTTTATCAACCTGTTTGGTCACATCTTCAAAACACTCAATCAGATTTGTGAGACACGATCTCCCACCTACTAAACCATGCTAACGATCTCTAATCAGCCCTAGTCCATCTACAGTGCCCCCATAATGTTTGGGACAAAGACCCATCATTTATTTATTTGTCTCTGTACTCCACAATTTGAGATTTGTAATAGAAAAAAATCACATGTGGTTAAAGTGCACATTGTCAGATTTTAATAAAGGGTATTTTTATACATTTTGGTTTCAACATGTAGAAATTACAGCAGTGTTTATACATAGTCCCCCCATTTCAGGGCACCATAATGTTTGCGACACAGCAATGTCATGTAAATGAAAGTAGTCATGTTTAGTATTTTGTTGCATATCCTTTGCATGCAATGAATGACTGCTTGAAGTCTGCGATTCATGAACATCACCAGTTGCTGGGTGTCTTCTCTGGTGATGCTCTGCCAGGCCTGTATTGCAGCCATCTTTAGCTTATGCTTGTTTTGGGGGCTAGTCCCCTTCAGTTTTCTCTTCAGCATATAAAAGGCATGCTCAATTGGGTTCAGATCGGGCCACCCAAGAATTTACAATTTTTTAGCTTTGAAAATTTCCTTTGTTGTTTGGGATTATTGTCTTGCTGTAGAATGAACATGCTCTCCTTCATGAGTGCCAACTGCAAAATCTCTTATTTTGATTTTTACAAAGGACAGGATAATAGTGATGAGTCCAAACAAAAAATATTTTAAATTAAAAAAAAAAAATGTTCGTAATATAAGCATAAGGCAAATCTGGAAGTTTCTGACTGAAATGCCATAATAGCAATGAACCTTGATAATCCTGCCATTTTGTTAATGGAAGTCATGGGGAGAAAGAGTTACACAGCATTTTCAATTTGGCATTACCGCATTGTAGTGCGCTCTGGCAGTGAGCCTTAAAACCTTTCTGAATTCTAATAAAACCTTTCTGAATTACAGAGTTTTCAGTTGTCTGGATATCTGGATGAATCCATTGTATGTTCAGTTAATGCTCGACAGAATCCTCTTCGATTTACTTCATACTGTGATCTCATATGACTTTTCTATGAATGTTTGGCATGATAACTGCAGTAGATTTTGTGCAGTTTTCAACCGCTATAGAATAAACATTAATAAAGTAAGCATGCAGTAATGATATCATAACATTGTAATTAGAAAGTAATCCCAACATCTGTAAGCTTTTCCACAGACATTTTACTCGAGGTTTGTGGATACCATGCAGGCTGTCACTAATCAAGGGCTTCAAAAAAAGCTCATCAATTTAAGTAAGGCAAGTCAATAATGTGATTAGGACTAAGCATGTTTAACAATTCCTAAAGGATGTTAGTATTTGATTAAATGATTGGCCCTTCCCTGAACAATAATTTGCATTTACTTAATGGCTTTAATGAATAAAATCACCAAAGTCGCATTGCAAAGTGGCTGCAATAAGTTAAGGAACAGAGGCTTGGCCAATAAGGGTGAGCTAGGAGAGGGAAGGTGGTTGAAAATTTGATCAGTGTTTTGAATGGATTAAGGAAAAATGTATTATGTCTGGAGAAGTTTCAAACGGAGGTTGAAAACCCTATAAGAGGTGATGGCAAACAGAACATGGAGAATTTAGCAAATTGAGTTAACGAATGAGGGTGTAAAGCTGAAGAAAATTGCAGATGAAGAGACCTGCCCTGGGTGTGAAAGGAATAGAAATTGCAAATGTTAAATTTAATTTTGTACTGGATAGAAAAGGATGATGAGCAAGTATATTGGTCAGTTTGAGGAACAGCAAAGAGGATATTTGTTGTAATGTTCAGATCATCTAAGCCAGGGGGCGGCAACCCACGGCCCATGGGCCGGATCCGGCCCATAACCCGATATCCTGGCCTGCAGGCGTTTTTTTTCCGTCATCTACACTTCTTTACAAAAAATCGGAACTGATATAATCCCATGAACTGGGCAAAAGGTTAGTTGGATTGCTGGACGCGGTTCCACTGATATAAAAGTGCAGTTGCAGTTGCAATGGCTGCGGTGCTTGGTGCTCAGTGCGCCCCGTAACCATCTGTCCCTGTGCTTCACCTGGGGAAGGGGGAGGGGGAGGGTTGGAGTCAGAGTCAGAGTGGCCCTCCTCAAAGATGGCATGCTGCTGGCCGTTGGTTCTTGTGGACGCGGCAGACAGGAATCCAGCGGTAACTTGACGGTATTGGACCTTGGAGAGGAGGGAGAGGGAGGGGGGAGGGAGGGTTGGGGGAAAGGGAGAGAGAGAGAGAGGGAGAGGTGGAGAGGGAATGGGGGAAGGGGAGGAGATAGAGGGGAGGAGAGGTGGAGAGAGGGGGTGGAGGGGGAAGAGAGAGGTGGAGGGCAGAGGGTGGCGGAGAGGAGGAGAGAGTAGGAAGAGAGAGGGGGAGGAGGGGTAGGAGAGATGCGGAGGAGGGGGAGAGAGGGTAACAAAGGATCTGCATGAAGTTTAGAACAGAGAGGGGTGAGGGTAATTTCAATAGCAGTGTCTAAAACTACCTGCTATGTTCAGTAGACATAATATTGCTAATATATATATATATAAATATGTCAAAGTTTAGTTAGTGTATATATTATTACTACATCCATTTATTAACTATGGCGATAGATGTGGCCCGCCATCCGCTCACAGACATGGGTCCTGGCCCCTATGCAGAACAAGGTTGCCGACCCCTGATCGAAGCAAAGGTGCAGGATTCAGACTAAATTAAGGGAGAGGGGTTCTGAGTGGAGATTACTGATATGAGATTGAAAAATATGTCGGTAGACACAAAATGCTGGAGTAACTCAGCGGGTGAAGCAGCCTCTCTGGAGAGAAGGAATGGGCGACGTTTCGGGTCGAGACCCTTCTTCAGACTCAATTAAAAAATATATGTAATTGGGATGGTTTGGATGTTAGGTTTGATATTAACTTTGGGTACTAACAAGAAAACAGGTTCATGTGCTGCAGTTTATTCTGTTTTAGTAGCTGAGGAGTGAGGGAAGGTGCTGTTGGTAAGGGGTTGAAGAACATTGAAACACACTGGTTTGGCATCAGGTAGGCAGTAGGAATCAGAGTCGGTAGAACTGGAATCCTCACTATGTAAAGAATCACTGCATGATTATGCATTCAATGCAGGATAGTACATTTAAAAGAAAAGGAAGCGTGACAAGATCTATTCTTGGAATATTCTGGAGCAAAATTTTCCAATCATTTTTAGGCAACCCAGTTTAACCAAATGGATCATCCATGTGATCAGATATACATAGATACGTAGACTATAGGTGCCAGAATAGGCCATTCGGCCCTTCGAGCCAGCACCGCCATTCAATGTGACCATGGCTGCTCATCCACAATCAATACCCTGTTCCTGCCTTCTCCCCATACCACTTGATTCCGCTAGCCCTATGAGCTCTATCTATCTATAATAATAATAATTTTCAAAGTATAAATATAATTACAGATGCAATCAAACTACTTTGATTCAATTCTAAAAGGAAATATCATAACAAAATAATATTTCAACATTACTTTTTGGTGGCATTGGTAGCAGGGAAACCAGAGTGGGATAGGATGTTGTTTCAAGGAACAGCAGACTGGTTACAAACAAAGACACAAAATTACTCAGCGGGTCAGGCAGTAATCATGGTTTCACAATTCACACCTCTTCTATCCATATCTCACACTTTTTATCTTTCATTCCTGGCCTTTGTCTAATCGTCTGCCTAACCGCCCCCCCCCCCCCCCTCCCCCATCTATATCCACCTATCACTTGCCAGGCTCTTCTTTTCCTCTCTTCCAGCTTTCTTCAGCTTCCCCCCCCTCCCCCTCAGCATAACCAGTTTGATGAAGGGTCCTGACCTGAAACATTGTCTATCACAGCGTTTCTCAACCGTTTTACCCTTGTGGAACGCTTGAAATAATTTTCATGTCTCAGGGAACCCCTGCGTTGGGGGTGGGTGGGCCTGCCGCCATTTTGAGATCACCATTTTGACTCGCGTCACAACAGCGATCTCTGGCGTCACAACGGGGACCCGTCAGCCATGCCTGTGCAGTTGAGGGAGGATTGCCGGGCCGGTATCGCCATTTTAACATCCAGCGTTGTGTATAGGTGGAGCAGTTGTGCACACGCGAACGCACGGTCACATGCTCCCACAGCTTTCGTTGCCTTTGTTTTTTCAACCTGCTCTCATGTGTCTCAGTCTCTGCTATAACTACAAAGTGTTTCACTTTACGAATGTTGTTTCTTATGAAGAAGATTGCCTAGCAAGCATTACTTTTATGATTGGTATTAACTTACAGTCGTAGGCTACAAGAAGGTTGTGATGAGAGAGAGAAAAAACGATGCTGTTTTGGCTACGATTGTTTTAGGAGCCACACCCTTTCCATTAATAAACCATTTGAAATTGAACATTAGCAGACACAAATGTAGACCTAACAAAACAAATTGTTTCGTTAGGTCTACTTCTCCGCCACCTTTTTAGCGCTGGCATCCAAGAGAGACTCCGGGTTGTGGCCCACCAGGTCAGTGCGGGTTTCTGGGACGATCGGGAGACTGGGAAGTGCCTAGAACAGAGACGCTTTGTGGTCGGCTGAGCTCTCTCCTCCACCATGCTGCTCCACACAGTGTAAAGAGAGAAAGTATCCACCGCGCAGCCCGCACCGCCACAATGTTGTTGTTTTTTCCTCGCAGCATTCGAACCCAGCACCCGGCCGCTCCACACCACGCAACCTAACCCCGCTCATTGTCCTCCCCCTCCATCCTCATTGGCCACAGCTGACTGTCCAGAGGGCGGTTCCTTCTCCTATTGGAGGTGGGTCACGTGCACGAGCAGCGGCTCAGGGGGAGCCCAGACGACCAGGCACCGGTGACATCCCTGATCTGGCACCGGGGGCAGCTGCAGCCCACTATGGCATTGGGGAAATCATCCCGCAGGCCGTATTGGACCCCTTCACGGGCCAGATGCGGCCCGTGGGCCGGTAGTTTGACACCCCTGGTCTAGTTTTTCACAATTTCTCTCGGAACCCTTAGCGACCTCTCGGGAAACCCTAGCGTTCCGGGGAGCTCCGGTTGAGAAACGCTGATCTATCAAGTTCTCCAGAGAGGCTACCTGATCTGCTGAGTTACTCTAGTCCAGGGGTGGGGAACCTTTTCATGTTGGAATGCCGCATTAAGTTAGCTGTAATCTAATAAGGCCGCATCCAAGAAACTTCAATTATATACACTACAAAATGTACATTATTTTGTTAAAATAGTCCTCGTGACTTACTAATGTTTTAATTGTGGCCATCAGTCGGGGAGGATTATTTCGTTGAATCTTCTTTTACTCTTTGGTATTTTAAATATGTTCATTTTAAGATTAAAATTAAAATAATAAAAGACGAACAAAAACATATTAATAAAAATAAAAGAATTTGTTCTACAAAATTTGGATTCATTCAAAAGGCCGCACTTAATGGCCTAGAAGGCCGCAGGTTCCCCACCCCTGCTCTAGTCCTTTATGGATCTTTGAGGGATAAGACTTAATTGTGTGACTAAATATTGTTGATTTCGGGCTCTGACCTGCTTTTATTCCTGTAGGGACATTCGCGAGTATCCAAGACTCTGGCACATCACTGCCCCAACATTCAGTTCAGCTCAGTCTGCCCCTGCCACAGATTCCCCAAGATCATGACGCAGCTGAATCATGGGAAAACCTTGAAGAGGCAAGTACTTCTGACTTAAATGTAAGGCAACAATGAGTAATTGTTGGTATGGTGGTGGCACAGAAATTAAATCCAGAGATGTTCACTAATAAACCAGTTCAAATCCCAATCGCAGATTAGATCATTTAGTTTATTGTCACGTGTGCCGAGGTACAGTGGAAAGCTTTTGTTGTGTGCTATCCAGTCAGTAGAAACACAATACATGATTACTATTGAACCATTTACAATGTACAGATACATGATGTGGGAATAACGTGTAGTGCAAGGTAAAGCCAGCAAAGTCTGATCAAGGATAGTCCGAGGGTCACCAAAGAGGTAGATAGTAGTTCAACACTGCTCTCTGGATATGGTAGGATGATTCAATTGCCTGATAACAGCTGGAAATATCTGTCCTTGAATCTGTTTTTTTTTAACTCCAATTTATTTTATAATCACAAGCTGCCGGATGTTGTTAACATTCACCCTGTTCAGTTTGGAGGAGGAAATCCACTGTACATAACCAGTCTGCCTAATATATTCAATTCAATTCAATTCATTTCAACTTTATTGTCATTGCACAGATACAAGTATGGGTACAACAAAATGCAGTTTAGCGTCTGTACGTAGTAATAGTGCAATATAGAAATAAAAATACAGAATAAGCAAACAATGTGGATGGAGAGACTGGAGAAATCTATCGGCGGGACTCCGAGTTCAGCAATGTGATAGTGTTGTTGAAGAAGCTGTTCCTCATACTACTTGTACGAGACCTGAGGCTCCTGTACTGCCTCCCTGATGGGAGGAGGGCAAACAGTCCATGGTTAGGGTGGGAGGGGTCCTTGATGATCTTCCCGGCCCGTCTCAGACATCATTTTCGGTGGAGGGCATCCATGGCAGGGAGCGGGGCACCGATGATGTACTGAGCGGTTTTCACCACCCGTTGTAGTGCCTTCCTGTCTGCTACGGTGCAAATGCTGTACCATACCGTGAAGCAGGTGGTCAGGATGCTTTCGATGGTACAGCGGTAAAAGTTGGTCAGGATCTGGGGGGACAGGTGAGCTTTCTTGAGCCTCCTCAGGAAGTAAAGGCGCTGCTGCGCCTTTTTGATCAGTTTGGAGGTATTGAGGGACCAGGACAGATCCTCTGAGATGTGTACCCCGAGGAATTTGTAGTTGGAGACGTGCTCCACCTCAGTCCCGTTTATATGGATGGGGGTATGTCTGCCCCCTCTGTTCTTCCTGAAGTCAACAATAATTCCCTTCGTCTTCTTGGAGTTGAGGACGAAGTTATTGTTGGCACACCAGGCTGCCAGGTGCTGGACCTCCTCCCTGTAGGCTGACTCGTCATTGTCACTGATCAGTCCTACCACCGTGGTGGCGTCGGCAAATTTTATGATGGCGTTGGAGCCATTCTTAGGGATGCAGTCATGGGTGAAGAGGGAGTAGAGGAGAGGGCTGAGCACACAGCCCTGTGGCACGCCGGTGTTCAGTGTTATAGTGGAGGAGGTGAGGTTGTTGACCCTAACAGACTGTGGTCTGTTGGTGAGGAAATCCAGTGTCCAATTGCAGAGGGAGGTGGAGATGCCAAGTCCGCTGAGTTTGGTGATCAATCTAGCGGGGATGACAGTGTTAAAGGCGGAGCTGAAATCGATGAACAGCAACCTGATGTAGGTGTTATTGCTGTCCAGGTGGGTCAGGGCAGAGTGTAGGGCCGCCGATATGGCGTCCTCTGTAGACCTGTTGGTCCGGTAGGCAAACTGATGGGGGTCCAGTGTGGGGGGGAGGCTGGCTTTGAGGTGAGCCAGGATCAGCCGCTCAAAGCACTTTGCAATGACAGGGGTGAGTGCCACTGGGCGGAAGTCGTTGAGACTCCCTGTAGCTGATTGTTTGGGCACTGGCACAATGGTTGATGTCTTGAGGCAAGTGGGGACAACACCCTGGGCCAGTGACAGATTGAAAATGTCAGTGAGGACCAGGGATAGTTGTCCAGCACATGCCCTGAGCACCCGCCCGGGGATGCCATCGGGGCCGGCAGCTTTGTGCTCATTCACCTTGCTCAGTGCATCTTGTACAGCAGAGGTGGAGAGACTGAGGGGTTGTTCGTTCGGGGGTGGAGCAACTTTGATGGCTGGAGTTTTGTTGTCCCGGTCAAAGCGAGCATAGAAGTGGTTTAGCTCGTCAGGAAGGGAGGCGTTGTCTGGGGGGGGGGGGTGTTAACTTTATGGTAATCGGCAATGGATTTGATTCCTTGCCACTTGCGCCTGGGGTCGGAGTTGTTTTGGAAATGCTCCTCGATCCGCCGTTTGTGATTGAGTTTAGCATTCCTAATTCCCTTTTTCAGATTGGCCCTGGATGAGCTGTATCCCTCAGCGTTGCCAGATCTGAAAGCGGCATCGCGAGCCTTCAGCAGGAGTCTGACCTCCCTGCTCATCCACGGCTTCTGGTTAAGGAAGGTCTTTATCTCCTTGTGGGTAGTGACGTTGTCAGTGCAGATTTTTATATAGTCCATAACTGTTGAGGTGTACGAGTTGATGTCCACTTGGGAGTTAAAGGTGGCCTGGGTGGCAAACAGACTCCAGTCTGTTTGCTGAAACTGTTCCTGTAAAACAGAGACAGCCCCCGCAGGCCAAACCTTCACTGTCCTCAAGGTAGGTTTCGCACGTCTGATCAGAGGTGTGTATTTGGGGAGCAGGAACAGAGAGAGGTGGTCAGACTGTCCCAGGTGGGGGAGGGGGAGGGCTTTGTAGGCTTCAGTAATATTAGTATATACTAAGTCCAGAATATTGTTTCCTCTGGTTGGGCAGGAGACATGCTGGTGGAATCTGTGGAGTACAGTTTTAAGGTTGGAGTGGTTAAAATCACCCGCAACAATAAAAGCCCCCTCTGGGTGTGCAGTTAGTTGTTTGCTGATAGCAGCTTGCAGCTCTTCCATTGCTAGCCTGGCATTAGCGTCCGGGGGTACATAGACTGCAGTGATAACAATCGATGTAAATTCCCTGGGCAGATAGAAGGGCCTGCACTTTATCATCAGGTATTCCAGGTCAGCAGAGCAGTGACTACCAATCCTAACACCATGAGTTGTTCACATAAATGCACAGTCCGCCGCCTTTGGCCTTACCGGAGTCCTCCGCTGTTCTGTCGGCCCTGAAGACAGTGCGCCCCTCCAGCTCGATGGCGTTGTCCGGGATGTTGTCGTTGAGCCATGTTTCGGTGAAGAACATGGCGTTGCAGTCGGCGATCCGTCTATGTGTGGTGATCCGCAGCCGTAGTTCGTCGATTTTACTCACCAGGGACCGGACATTCGCGAGGAATATGCTTGGCAGAGCTGGCTGGTGCGGGTTTGATTTCAGCCTAGCTCGATAGCCTCCCTGCTTCCCACGTCTTTGTTTGCGGTCCCTGCGCCGCCTCCGGGCACTTCCTGTCGGGGGAGCTGGCCCGCTAGACCACGGTGTCCTGGCGATCTCCGGCGGCAGTTGAAAGTCGCTTCTGGGGCTTGTCGTGTAGAGATGGCCGAGCTCCAGTAGCTCCTGACGGCCGTATAGAGTCTTCGCTCGGGTGCTCCGGGCGAAAACTAAGATAATTATTAACAGAAAAAAAACTAAATTGCAAAAACTACGGAGACGCAGAGCCTCGCGTTGTGCACGCGACACCCTAATATATGACTCCATACCTAAAGAAAGGTGTTTGTTCTAAATGGACTAGTTGTTTCCTAACTGCTACCTTGAGAGGGAAAGGGGATATCACCCAGCATTGACCGAGGCACTGAATTTGGACATGTTAACCATCACCAGGAGCAACTTGGTATGATCATACCTTGGTGTCACGTTGTGAATGCAGGAGATAGTGGGGGAAGCAAATTGAGGAATAATCATATTTTATTTTCTCCTTATCATAATTGATGGATGTCACAGCAGCGACTGTGATAGATCCCCTCGATGGACCGGAGGTCAGAGCCGATGATGGACTGGGCAGTGTTTACTACTTTTGTAGTCTTTTCCGCTCCAGGGCACTCAAGTTGCCGAACCAAGCCACGATGCAACCGGTCAGCATGCTCTCTACTGTGCACCTGTAGAAGTTAGAGAGAGTCCTCCTTGACATACCGACTCTGCAATCTTCTCAGGAAGTAGAGGCGCTGATGTGCTTTCTTTATGATTGCATCAGTGTCCTCGGACCATGAAAGATCTTCAGAGATATGCACGCCCAGGAATTTGAAGCTCTTGACCCTTTCCACCATCGACCCATTGATATAAACGGGACTGTGGGTCCCCATCCTCCCCTTTCCAAAGTCCACAATCAGTTCCTTGGTTTTGCTGGTGTTGAGGGCCAGGTTATTGTGCTGGCACCATTTGGTCAGTCGGTCGATCTCACTTCTGTACTCTGACTCGTCCCCATCAGTGATACGCCCCACAACAGTGGTATCGTCAGCGAACTTGATGATGGAGTTCGCACTATGACCGGCTACGCAATCATGAGTATAGAGTGAGTACAGCAGGGGGCTAAGCATGCAGCCTTGAGGTGCTCCTGTGCTGATTGTTATCGAGGCTGACACATTTCCACCAATACGAACTGACTGTGGTCTGTGAATGAGGAAGTCGAGGATCCAATTGCAGAGGGATGCTCAGAGACCCAGTTCTGCGAGTTTGGTAACCAGCTTGGAGGGGATGATTGTATTAAATGCCGAGCTGTAATCAATGAATAGCAGCCTGACATATGAGTTTTTGTTGTCCAAGTGGTCCAGAGCGGAGTGGAGAGCCAGCGAGATCGCATCCACCGTTGATCTGTTGTGGCGGTAAGCGAACTGTAGAGGGTGCAGGTTTTTGTCGAGGTAGGAGTTGATTTGCGCCATGATCAACCTCTCAAAGCATTTCATCACCACAGACGTTAGTGCCACTGGTCGATAGTCATTGAGGCACGTCACCTTACTCTTCTTGGGCACCAGTATAATTGATGCCCTTTTAAAGCAGGTGGGAACCTCAGACCTCAGAAGTGAGCGGTTGAAAATGTCCGTAAAAACTCCAGCCATTTGGTCTGCACAGGTTTTTAGAACACGACCGGGTATACCATCAGGTCCAGGCGCTTTTCGAGGGTTCACCCCTCTGAAGGATTTCCTGACGTCGGCCTCTGTGACTGTGACTGAAATACCATCACAGCGAATGGGGGCGCGAGAAGGCACATAGAAACATAGAAACATAGAAATTAGGTGCAGGAGTAGGCCATTCGGCCCTTCGAGCCTGCACCGCCATTCAATATGATCATGGCTGATCATCCAACTCAGTATCCCGTACCTGCCTTCTCTCCATACCCTCTGATCCCCTTAGCCACAAGGGCCACATCTAACTCCCTCTTAAATATAGCCAATGAACTGGCCTCGACTACCCTCTGTGGCAGGGAGTTCCAGAGATTCACCACTCTCTGTGTGAAAAAAGTTCTTCTCATCTCGGTTTTAAAGGATTTCCCCCTTATCCTTAAGCTGTGACCCCTTGTCCTGGACTTCCCCAACATCGGGAGCAATCTTCCTGCATCTAGCCTGTCCAACCCCTTAAGAATTTTGTAAGTTTCTATAAGATCCCCTCTCAATCTCCTAAATTCTAGAGAGTATAAACCAAGTCTATCCAGTCTTTCTTCATAAGACAGTCCTGACATCCCAGGAATCAGTCTGGTGAACCTTCTCTGCACTCCCTCTATGGCAATAATGTCCTTCCTCAGATTTGGAGACCAAAACTGTACGCAATACTCCAGGTGTGGTCTCACCAAGACCCTGTACAACTGCAGTAGAACCTCCCTGCTCCTATACTCAAATCCTTTTGCTATGAAAGCTAACATACCATTCGCTTTCTTCACTGCCTGCTGCACCTGCATGCCCACTTTCAATGACTGGTGTACCATGACACCCAGGTCTCGCTGCATCTCCCCTTTTCCTAGTCGGCCACCATTTAGATAATAGTCTGCTTTCCTGTTTTTGCCACCAAAATGGATAACCTCACATTTATCCACATTATACTGCATCTGCCAAACATTTGCCCACTCACCCAGCCTATCCAAGTCACCTTGCAGTCTCCTAGCATCCTCCTCACAGCTAACACTGCCCCCCAGCTTAGTGTCATCCGCAAACTTGGAGATATTGCCTTCAATTCCCTCATCCAGATCATTAATATATATTGTAAATAGCTGGGGTCCCAGCACTGAGCCTTGCGGTACCCCACTAGTCACTGCCTGCCATTGTGAAAAGGCACATCAGTGTTCTCCCTATCAAAGCGTGCATAAAACGCATTGAGCTCGTCAGGGAGTGATGTTTCGCCGACATTCGAGCTGCCTACTGGTTTCGCCTTGTAGGAGGTGATTGCATTCAGGCCCCGCCACAGCTGTTGAACATCTGTCTCATCCTCCAGTTTGGAGCAGAAGTCCCTTTTGGCTTTTTTGATGGCCTTACCAAGGTCGTATCTGGACTTATTGTAGACCACTGTACCATCGGACATGAATGCCCAGTTGTCTGGTCTTCAGAAGAGTGCGGATCTCAAAGTTCATCCAAGGCTTCTGATTGGGAAACACTTGGAAGGTTTTTGTTGGGATGCAGTCCTCCACACATTTCTTTATGAAGTCTGTAACGACTGTGGAGTATTCGTTCAGGTCCATTGCCGAGTCCCTGAACATTGCCCAGTCTACAGGCTCCAAACAGTCCTGGAGTTGCTCTTCTGGCCCCCCAACCCCCACTCCCCCCGACCAGCTCTGTACTGTCCTCACCTCTGGGGGTGCACTCTTCAATTGCTGCCTGTAGGCAGGAAGAAGCAGCACCGCGGTATGGTCGGATTTACCGGTGAGGCCGAGGGATAGTGCGATAGGCATCCTTGATTGTGGTGTAGCAGTGGTCGAGGGTGTTTGGTCCTCTGGTGCAGCAGAAGATATGTTGGTGGAAGTTTGGGAGCGATTTCTTCAGGTTGGCTTTATTGAAGTCCCCAGCTATGGTGGTGAACGCCTCGGGGTAAGACGTCTGGTGTTTGTTGACCACGGCGTGCAGCTCCTCCAGTGCCAGACGGACGTCTGCCTGGGGTGGGATGTAGACCGTGGCCAGGATGATGGAGGTGAATTCCCTTGGGAGATAGAAGGGGCGGCACTTCATTGCCAGATGTTCGAGGTGTGGAGAGCAGGAGTTGGACAGGACTGCCACGTCTGAGCACCATGCAGAGTTGACCATGAGGCAGACGCCCCTTCCTCTCCCTTTCCCAGATGCCTGCGTACGGTCCATACGGTGGATGGAGAAACCTTCAGGCTGGACCGCTGAGTCTGGGGAGCTGGGGGTGAGCCATGTCTCGGTGAAACAGAACACAGGGCATTCCCTCAGCTCCCTTTGATAAAGCAGCCTTGCCCTTAAGTCCTCTACTTTATTCCCAAGGGACTGTACATTGGCCTTTTTGATGGCCTTACCAAGGTCGTATCTGGACTTCTTGTAGACCACTGTACCATCGGACATGAATGCCGATGGTAGGGAGAGGGGGCCGAAGTCCCCTGCGCTTCAGTCTGACCTGAAGTCCTGCCCGTCGGCCACATTTCCGGACACAATGGAGGCCTCCCCTTTGTTTCCAGGTACTGTGTTTACTGTACCTGCTGTTTCTACGAACCTGTGCTGGAATGAGGATTCCTTCACAGACGGCAGCTCCAGCTCCGTAACAAACGGGGGTATCTTCAATGTCGGCAGCTCCAGCTTCATTGTTCATGGAAGATCCAGCTTGTCGGAAACATAGAAACCATAGAAAAATAGGTGCAGAAATAGGCCATTCGGCCCTTCGATCCAGCACCGCCATTCGGGGAATGAAGAAGGGTCTCGACCCAAAACGTCACCCATTCTTCTCTCCAGAGATGCTACCTGTCCTGCTGAGTTACTCCAGCATTTTGTGTCTACCACCATTCAATATGATCATGGCTGATAATCTAAAATCAGTACCCAGTTCCTGCTTTTTCCCCAAATCCCTTGATTCCTTAAGTCCTAAGAGCGAAATGTAACTCTCTCTTGAAAACATCCGGTGAATTGGCCTCTTCTGCCTTCTGTGGCAGAGAATTCCACAGGTTCACAATTCTCTGGGTGAAATGTTTTTCCTCATCTCAGTCCGAAACAGCCTACCCCTTATTCTTAATCTGTGACCCCTGGTCTAGACTGTCCAATCCTTTAAGAATTATATATGTTTCTATAAAATCCCCTCTCATCCTAAATTCCAGTGAATACAAGCCCTGTCTTCCCATTCTTTCATCATATGCCAGTCCCGCCATCCCGGGAATTAACCTGGTGAACCTACGCTGCACTCCCTCAATAGCAATAATGTCCTTCCTCAAATTAAGAGACCAAAATTGCACACAATACTCCAAGTGCGGTCTCACCAGGGCCCTGTACAACTGCAGTAGGACCTCCTTGCTCCTTTCGTTATGAATGCCAACATGCCATTAGCTTTCTTCACTGCCTGCTGTACCTGCATGCTTACTTTCAGTGACTGATGTACAAGCACACCCAGGTCTTGTTGCATCTCCCCTTTTCCTAATCTGACACCATTCAGATAATAATCTGCCTTCCTGTTCTTGCCACTAAAGTGGATAACCTCACATTTATCCACATTATACCTGCCCACTTACCCAACCTATCCGTCACCCTGCAGCCTCATAGCATCTTCATCGCAGCTCACACTGCCACCCAGCTTTGTGTCATCTGCAAAGTTGGAGATGTCACATTTAATTCACTTGTCTAAATCGTTAATATATATTGTAAATAACGGGTCCCAGGACCGAGCCTTGCGGCACCCCACTAGTCACTGCCTGCTATTCTGAAAAGGACCCGTTAATTCCTACTCTTTGCTTCCTGTCTGCCAACCAGTTCTCTATCCATGTCAAAATCCTACCTCTAATACTATGGGCTCTAATTTTGAACTCTAATCTCTTGTGTGGGACCTTGTCAAAAGCTTTTTGAAAGTCCAGGTACACCACATCCACTGGCTCTCCCTTATCCATTTTACTTGTTACATCCTCAAAAAATTCTAAAAGGTTAGTCAAGCATTATTTCCCCTTCATAAATCCATGCTGACTGACCGATACTGTCACAGCTTTCCAAATGCGCTGCTATAACATCTTTAACAATCTTCCCCACTACCGATGTAAGGTTAACTGGTCTATAATTCCCCTTTTTCTCTCTCCCTCCTTTCTTAAAAAGTGGGGTTACATTGGCTACCCTCCAGTCCACAGGAACTGATCCAGTGTGAAGATAACATTGAAAAATGATCACCAATGCATCCACGGTTTCTAGGGCCACCTCCTTGAGTTCTCTGGGATGCAGACCATCAGGCCCTGGGGATCTATCTGCCTTCAGGTCCAACAGTTTACCTAACACCATTTCGTGACTAATGTGGATTCTCTTCAGTTCCTCCCTCCCACTAGATCCTCTGTCCCCTAGTATTTCTGGGAAATTGTTTGTGGCTTCTTTAGTGAAGACAGAACCAAAGTACGCGCTTAACTGTTCTGCCATTTCCTTGTTTCCCATTATAATTTCTCCTGTCTCTGATTGTAAGGGACCTACATTTGTCTTCACAAATCTTTTCCTTTTTACATATTTAAAGAAGCTTTTAGAGTCAGTTTTTATATTCCCCGCCAGCATTCTTTCATGGTCTTCCCCCCCCGCCCCCCCCCCCCTCTTAATTAACCCCTTTGTCCACTTCTGTTTAAATTTCTCCCATTAAATTAAATTTGCTGCTTCCTCTGGCCAGTTTCCTTGGATTGATCACTATCCTTGATTTCCCTCATTAGCCATGGTTGAGCCACCTTCCCCGTTTTATTTTTTCGCTGGACAGGGATGAACAATTTTAGGAGTTGGTCCATGCGGTCTTTATATCTTTGCCATTGCATCTCCACCGTCAACAACTTAAGTATCATTTATCTTAAATATCCGAGTCAATTCCTGTCTCATACCTTCAAAGCCTCCTTTCTTTAAGTTCAGGACCCTAGTCTCTGAATTAACTGTGTCGCTCTCCATCCTAATGTAGAATTCCACCATATTATGGTCACTGTTGCCCAAGGGGCTCCGCACAATAAAATCGCTAACTAATCCTTCCTCATTACACAATACCCAGTCTAGGATACCCTGTCCTCTAATCGGTTCTTCCACATATTGGTTTAAAAATCCATCCCGTATACATTCCAAGGAATCCTCCTCGTCGGCGCTGCTACCAATTTGGTTGGCCCAATCTACAGTGCCCTCCATAATGTTTGGGACAAAGATCCATCATTTATTGACTTGCCTCTGTACTCCACAATTTGAGATTTGTAATAGAAAAAAAATCACATGTGGTTAAAGTGCACATTGTCAGATGTTATTAAAGGGTATTTTTATACATTTTGGTTTTACCATGTAGAAATTACAGCCGTGTTTATACATAGTCCCCCCATTTCAGGGCACCGTAATGTTTGGGGACACATGGCTTCACAGGTGTTTGTGATTCCTCAGGTGTGTTTAATTAGGTTTGTATAAGGGAGCTCTCAGCACCTTGTCTTTCCTCCAGTCTTTCCATCACATTTAGAAACTTTTATTGCTGTTTATCAAAATGAGGACCAAAGTTGTGCCAATGAAAGTCAAAGAAGCCATTATGAGACTGAGATACAAGAATAAAACTGTTAGAGACATCAGCCAAATCTTAGGCTTACCAAAACCAAATGTTTGAAACATCATTAAGAAGAAAGCGAGCACTAGTGAGCTCACTAATCGCAAAGGGACTGGCAGGCCAAGGAAGACCTCCACAGCTGATGACAGAAAAATTATCTATAATAAAGAAAAATCCCCAAACACCTGTCCGACAGATCAGAAACACTCTTCAGGAGTCAGGTGTGGATTTGTCAATGACCACTGTCCGCAGAAGACTTCATGAACAGAAATACAGAGGCTACACTGCAAGATGCAAACCACTGGTTAGCTGCAATAATAGGATGGCCGGGTTACAGTTTGCCAAGAAGTACTTAAAAGAGCAACCACAGTTCTGGAAAAAGTCTTGTGGACAGATGAGATGAAGATTAATTTATATCAGAGTGATGGCAAGAGCAAAGTATGGAAGAGAGAAGGAACTGATCAAGATCCAAAGCATACCATCTCATCTGTGAAATGGGGGTGTTATGGCCTGGGCATGTATGGCTGCTGAAGATACTGGCTCACTTATCTTCATTGATGATACAACTGATGGTAGTAGCATAATGAATTCTGAAGTGTATAGACACATCCTATCTGCTCAAGTTCAAACAAATGCCTCAAAACTCATTGGCCGCTGGTTCACTCTACAGCAAGACAATTATCCCAAACATACTGCTAAAGCAACAAAGGAGTTTTTCAAAGCTATAAAATGGTCAATTCTTGATGGCCAAGTCAATCACCCGATCTGAACCCAATTGAGCACGTCTTTTATATGCTGAAGAGAAAACTGAAGGGGACTAGTCCCCTAAACAAGCATAAGCTAAAGATGTCTGCAATACAGGCCTGGCAGAGCATCACCAGAGAAGACACCCAGCAACTAGTGATGTCCATGAATCGCAGACTTCAAGCAGTCATTGCATGCAAAGGATATGCAACAAAATACTAAACATGACTACAGGTACTTTCATTTACATGACATTGCTGTGTCACAAACATTATGCTGCCCTGAAATGGGGGGATTATGTATAAACACTGCTGTAATTTCTACATGGTGAAACCAAAATGTATAAAAATGGCCCTTATTAAAATCTCACAATGTGCACTTTAACAACATGTGATTTGTTTCTATTACAAATCTCAAATTGTGGAGTACAGAGGCAAATAAATAAATGATGGGTCTTTGTCCCAAACATTATGGAGGGACAAACAGTCTTGACTCTTGAGTCATTTAGATGACTGCATAATGTTCAATTCCATCTGCATCTCCTGAGCATATGACGGACCCTAGGCTTGCATGCAGCAAGACCTGGATACCATTCAGGCATGGGCTGATAATTGGCAAGAAGTGTATCACAGAAGCTAGTCATCAGCTAATTTAATTTACCCCACATGATATCGAGTAACATCTGAGAGCACTGGATAGAACATTGAATTTGATAGCCTGATTATGGTATTGATGATGTGCTCCAAAAGGCATCTCCAGCCAACATAATGTAGGGGATTGGTCAGGTTGACAAAAGTAGGAAATCCAGTGTGTGTAATCGGTCTACTCTGTCATTATGTGGCAATGTTACAAAATTTTGAGATTTAAAAAATCAAGTCTGCAATTTATCCCATCAGATAAAGCATAAAAAGAAGTTTAATTTGACACCTAATTCACTTTCTTATCTTCAGTATTAAAAAGGTTATGGCCATTTTCATACTCGGAAATTAGCATCTTGTTCCCTATTGCTTTTCCATTGACTTAACATAAAAGCTGTGATCAAGGACAGTCAAAAGCCCATAACTTTCTTAAAAATTAAGAGAACTGAAATAAATTTTCAGTTATTATAGATTGAAGCATTTTGAAACAAATATGAAACATTCTTACTTGGATGACCTGAAATTAAAGCATATAATTAGTTTGTTACCTAATTGTAGCTAATTACAAAATTCAATTACTAGATCTAAACATCTATCCATTTCTTAAGAAAAGATTACCATTTTTAATTAGCCTAAGTGTCCAAATAACATTCACACAAGAATTCACAATATAACATGATTTTTAAATCTCATTGTCATGAATTTATAGGCCAAATGGAAGGAATTTAGTGTTTAATTCCCGTAAATTAATGACCATTTAAATCATCTTGCGAGTGGGATTTTGTGGAACGCGACCGTTTGGAACGTTGCGGTGACTTTAAACCCCATATCGGCAGAAAAAACACTGCCAGTTCGTATGGGGCCTAAATCACCTTTTCGCTACGTAAAATTTAGATTAAGGTAATCCTAAGAAGCAAGTTTATATGTAAAATAAACGGCTTACCTTTAGCTGTCCCATACGTGAAATCAGTCCCGTTGTCGGCGTTGAAGGCATTAGAAGCGGATTTTTATTTTACTCCAGCGCTGAAATTGTCCCTGAGTTTAAAAAAAAATTAACAGAACGGCATTCGGAACAATTCTTCAGCATTAGCTAGCACCCGCAGAAAATATAATTCGGACAGTCAGGAGAAAACTGGATTTTAACCCCGCCCCCCCCCCCCTCAAAGGCGCCAAAGTCGCGCACACGGCCAGTGGCAGAACTGCAGCGCCGCTGAAGGTAAGTTTTGTAACATACCTACATTATGAAAGCAATAGGTATTGTCAACAGTGGCATCAAGTACCTTGAAAGTGTTGTCACAGGTAGTCAGGGTGGTCAAGAAGGCTCTCAACACATTGGCCATCAGGCAGTGTATTGAGTATAGAAGTTAGGACGTCATGTTACACTTATACAAGACATTGGTGAGGCTCATTTAGAGTATCGTGTTCAGTCTTGGTCACTCTGTTATAGGAAAAGTGATGTTAAGCTGGAAAGGATGCAGTAGGGAGAAGCTGAGCAGGATAAGACGTTATTCCTTGGATAGAATAGGTTTAGAGGGATATGGGCCAAATACAAGCAAATGGGACTGGTGTAGATGGGGCATGTAGGTCGGCGTGGGATAGAACTGCGACATTTAGGATTGGTGATCCAGAGCCATAGAAAAAGTCCATGTAGGACCTACAGAAAGCCATCATGAGCACAAAGAGACAATTCCTGACTCGGCTCCAGTCACAATTAGATGCTCGACAGTTGTGGCAGGGCTTGCCTGCTATCGCTTTCCCTCAAGGTCAAACTGGTAGCATCAGTGGCAACAATGCATCTGTCCTGGATGAGGTCAATGCGCTTCATGCTGTGAAAGGCAGAACAATTACATTCCTACAGCCTCTGACAACCCTGTAATCTCAGTCTCCAAGGTTGACATCTGAGTATCTGAGAGTGTCCAGCGTGGATGCTGAACCTGGCTGAGTAGCAAAGACCTGTGCGGATCAACTAGCTGGAGTATTCAAAGACATTTTCATTTCAAGGATATTTCCTTGTTTCTGTGGTCTGAGTTTACCACCTGCTTCAAAAGGGCACCCATAGTACCTGTATCCAAGAAGACCATTGTGACCTGCCTCAAGTCAAGGTGGGTTTCGTGTCATTTGCACAAATACGGTGAGGTACAGGTACAATGAAAGCTTTACTTGCAGCAGCATCTCAGGCACTTAGACTCAGATGACAAATAAAGCATAAATTATAAGTAAATTATTGATAATTCTGCAAGACTGTAAAAGAAAAAGTGCAAAAATCCAGACATTAGTGCAAACCGCATTCTGTAGAACAAGAGATGGTCTGCAGTTTTTGGTTGCCAAGGTAGGTTCAGTTTGGTTCAAGAATCTGGTGGTTGGAATGAGAGTAGCTGTTCCTGAATCTGGTGCAGTACAGGCTTCTGTAGCAGTCAGAAAAGGGCATTGCCCAGATGGCAAAGATCTTTGGTGATAGATGCCACCTTCTAGAGGCAGTGCATAATGCAGATGCTTTCAGTGGTGTGGAGTGCTGTGCCTGTGCTGAGCCCACCTTTTATGCTGTCCTTGGAATTGCCATACCAGACCATGATGCAACAAATCAGGATACTTTGTACAATGCATCTGGAAATGTTTGTGACATGCCCATCTCTTCAAATTTCTCAAAGTAGAGGCACTGGCATGCTTTCTTCCTGATGAAATAAATGGCTGGGATGTTTGAAGCATTGATGTACAGCGAGACCTCGTGTTGCAAGTCCACAGGCGCGCCTTCTGTGTTTGACATCTGTGTGTTGAGCCCAGGACAAGTCATCCAAGAGGGGAACTTGAAGCTGTTAATTCTCTCCACCGCTGACCCGCTAATGAAAACTGGCAAGTGGTCCCCCAACCTCCCCTTTCTAAAGTCAACAATTAGTTCCTTGGTTTTTGACTACTACTATCTAGGAACACTTGCGGCCACTGTAATTAAGTGGCTCGAGAGGTTGGTTAAAGCCCGAATCAACTCCTGCCTCTGAAATGTCCAGGATCCACTTTGACTGGCCTATTGCGATCATAGGTAACAGCAGATGCCATCTCAATGGCTCTTCACTCTGCTCTGAACCATCTGGATAACAGGAACCCAGGCTAGACTGTTCATCAATTACAGCTTGGCATTCAATGCAATCATCTAAGATCTCGGGCAATCACCCTTTGCTACCGATCCTTGACTTCCTCATCGGCAGCCCAACACTACCATAAGGTCAACAGACACAGGCATAAATGTTGAGCTTCCAATGAGACCCACACCCCTACAAAATGAGCAAATATAAAGAAGACATAATGAAGAATTATTTTTAATATCACAGATTTGGAATATTACCCGTGTGTGCATTATATTTAGTTTCCATTTCAAATCTGTTAAGAGTCTATAATGTGTTCTGATAACATAAAAGGGAGTTTAATTTTAATTGTTAAGAATTATTCGGGTTAATGAAGACACCTTGACATGTTGGGACGACAGATGGCGCAATGGGCTACGTGTTCGGCTGGCAACCGGAAGGTAGCCGGTTCGAATCCTGCTTGGAGTGCATACTGTCGTTGTGTCCTTGGGCAAGACACTTCACCCACCTTTGCCTGTGTGTGAGTGATTGGTGGTGGTCGGAGGGGCCGTAGGCGCAGATTGGCAGCCACGCTTCCGTCAGTCTGCCCCAGGGTAGCTGTGGCTACAGAAGTAGCTTACCACCACTGAGTGTGACTGAGGAGTGAATGAATAATGCTATGTAAAGCGCCTTGAGTATTAGAAAGGCGCTATATAAATCCCATCCATTATTATTATTATTATTGACATACATATTTAACTAATTTTCTCAGGAGTTTGAGTGATTTGCAATGTTAATTTACATAATTATTTTGCAGAACTTAATTGATCTTAGTAACTTGGTGACTGAATTTTCCCAGCAGCTTCATGTAAGTATTTATCCTAGCTTCATGTAAGTATTTATCCTAGTTATTTGGTGTATGGAATAAGGGAAATATTAATTTATTTAGGGTTACCAAGTTTAGGATCTGCAATATACTATGCCCAGATAGTTGTATTTAATTTTATAAATTAACACACATGTTCTATTTTGACATGTATTTCAGCTGAACATTTGGTTTGAGAGAACTTAGATTTTAGACCAGTTATGTTAGCATGGAGATCTCCAGTGCCAAATTAAATGTGACCACACATCTGTTGAGTTTATTTTTTACGGGAGATGAACAACATTTGAGCTGTAGAACTGCAAACGCTCTTCTAGGCACTCCCCGATTTACGAAAGGTAACATCCCATGGACCCTTGCGTATAACAGATGTTACGCATATCGGAAATTTAATTTTTATATTTGATGCAGAAACCACATGCGCCATACGACACAAACGGTTGGAGCAACTCAGCAGGTCAGGCAACATCTCCGGAGAAGATGGACATGCAACGCCTCGGATCGGGATCTTTCCCCAGTCTGAGAGTCTGGGGAGGGGTTCCGACCCAAGGCGTCACCGGTCTCTGGAGATACTGCCTGACCCGCTTATTTGCTTCAGCATTTTGTATCTATCTTTGGTGTAAACCAGCATCTGCATTTCCTACTTGTTAAATTTTGACCACGTTGGAGGTCTGACACAGAGACCACAGAACAGCAGACTGGCTTGTGGAAGTAGCCGCTTACGCTGTAGGGCACTGATACCGAGGCTACTGAGACGCACAACTCAGAAATAGAGCAATGGGTGTAAAGAATTGCATACATAATGAGTTTAGTTACGTAAGTCGAGGAGTGCCGGTAACAATTTTGTCACTAAACAAATTTATATTGGAATTAGCATTTTCTATTAGTTTAGTTTTGAGATACAACAGGTAAACAGGCCCTTCGGCCCACTGAGCCCACACTGACCCGTTCACATGTTCATTGTTAACCACTTTCTCATCCGCTCCTGACATATTAAGAGGAATTGTACAGAGGCACATTCACCTACAAACTCATTCGTCTTTGGGTGGAAACCCATGTGGTCGCAGGGCGAATGTGCGAACTCCACACAGTCAGCACCCGAGGTCAGGAATGAACCCGGGTCTCTGGCGCTGTGAGGCAGCAGTTACGCCATTGTTTTCCCTTAATTCGTCAATTTCAATTTCCCTGATAAACCCTCTGCCCATTCTAAATTTTTTATTTATGTACATAATTCCTCCAATTAATTTTCCTAGTTGTTGGAACCTTTAAAGTGATTTACTTTAGCTTAAACCTATTTCAATTACCCATATGTTGCGATATTTTGCCAATCCAAAGTGTAGGAACTGTTGGATGTTTCATAATATTGCATTTACAGCTTTATTAAATAAGCAACTGGTGTTATGTAAATTGTGATTATTTGAAGCAGAGATGTCTCATTTGAAGTCTCCAATTCCTAAATATTTATTTTTTGTAAAGATACTTTTGAAGAATCAAAACACATTTATTTTGGTACATTTATTTTGTAAAATAATATTTAAACAAAAGCATGGACATCCAGCAGTTCATCAATGCAGAGCAATAAAGAGGTTTAAAAGTTGTACATTTGGATTAGAAGCGGGCATTAAATATTTTGCTCTGATTTTAACTCGTGATGAAGGTAATTTTAAAGTATCTGATACTTCCTGAGGGTTCTCATTAATTGATATTTGTACACTTTCTGGAATGGTGCTGCTAAGATGCATAGATTAGCTTTCGCCAAATGTTTTCCTTGTGTGTCCAACAGTGGTGATTCCAGTTAAGCAAGTCAAGACCAGTATGGTCTTTAGATTTGTATCAGTCAGATGGCATTTGGTTTTATTTGCTTACTTTAAAGATTAAATTGGTGATATGCATCCATTAAAATCATAACATTTAATTAAATACCATTCAATTACATTTTTAATAAATGTGGTTAACTTTCTGCTTTGATATAAAAACTTAGAAAATACCCTTTTCTCTGCCCCACCATATGTAACAGTAGGTAATCAAGGGCATTTTGTTTCAGGGTGACTCATTTCCCCCAAATTTTGCATTAAACGTAAATGCTTTAATCTTATCCTTACTTTCAAATCCGTTAGCATCTTGTAATCTGCAGCCCCGACATCATTTTTTAGTGTGTGTGTGAACGACGCCAGCCGCCTCGGTATCCCCACTTTAAATTGCTCCACAACTGCTGGCCAATTAGCTGCTGAGGACCTACGAGCCTCTACCATTGCTTCCTCCTTCAAGATGTGTCTTAAAAATAGCCTACCTCCATCTGTCCTTAATGTCAAATTAGCTTCAAAATGCTCCTTGGGATTGTTATACTGACAATCTGAAAAACTAAAATCTAGCACAACTGTCAGTTTCAAAGTTTTATATTTACATTTGTGATCTCAGAGGGAATTTGGGAAAGAATTGGAACAATACCACACTCTACACTACCATGCAAATGGAGTGCTAAACTCACCTGTGCAAGATTTCTTTCTCTCCAAAAGTTTAGTTTAGTTTATTGTCACATGTACTGAGGTACAGCGTAAAGCTTTTGTTGCGTGCTATCCAGTCAGCGGAAAGACAGTACATGATTACAATCGAGCCATCCACAGTGTACAGATACATTATAAAGGGACTAAAGTGAATAACGTTTAGTGCAAGATAAAGCCAGTAACGTCCGATCAAAGATAGTCTCAGGGTCTCCAATGAGGTAGATCAAAAAGCCATAATCTGACGCATTAACGCTTGATAATTTACATCAGCACTATTTTACAGTATAATGGTTAACAGCTGTCATGTGGCAGCACCAAAGTGAACATGGCTGAAACTGGACTAGGAGTACATTGTGTGACCAGAGCATTGTGGCAGCAGCCTTTGAACTCGCTGCTTATCCCCAAAAAAACATGCATAGATTAAATAAAAGGTACCCATGTGAAAACTTCTCCTTTTATACATCTTTAACTGCCTATAACAAATTAAAGAACAGCAGCAGATATTTAGTTTAGTTGAGATGCAGTGTGAAAACAGGCCCTGCAGCCCAAGCTGACCATCAATCACCCCCTCACACTAGTTCTATGTTATCCCGCTTTCTTAACCAATTCCTTACACACTTAAGGGACAATTTACAGAAGCCAATTAACCTACAAACCCGCAAGTCTTGGGGAGTGCGAGGAAACCAGAACATCCAGACGAAGCCCATGCGGAGGAACTTGCAAACACCACATAGACCATTACCAGGGATAAGTATTGAAACCAGGTCCTCTGGAACTGTGAGACAGCTGTTCTACCCACTGCATCACTGTACCAATATTGAATTGATATTACAAAATGTTATTTTACATAAATTTTAAACCTATAGGAACATCTTTCTGATAATGTTATTGCATAAATGACTGTGGATTTGTAAAATCTTAGAAAATACCCTTTCCACCCTGGGTGGAAATGTATCTCCTTGTACACTTGAAGTCTAACTGTGACAGAGTACAGTAACAAGTTTGACCAACCCTTTGCTACCACTTATAACGCTAAGAACATTCTTTACCAGCAATATATTTTGAACTCATTTTGTAATACGTGACAATTTAAGTATTGAAATTTACTTCTCAAGTCGTTGACAGCTTTTACCAGCCCTCCGGACCCCTTCAGCTTTAAGTGCAGCAGGGGGTCTGAACTTCAATTTCCCTGTCTCCACCAGGGCACAGCTGATAAAAGAAGCCGCATGCGTCTGTGTGTTGGTTTTATCTTGCCCCTGTGATATTCTACTTCATGGAATGTGAGAGAGGGGAATATAATTTATAGAGTAACAGCAAATATCCAGTGTGTATGGATTTAAATAATATAACTCAATAATTATTTTAAAATGCATGGAGTTGTTGATAAATATTTAAACGTTCAGCAAATTGTGTTAACTATTTACCATGCAATACTGTTAAGAAATTGTACATGTATTGACCAGAGATGAAAGATTCAGAAAACTATAGGAATTATAATTGTATGTATTGGTTGACTGCTGCTTCCCAGCTGGAGTGCCAGTGTGATTCCTTTGAATCTAGACCCAACAGGAGAAGATTGACAGCATTGAAGACCATGTCAGTACTGCTGCTGAGAATGTTGAAGAGGGAACCAAGAACCTGGCGAAGGTAGGGATCTCTGCCTGCTGTGTAATCAATGGCACAGTGCCTGCCAGCAATACACAAAATTAACCCAATTGATTGATCTGGGCTTTCTAATGTTGAGGGAAATAGCAATTAAGAAAATAAGGGAGAAGTGACACACTGCTTGTCAAAAAAAAAATCAATCTGTATTGTGATGGTTTTGTGCAGTGAAAGCAACTAGCACTGCCTTGTACATAGTAATCATCCATGGAACAGCTGCACTAAAGAAAGACTTTACACTGATGGATTGGGACCTGCTCTTAAGACAGCAAGAAATCACACAGTAACTGACAATCTAGTTTGTGTCTTTGTTAAATCTGTTTCTCATTGATTTTTCAGGCCGCTAAATATAAACTTGCAATGTTGCCTGTGGCAGGTGCTCTCATTGGTGGTGTGATTGGAGGGCCTATTGGTCTCCTGGCAGGCTTCAAAGTGGCAGGGGCTGCAGCTGCAGTTGGAGGAGGGATACTGGGCTTCACAGGAGGCAGAATGTTGCTGAAGAAACGGCAGCAGAAGATAGATCAAGAACTGGCACTTTCTTCCAGCTGCCCAGAGCTGAACACTAAAGCTGAAAAAAAATCTAGCTGAGTTGACTAAGACATTGACTCTTGCAGAAAAAATGAGCAAATTATATACTTTTTTGTAAACAAAACGTAAACTGTCAACAATATTCATTATCCAACAGGCAATCAGCCTATTCGACGATCAGTTGTTTTGAACACTTTATGAAATGTTGATGTTTAAATGTTGATTTTTAAAAAATATTTTTAGGTGCATTAATAAAATATTTACTATCTAATAAGTAATCGGAATGAAAATTGTCTAATGATTGCTTCAACAAAATCTCTCAACCCATCATGGTAGGCCACTTATTTTATTTTTTTCCTCAAATTAGAGTTCAACGCATTCTCTCGATAATGGACACAAAAAGTAACACCTCAAGCCACTCCCACATCGCAAGTTGTACATGAACACTTGCTCCTCATTTAAAGAAAACTGTAATCAACAAAATGTGGAAACAGAACCCCAAAAATGACTCCCTTTTTAATGGGGCATTGCAAATATGTAGCAAAGTTACTCCTGGCAATTCCACACTGACAAATACAGAATATGGCCTTTTATTAGAAAAAGTTAGGATCTCCAACCAATTGGTGTTTTCTGGCATTTGTACATTTAACGATCTTATTAAAATCTACTACAATGAATAACCACAGTACATCAACATATTCACAAGCCAGGAAAGCAAAGGAAAACAAAACCCCACAATTTGCCTTACATTTATTTTCAGTTTTATCCAAAATAAAAACTGTACACACAGACTTATGAAAATATAGGCTTAGTATTTCTGCCGTATTCTGCCGTCTCTTTGATTTCTGGTCTTGTACAGTTCCTTCATAGATCTACAATTCGTCTCTCTCTCTCTTGAGAATGGTATATCTGTGTTCACTTGGAGCCAATTTCTGGAATGAGCTTTCTGGGGGGCTGCTTGCAACTTCATCACTTGGCTAGGTGTTCAAATGAAAACAAGGGTGTGCATATGAATTGAGGCAGAAATAAACTTTATAGAATAGTCTGACACCTTAATACAGACAACTAAAATTAGTGACATTTAAATCCTCATTATCAATGACCTGCTATCGTTACATGATGGGCCTATTGGTCTCTTGGCAGGTTTCACAGATAGATTTGCAAAAGATGCGTTTGACAAATTGCGTTTTGTAATTAATTGATTTTTAAGTTGTTCAATGAAGGAATAAAGGACTAGAAGATACACGTGGCTAAAACCGTTCATCAATATAGGAATAAGCATAAACATCAACTAAATGGGCTGAATAGTCCCTGCCCATGTTGTAATCGCTCATGTCCATAAATTCTAGGAGCAGAATTAGGCCATTCGGCACATCAAGTCTACTCATGGCTGACCTATCTGTCCTTCTCATCCCCATTCTCCTGCCTTCTCCCCGTTACCCGACACCCTTACTAATCACGAATCTGCCAATCTCCGGCTTAAAAATATCTATTGACTTGGCCCCCACAGCCGTCCGTGGCAATGAATTCCACAGATTCACCACCCTCTGGCGAAAAATAAATTCCTCCTCATCTCTTTTCTAAAGGTACGTCCTTTTATTATGAGGCTATGGCCTCTGATCCTGGACTCTCCTGGACATCCTCTCCACATTCACTCCAGGCCTTTCACTGTTTGATAGATTCAATGAGTTCCCCCCCTCATTCTTCCAAACTCCAGTGAGTACAGGCCCAGTGCCGTCAAACGCTCATCATATGTTAACCCAATCATCCCTAGCATAATTGGCATAATTCTCATAAACCTCCTTTGGACCCTCTCCAATGCCAGCACATCCTTCCTCAGATATGGGGCCCAAAACTGCTCACAATACTCCAAATGCAGTCTGACCAGTGCCTTATATAGCCTCAGCATTACATCCCTGTTTTTGTATTCTAGCCCTTGAAATACATGCTTGCAATGCATTCGCCTTCCTTACTACCGATTAGACTTGCAAATTAACTTTTTGTGAACCCTGAACCAACACTCTCAAGTCCCTTTGCACCTCCAATTTCTGAACTCTAAACCCCAGTTAGAAAATAGTCTACGCTTTCATTCCGACTACCAAAATGCATGACTCTGCACTTTGCTGCGCTGTATTCCATCTGTCACTTCTCAACCCAATCTCTCAAGTGCCAAGCCCTTCTGCAGAGTCCATTCTTCTTCTACACTACCTGCCACTCCACCTATCTTCATATCAGCTGCAAATCTGGCCACATAGCCTTCAATTCCTTCATCCAAATCATTGATATACAACGTGAAGAGTAGTGGCTCCTGCGGAACTCCACTAGTCACTGGCAGCTAACCAGACAAAGCCCCCTTTATTGTCACCCTTTCCCTTCTGCCTTGCAGCCAACCTGCTATACATGCTAGTATCTTCCCTCTGATGCCATGGGCTCTCATCTCCTTTAGCAGCCTCATCTGTGGCACCTTATCAAAGGCCTTCTGAAAATCCAGGTAAACCACATACCCCTGACTCCTTTGTCTGTCCTGCTATTTACTTCCTCAAAGAATTCCAACAGGTTTGTCAGGCAAGAGATCTCCCTTTCACAAAACCATGCTGACTTCGGCCTATTTTATCATGTGCTTCTAAGTACTCAGAAACCTCACAAGTACTACTAAAATAAAACAAATTTAGGATAAATGGGTATTACTCAGACAACAGCAATGTTGTAAGTTGTTATCCGATCGCACAGGACAGTTTATTTTTCTGCAGGGAGTGCAGACAGACCACAAAATTACTGCTAAAGGCCACATACATTAAGCTTTTATTTATGTAAACATGCTGATATTTTTAATTTCACATGGAGATATTGTATTTTCACATGAAGTGAGTTTAATACCAACATTGATTCTATTCAGATTGACAATAGACAATAGGTGCAGGAGTAGGCCATTAAGCCCTTTGAGCCAGCACCGCCATTCAATGTGATCATGGCTGATCATTCCCAATCAGTACCCCGGTCCTGCCTTCTCCCCAAATCCCCTGACTCCGCTATCTTTAAGAGCCCTATCTAGCTCTCTTAGAAGTATCCAGAGAACCTGCCTCCACCGCCCTCTGAGGCAGAGTATTCCACAGACTCACAACTCTTTGTGTGAAAAAGTGTTCCCTCGTCTCCGTTCTAAATAGCTTACCCCTTATTCTTAAACTGTGGCCCCTAGTTCTGGACTCCCCCAACATCAGGAACAAGGGCTACAAAGCAATAAGCCAATAAAGATTTTCTTATTTAAAATTGGTAATTATATGACAATGTTCTAACATAATTGAAGCCTTTTATCAGTCTTAAACTTAACAACTGGGTTTGTGGTATTTTCAATGATTTCAAAATATTCTGTGCTCTACAAATTAAGTGATGCCGTACAAAGTATAAATGCAAGTTAGCCTGGCTGCTGCATTTATTTTGTTAAAACTGCTGTTTTCTCTCCAAATAACTTTTGGCCACTTGTATCTGTTTATTAATTACTAAATAATTACACAGCTCTGAGACCGGATTAACTTCTTTTCATGGAAACCTGTTCTGCATAAATTGGACAAAAATTATATATTTACAGTTCCAATTTCTGTGGAACTTTAAAACTTACAAATGTTACTTATATATTTTAAGTTATTTATTTCTTACCTGTCCAGGAATTACATCAGTGGGATCTGGACCATGGTGAAATTCCCTGTGTAATTTGCCAGAGTGCAGGTCCAATACAAATTGCTTCAGTGTACCTGGGGTGCTAAAATTAAAATAAAGAAAGACACATATTTGTGTAAAGTACAGAGCATGAAAAGGGAAATAAATTAAAAAGTCAGTGACACAAGAGTGCAGATTATGGAATCTTGAGCAATAAAAGAAACTGCTAAAGGAACTCAGCAGATCTGGGCAGCATCTGAAGAAATGTCCTGACCCGAAATGCCATCTGTCTATTTTCCTCTACAGATGCTGCCTGACCTGCTGATTTCCTCCATCGGTTTTCTTTTGCTCTTTAAAAAAAGTCAATTTCAATTGATCCTTTTTTGTTTGTCAGAGGCTATTTAATTGAAAGGGATATACAAGATGAGCAGCAGTCTAGATACCTGGATTTTAGGAATCTTCTTCCCCCACCCCTGAGGACACACGGCAATGACAGTCTATTGATGGGCCAATAATAACTCCCACAGTGCATAGCACCTGCAACAGCCTTTCTGTGTAACAGCCCAAAAAGCCAGCAGCATGTGTCGAACACCGAGTTTACAAATACAAACTCCAGTCAGGTAGTTGGTATTGACTGAATGCTTTCAAATGGTCCTCTGGTGTGGAGTAATTGCATTCATACCAGAGATAAATGCTGCATGAAGATCAATTTAAATTTCATCTTAGATCATCTATTGTCACTTACTACAAAGTGCTAAAAAGCAGATCAATTTTATCTATAAAATGTCAAATTTGCCACAATCTTGGACTGCTGTTAGTTGGGCCCCACAGCTCTGAAAAATGCATCTTATACAGTGGGACTCCGTTAAGCTACTAATTGTATTTTATGGATGTTCTGAACATCACATGAGAAGGCACAGGAATTGCTTAAAAAAAATATGCATCTTACTGCAGTAAATTTTTACGCACATCCTAAAACAGCCTGAAATTCTACATCCAGGTTCAGGAACAGCAACTTCCCCACAGCCACCAGGCTATTAACTTGCCAACAAACAGACTCTGAACTGTAACAGCCTATTGCACTTTATCTGCTTGTTTATGTGTATATTGAACTGAACTGTTCTGTATTTTTGTTTACAATACTCTGTTGTGCTGCAGCAAGCAAGAATTTCATTGTCCTATCTGGGACACATGACAATAAACTCTCTTGACGACTTGAATATCATAGTATATATTGACCCAAATATTTAATGTAGCATTAGTGGAGTTCAATACAATAACATTTCACATCAATTATATTCTGAAAGGACGAGGAAACGTTAGGTTGTGTTTTAAATGAAGCATGCCCATTTCTCCCATACCCCTCCCACCTATATTCCTTCCTCTGGCTTCCAATTCACACTGCTATCCTATCGCACACCTTTTGTTCTGTTTAGTTTAGAGATACAGCATTCGGCTCACCTAAGCCCGCACCAACCAGCGACCCCCGCACACTTACACTATCCTACACACATTAGGGACAATTTATACTTATACCAAGTAAATTAACCTAAAAACCTGTATGTCTTTGGAATGTGGGAGGAAACCGAAGATCTCCGAGAAAACCCATGGGGTCATGGGGAGAACGTACAAACTCCGTACAGATAGCACCCGTAGTCGTGATCAAACCCAGGTCTCTGGCTCTGCAAGCGCTGTAAGGCAGCAACTCTACCGCTGCGCCACTGTCTTTTCATCGCTGGTCTTCGTCCAACCACCTGCCTGTCAAACCTGCCCCTCCCCCTCACCTGTATCCACGTATAACACGCCAGGCTTTGTCTTGCCCCTCTATCTTTCCAGCACTCTGCCATCCCCCTCCACCACACCATCACAATCAGTATGAAGGGCCCAGATCTGAAACATCACATATTCATGGTCTCCAGAGATGCTGCCTGATTAGCAGAGTTTTTCCAGCACACTTGTCTTTATTTTTAAGTGTCAAGTGTTATTGGTGCCAATGAATGAGGGAGGTAAGGGTGAGTGAATAAAGCTCTGCTCGATCTGGATGAGGTGTAAATAGGGAGATGACTTATACCTAACATTGCCATTAGAAAAGTCACAGAAAAAGTTGCTAACGATTCAATTAAATATAAAAAAGTTTCTGAAGTCACCCGTGCGTTACATAGCATGCCGAAAGTAAACACAGTGAAGATGGAATAAAAATGGAAAATGCAGGTCTGGTGACTTCTCTGGAAGTAGAGACAGAGTTAAAATTTCAGGATGATGACCTTTCATTGCAACCGGATTCTCCAAAGATGCTACTTCACCAGCTGAGCATTTTCAGCATGTTTTGTTTTATTTTACATATTTCAGATCTCCAGCATCTGCAATGAAGAAAATGCTGCAAATAACCGTTGGAGAGAGAAAGAGTTAGTGTTCCATTCGAACAATCTCCCTTCAGAGAAAGAAAAAGTTAGAAAACAGTCTTGTTTTATGCTTTCAAGATGTGGAAAGAGATGGAGAGTACAAAGAGAATGTCTGTGATCAAAGAAAGATGTATGATGCACCAATTGCTGTTGGCTGAGAGAGTGTGTTGATCACTTGTTTATCTGCCTGGGGGAAATTGGAATGGAGGGATGGAAATAAATACAAAAGATAAAAGCAAGACTGGAACTATGAATAGAATTTACCAGAAAACAATAGTTGATGGAACACTGAAATAAAAAGCAGTGCTGGGAATGCCGAGGCAGTCAGACAGCTTCTATGGATAGAAAAACAGTTTGTGTTACAGGTCGATGATTTTACCTCAGATCTAACCCAAACTCGAAAGTCTGGTAATCTGAAATTGTTCAATTCAGTGTTCAGTCCTGAGGGCTGTAGTGTGATAGATACAAGATGAGATACCTTTAAGGACCATACCGTGCAGGAACTGACCCTTTGGGCACAATGTGTGTATTGAACATGATGCCAAAATAAACTAATCTCCTCTGCCTGCACATGGTCCAATACACTCCATTCCTTGCATGTCCACGTAGCTATCGAAAAGCCTTTTAAACACAATTATTGTAAATGCCTCCACCTTCCCCCCCCAGACAACCCACGACTCTATATAAAATAAAATGCCCCACATTCCTCCTTTAAACCTTGCCCCTTTCACCTTGAAGCTATGGCCTCTAGTTTTTGGCATTTTCACCCTGGGATAAAGTTCTGATTGCCTAACCTATCCATGCCTCACATAATCTTATACACTTTTAGCAGGTCTCCCTTCACCCTGCAAATCCCCAGAGATAACATTCCATGTTTGTCCAATCTCTTCTTGTAGCTAATACCCTCTTATTGAGGCAGCATTCTGGTAAAACTCTCCTAAACCCTCTCCAAAGCCTACATATCGTTCATCTGATGGGGCAACCACAACAACACGCAATACTCCGAACAAAGTCATTATAAAGTGCAACATCATGATGTATTAAAAGCCCTCAAGGTTACATTGAGTTTCATCGAAACTTTGCAAGAGACCAAAGACAGATAAGAATGCGACTGGGATTGAGAATTAAAGAGACAGGCAGCTGGAAATTCAGGGTCACTCTTGTGAACAGAATGAAAGCATTCTGCAAAACTGTCACCCAGTCCGAGTTCAATTTCTCCAATTAAATAGACACTCGCATTACCTGAGGGAGGGGAAGTTGCAAATTGAAATTCATATTGTGACCTTGCATAACACAAAACCAGGCCTTCTGCACTTGCATCAAGCGATGAGAGTTGAAAACAATTGGCTTCTATTTACGATGTTTCCATGTTAATTTTGGAAGAACACATTTTTATTAAAAATCCCAGATATTTTGAGTGATTTGTGACTTCTGTAAGGGTGAATTTCCATTAGCTGAACTACCTTAACATAGACTGTCGCCCACAATGTCTGTTCCAAACAGAGTGTAAATCAAACTAATCTCCTCTTCCTGCACATGATCCATGCCCCTCCATCCACTGCACATCCATGTGCCTATCCAAAAAGCTCTTAAATCACACCTCACCTTTAAACGTTGCCCCTTTGATGTTAAGGCCATGCCCTCTATTTTTTGACATTTCCACCCTGGGAAATAGTGAATTTGGAAATTATTTTTTTTTGCAGTCATGGGATAACAGGGATTGTAAACCAAAATGTAATATTGTAATTGAGCAATGATACTTAAGATCTGCAAGACATTGAGAAGCACCAGTGAATATGTTTCCTCAACATATTAGGTTGCACAAGGAAAAGTTATACTTACGCTATGTCTTTATAATCTGGAAAGACATACATATGCCTAAAACTGTCAATAGCGATAACTGGACAGTCTTCTGGCGTCTTGTGTATATGCAGGAGAGGATGACGAAACTTGTCACAGTCAGCATGTAGGAAGTTTATTGTACCTGGATGATTTAATCATGGGTTAACATCGTAAACATTGAGGTTCTTTAGTTGAACTAACAGTGCATTGACAGTCAGATGATATTCATTTAAACATTCCAATAAAAGCTAGACACAAAATGCTGGAGTAACTCAGCGGGCCAGGCAGCATCTCTGCAGAAAATAGATAGGTGATGTTTTGGGTCGGGACCCTTCTTCAAAGAGACCACGTCTCCTTACTACAATCAGTCTAAAGAAGGGCCGCACGACAAAAAAAATGTAAATAAGCAAAAAAACTGATACAATGTTTTCATAAAGTAAAAAGAATGGCATATGATCTCAATTAGTAGCCGGGGCTGTAAAGTTTAGCTTGGATAATGGTGCCTTTGATTTTTCTAATGGTGCAATGATTTTTCTACCTTTATTTTTTATATGGAATCTTTTAATTCCAATATTTTTCATTCATGAAGAGAGAGAGCTCTATCAAACACAGGAGAAGATAAGCAATATTTCCTTAAAAGCAGAGCTGCCAAGTTTTGTCAGAGCATTCCAGTATTTTGCTGAGGAAATCATTTTGCTGAAAAGGAAAATTATTTTTTATGTGCAGTCATACCCATGTAAGAGTACAAGAATGCATAACTTTGCTACCAATTGACGTGTCTTCTACGCACCTTACTTGACAGTGCATTCATTGCCATCTCTTTGTATACTGCTGTTTGAACGGCTGTTTCCTGCTTTTAGCACCAGATGATGATGTAGAAGCCATCTCCTTCCCTCTCTCTCTCTCTCTCCCTCCTTCCTCTCTCCCTCTCTTCCTCCCTTCCTCCCTCTCCTCTTTCCCTCCCACCCTTCCTCTCTCGTCCTCCCCCCCTTCCTTTTTTCTCCCTCACTCCCTTTTTCTCTCCCTCTCCCTCCTTCTCCCTCCCCTCTCCTCTCCATCCTCTCCCTCTCTCCACCCCTCCCTCTCTCCCCCTTGAGCCCACTCACCGTTCTGTAAAATCAAGGCCAATCCCAATGTAACTGCAATCCCACTGGTAACCTTTCACCACTAGGCTTATTCAGAATTCTACCACTGCCTGAAAAATAATCAAAGGCTCAACTTCCACTGAGAAAGAGAATTCCAAAGACTCGTTGTTATGCGAGAATTTTCCTGAACAGTCTGTGACCCATAGAGCTGTGGCCATAGCGCTATGTTTAAAGCCCACAGCGCTCCAGCCGGTAGCACTATATTTAGAACACACAACTCTTCGTTAAAATTCCTACGCGTTAAACTGACAGCACTCTGTTTAAACCTGGAGCAGACAGGCAGCGACTCTGGAGAAAAGGAATGGGTGACATTTCTGGTTGAGACCCTTCTTTAGACTGAACTGAACTCCGTATTTAAAATCTGTATTTAACCACACAAAACCGTACATCAGTATTCTAATCGCATTTCCGTACAAAATATGGAAAATCAGAACTACTTGGCAGCTCTGTAAAAGGATGACATTCAATATGTCTTGGAATGCAAGGGTGCGTCTTGAAAGTAGATGCGGCTGAAATGAAGAAATTGGGAGAAAAGGATGGCATCCTTACAAGTGACAGGATGAGGGAGGTAGCGTTGGGAATCAGTGAGTTTGCAGTTAAGGTCAATGAATAGCCTCCCAGAGAAATCCAGAAAAGGAAGAGGCGCTGGAAATGGTGATGACATTGACAAGCAAATTCTCTTCCTTGCTTTGTGATGTTGCCCTTAATCCATTCTATCTCTAAAATCCTGCTTGTTATTCCACTTGTCATTCTGACCTATTGAGCACTACCAGTTTTAATTGCCTCAGAAATGGCTGATGTGCCCAGCTGCTGAAGTTTAAATTCTGGAAGTTTCTCTTTAAAAATTCTGCCTCTCCACCTACTTTCTCCGTGGAAATATTCCCCTGGATCCATCTCTGACCATGCATTTGATCATTTCAATTAACTTCTGGTGTTAAAGTTTGTATGATAATGATCCAAAGAGGGGCTTCAGAGGTTTTATATTTTTAAGCTGCCATGTGGTTGGGGCAATCATTGCTTAAGTGAACATATGGTTTACAGATTTAACCAAGTAATTAAATATACCGTATGTAGTCAGAGAAATTAATTAAGTAGTACCGCAGAATCACCTTTTTCACTGATCAACTGACGTGCAGTTTCATGCTGGAATTTTTCCAGGCTTTCATTGTCCTCTTTCATGTGGAACAGAATGAGGAATGGCAGGCCCTCTTCCGTCAACTCCTAAAATGTAAAATAAATCATTAAGAATATTCAGTCTAAAATAATCAGTCCTCAAATGCATTTAAGATCAGTTAGAAACATAGAAATTAGGTGCAGGAGTAGGCCATTCGGCCCTTCGAGCCTGCACCGCCATTCAATATGATCATGGCTGATCATCCAACTCAGTATCCTGTACCTGCCTTCTCTCCATACCCCCGATCCGTTTAGCCACAAGGGCCACATCTAACTCCCTCTTAAATATAGCCAATGAACTGGCCTCAACTACCTTCTGTGGCAGAGAATTCCAGAGATTCACCACTCTCTGTGTGAAAAATGTTTTTCTTATCTCGGTCCTAAAAGATTTCCCCCTTATCCTTAAACTGTGACCCCTTGTTCTGGACTTCCCCAACATCGGGAACAATCTTCCTGCATCTAGCCTGTCCAACCCCTTAAGAATTTTGTAAGTTTCTATAAGATCCCCCCTCAATCTTCTAAATTCTAGCGAGTACAAGCCGAGTCTTGTACTCGCTTTGGACAGCTATTCTATTTTGACAGCTATTAAAACAAGCAAGACTTTATAATGAAAGCCCAAAGCAAGAACATTTAGTCAGTGGGGTTACCCCCCACTTCTACCTTAGCCATATTGTTAAGAAAACCAATTGCATTTTCAACCAGCGAATGTGTGGAAGATTCTTCCAAATATTTATTACTGAGTACAGTTGCCATTTGTATTATTCATTTGAAAAGGATTGTTATTCACAGTATACATTGTGAGAGCTTTTCCGTACATTCTACAAATGGAGTGATTGCCAGCAAGTCATTACTGTAAAATGTTTTAAAATATGTCTGCAGTCTTACTGTTGTAAAATATGTCTGTAGTCATTCCTGGCCATGATAAAAATACAAGAAATAAAAGCAGAAATGTACCATTTGCCTTCATGCCAGTTGCACCATTTAATAAGATAACATTGATCTCTTATTTCAAGTGCCACTGTCCCGTACTGATCACAGATCCGGTGATATCCAAAAAAGAAAATTCCATCCTAAATATCCTCATTCATCATTGCCTGGATGAAGAAAGGTATGACTAATACCTTATTTTGAAAATGTGACCCAGTTCTAGGCTACTCCTCTCCAATCTTGAAAGACATATTGAATGGTGGAAGGATAGAATTATAACATTCACTATTTGAGAGCAAAGAGGAAATATATTTCCGAAATATTAGTTGAACATGGGCAACACTCGTTATTGCATCGTTACATCTGGATTGGTACCATTGTGAAACTAATCAAATGTGAACTACCTTGTGACCATGCTTGCTGGCTTTTCAAGAGATTATCAAAAGAGCAGTTTAAAAAAGATACAAGTTACGGTAACTTTGATGCATATTCATAATAAGGTGGATGGTTTGCCCTTAAAGTTAAAAAAAATATGCCCAAATATAGTGTTCTTTGGGCTAAGCAATGAATCCCGCTGAAATTTAAACTTAAACCAAAGTCGATATTTTGTTGAAGTCCTATACATGCAGATTAAATCCATGCTTACCTCTCCATTCTCAAACGTTATTTCTCTAACCAGTGGAACACATTTATCCTGAGTCCAGGCAAATGCCAGGTCAAAGTTGGTTAACGAACCTAAGTATACCATATCAGGCGTATTCATCTACAGAACAGAGTAACATGTGGACATGAAATTAGAAAAAAATAAAGTGTTATACTGAAACATTCAACCGTGTCACAGCTGCAAGAAACTCCATCTTAATGTTTATCAAAATATGAAGAAAAGGGTGAATTTTGTGGTGAACATAAATTGCGTACTAAGAGTAATTACTGACAAAGTGAGTTATGAACATACCCCAAGTGGCTTGTAAATTATGTTGTCTCCACTATACCTCTCTGGTTTTGCAACGCTCCTAAAACAAAAACGAATTAGAGCAATCAGGACATATATCATGCACAGTAGTTCAAAGCAAGTAGTGCTTTACTTAGAATTAGTCACGGGTAACGTGTAGTGAACAAATGAATTATCCCCTGTACGGCAGTGTCCAATCTATCTCCCTGACCCTTCAAGGAGATAGATGCTTAGGGTTTAAGGGACTAAAGGTAATTGACAAATATTTACCCATTTCCCTTCTAAAATTATAAATTATGAACCCCTAGTTTGTGGGTAGGTTAATCCACATCCTAATAACTATGAGGTTAAAAAACCTAACAGCTTCGTTCATTTCAAAGTGAGACAGTTATGGCCACCCATTACAGTAATTACACTGAAAACAAATATTCCTCATTCACCTCACCAAATCCTATAAAAGATTTTTTAATCATTTCTGATTTCCTTACAAATAACACTTCTTTGGTTTTCTTTCAGAAAACAAAGTGTCACGTTCCGAGCATCATTCTGCTGAATTTCTGGGACACTGTATGAAGGTGCAGAGTTCTGCTGAGAGCGATACAGCCCACAATTTAAACTGAATTGTCTCACATGTGGAATTCATTCTGTTTTGAACATTTGCTAAACAGGTGCAATGTTAGTGATGGCACCCAATCGAAAATAAATCATGGAAATGGCAGAAACTAAGTTTAGATAAACATTAGGGTGATTTTTATGTGGAAACCCCTGCAAAAACTATACTTGTGCTTTTCCTGACAGTTGCTGCGTACAGAGTTCACGGCTGCTATGACTTTGCTGTGCCGACTGCTGGAAACTAGCGGGGCTCATAAAAGAAAACACACTCTGCAGCAACAGTGGTACAGTGAGGATGACGTGAAGATGAGCTAAAACAGGGAAAGGCAATGGAAGGCGAGGAAACTAGGGTACGTCAGTCTGCTCTGATGGGAGACTACGATTTGAGAGGTCACAAGCCTTCACAAGGGACAGGCTCATCAAGGGGCCAGGTGGAATTCATTGCCACAGACGGCTGTGGAAGCCAAGTCATTGGGTATTTTTTTGGGGGAATTTTATATTATTAGAGGCAATTGTACAAGAATAAAGCAATCGACATGAAAGTTATACAAATTTCGTACAGCTTCATTTTTAACATTAATACATAAATCAAAAAAAGAGAATAAAGGAAAGAATGAAGAAAAAGAAGAAAAATGCAAAAGAGAGAGAGAAGAAAAGACCCCTAAACTACCAAAGAATGTTTTGAAGAATTGGTCTGCTTTTTCAGCCAAAACAAACCTATGTTTTCTAAATGTAATGTCTTGGACATGTCAGTAATCCACATCTTCACTGTGGGAACTGTTGTCTTTTTCCAGAATTTCAGTAAGAGTTTTTTCGCAGTTATTAGGCCGTAGTCAAGGAAGCATCTTTGAAGTATCGTTAACTTAGAACAGGCCTCTGACATACCAAAAGTTATTAGTTTTGTATCTGAATACTTAATTTTAAGTGTTTTAGAGAAAATATCGAATATTCCCATCCAGAATTTTTATATCTTTATACAGGATGCAAAGGAATGGGTTAAGGTCGCTTCTTGGAGGTGGCATTTATCACAGATAGGGGAGACAGTTGGGAAGATCTTATTCAATTTAGTCTTTGAATAGTATAGCCTGTGCAGTATTTTAGTAGTATTGCAGGGAGTGCCTGACATTGAGAGAGCAGTAGTATGTAAATTAGGCTTTCCTCCCATATATCTTTTGAAATTAATAAACCAACTCGTCTTCCCATGCTCGCCTATACATCTCAGAAGGTGGGATATCCACATTTAAGAGAGTGTTATAAATGTAAGATATTAATTTACTTGTGTCGGCATGTCTATTCAAACAATCGTCTACTATATCTGGACCCATAAAACGAGTCTTGTGTGTACGTTTTCACATAATCACGGATTTGAAGATATCAGTCTTTGAACATGTGTTGACCGAATTATTAAACTCAGATACGACATGGCAACAATCCTAAAAGGGACAATCAATGTATTTATTTATAAGATGGCTAATCAACATGGGACTGTCGCCAACTAGATTGTGTCCCACCAGCTTCAACACTCATTGATCAAGTTCTGTGATAACTACACTTCCAATGAGGTCACCATTAAATATCTATTCCCCCCCCTCTCCCAGCATAGTTAAGGTACCTCTGCGATCCCCTGAACCACTGAATCAGCCTAAACAGACCTGTACTTTCCTTCATTAGTTTCCTATACAAGTGGAGGCAATGCAAGACTTGTCCTTGTCTGGTATCATTGCTGCCATCTTTCACCTTGTACTATTGTCTTTCATCATTTATCCTGTCCTTCCTTCTGTTCGTTTGCAGACATATTCTTTCTTTGCCACCTTCATGTTACAGACTCTGCACCAGTTTCATCTCTATCGCTTGTCAATTATAATCAATTATAGTCCGTGATCTTTAATTGTTTCTCTTTGGATGCTGCCTGACACAACATTTACTACTGCCATTAGTCAAACAACATATCCCAAAACACAGCCTTAGCAATGGCGGAGAGAGATAGAGAGCAGTTGCATGTCATTCATCGTTTGATCCAAGAGGATTTGAAAGTCCAAGGTGGCTGGAACCCCAATATGGTCTTTCTTCTCAGAGCTGCTATTGTGGGTGTATGAGACATTATCACATCCCTCAGCACATAATCCTGCAAGTGGGAACTTGCCAGTCGGCAACATTAATTCACGGACATCTAAAAGGCCAATAAACCTCAGGGTTTATAAGTGTATCTTTCCTTGAGTTGATGATCTTCCAGCGGCAGTTGATGTTTGTCACAAAATGCTGGAGTAACTCTGCGGGACAGGCAGCATCTCTGGAGAGAAAGAATGGGTGACGTTTTGGGTCAGACCCAAAATGTGACCCACAGATGCTGCTGAATTACTCCAGCATTTTGTGTCTATCTTCAGTGTAAACCAGCATCTGCAGTCCCTTCCTACACAGTCTCTGTATGTCCCTGTGAACAGCCTACAGAACACAGTCCTTTCTGCAGCTGCACACGACAAAGCTTGACAGAGACCACTGCTTTCCTTTACGGATCTTCTTGGCAAACAGACAGTCCATATGAAGGCGGATGGTCATATTATGTGCATCACATCCACCCCGAGAGCAACATATAGTGGGATGGAAACTCCAACTTCGATTGGGAGAACCCTCTCACCAACTAAGCAAGGTCTTGGTGCTAAATTGGGACTGCTGATGACAAGGGATTCTGCCAAAACTCTTTGACAGTCTGCTCAGGGAATCTTAACGGTGGAGATGCACAACTAAGCAAACAATCTGTGACAGTGAAGGCCAATCCCAGTGCACCAGGTGTTGGAAAGAACTGCAGATGCTGGTTTAAATCGAAGGTAGACACAAATGCCACAAAATGCCAGACTGAAGAAGGGTCTCGACCCGAAACATCACCCATTCCCTCTCTCCAGTGATGCTGGCTGTTTTGCTGAGTTACTCGGGCATTTTGTGTCTACCCGTGCATCAGGTGCTAGGTTGTATTATTTAGCATTTAAAGTCATCTGAACCAAGCTGTTCTGATGCATGGTTTGCACAAAGATGGATTCAAGCTCCACACGTGCCTCCTTCAGATCTAGTCTCAATTGTATATTCCTCTGTTCCTTTCTGCACGTGCTTTTCTGACTTCCCCAAATGTTACTTATTTTAGCTTCTGCTATTCCTTGTGGTAGCAAGTTCCACATCTGACCACTTACTGTGTTTTTGCCCAAATCTACTCCAGGATTTATTTGCAGAGGTTTGAGATTTTGGGTATCAGAATCAGAATCAGAATCAGAATGCTTTATTGTCATTGCATGTGTCACATACAACGAGATTACTGTGTCTCTCCATTTAAAAGAACTTCAAACATTCACATTCTCATACTTTTTACACTCCCTCCCTCCCCAAACCCACCCATGGATTCACATTTACATAAATTAACACTGTCTCCCACCCCCCCTCCTTCCCCATAACCCGTTCCCGAGACAGAGTTCAGTTCCAAGATTGCTGATGGGTAAAAGCTGTTCTTGAGTCTGGCAGTGCGTGACTTTAGCGACCTGTACCTTTTTCCTGAGGGCAGCAGTGTGAAAAGGTGGTGACAAGGATGTGTAATGTCTTTCACGATATTGCAGGTCCTGCTGCGGCATCTGGAGTGGTAAATGTCCTCCAGAGTGGGCAGGGGGAGTCCAATGATACCCTGGGCAGTTTTTATCACCCTCTGGAGAGTATCCCCCCCAGAACAAAACTACTTTTACCAATACCATTCATAACTTTAAACACGTGTACTAGGGCCATCTTCAGTCTTCTGTTTTTTTGATTTTTCAAGATTTATACAATCTCAGTTCTGTAAACCTCTCGATATTTTACACACTAATATTATTTAAACTATCGATTAAAAACAAAAAAAATGCTGCATATATTCAGTGCCTATCATCACAGATGCTACCAGACCCACTAAGTATCTTCAGCACTTTGTTTTTATTTCAGGTTTTTGCAGCATCCAGATACATGTTGAAGAACTAAAACCCAAAAGGAGCCAAAACCAAAAAGTCAAAGATCAAACTTTAAGTTCCACCATCGTGACAAATGCTTATTTTGAATTATCTCTCCTACAGTGAGCATTTCTAACTTCACTTTTCCCTTTATCTGCCACGAGTCTTCAATGGTATTAGGCATTCTTCTCCAGTGACAGTTCTCTAGATTTATAGTTCAGGTTTTTCTTTAGAAAACACATTTTTGGGATGTGGAGAGGACGTTTCCTTCTGTGGGAAAACCTAAAATTATTTAAAATTAAAAGATCGCCTATTTAGGACAAGTTTCTTTCACAAAGGGTTGGTCTTTGGAACTTCCTTTCCCATAGATTGATTGAAGCAGAAACCTTGAGTATTAAAGCTGAGGTATATAGATATTGGGGATGAAGAGTTATCACAAATAGTATATGGAGTTGAAACCAGCCACGGTCTTATAAAAGGCAGAGGAGGATGTCCAGGTCGGGTAGCTTTCTGGTGCTAATTCGCATTGACCTTATCCACCCACACTTGCGTTTAAACCCAATTACGCTTGAGTACGTATTTCTCTTTGCCTTTCCCTATAACCTCGCGTGGAACCGCCTCCAATGCCAGACCACCTCTTAAACTCTTTCCCCATTCTTGTGAACTTCCCTGACTTTGCTCCACTATCCATAGCAGTGCTTTTAACAGTCTAAACAGTTTAACAGTTTCTCTCTATACCTAAACCCTTTTAACCTAGTTGAAAAATATTGCGACAAAGGCTTATTTAGAATCACTCCTTTTAACAGCAGTGAGCATCTTTAACTCGACTTAAATACAACTTTAGTGTAGAAGCTATTTTATATTTTCACTATTAAAACCACATTTGTCTTAGCAAAAACAAATGAAAAATACAAAATAATCATTGTTGATGCTATAAAGTATCAAAGGATATGGGATTAATGCAGGAAAGTGGCACTGGTGCAAAAGACCATCCAAGATCTTAGTGATCAACAGAGCAGACATGAAACTCCAAATGGCCTCATCAAGGTTAAATTTTCTAATGATCTTAGAGCAATCTAATTCAATCCATTCTAAGACTGATAAATTACCAGAATAAAGCTGAAATAGGAGGGCACTAATGCCATTTCCATGAAAACAAAGTACAATCGGGAGCACGAGGTATATTTATCCAGTGATGCATGAAGACAGTATTGAGAGGGTGAAACTGGCGAATGGCTTCCTGCATCATTATTTATGGACTCTTCCCACAGAATATAAAAGCTCAGAAATGCAAATTGAAATTCTTTTAAAAATATATTTTCTCACCCTGCAACTTCATTTTATAATACAATTTACAATAAATCGCATGGGAGTGTTTATAAATACACAGAGTACAAATAATATCAGTGCTGCACTGATATGGATACTACTTTTTGCACAGAGGTATCCTGATGATTTTTAAAGGCAGGCTCAGTATCTGTCATAACACGGCTGAGAGAGCACAATTCCTTAGGTATTACTGTGTGACATATGCTGGCAACCCCTATGTAAATTCGCATGTCATATTACAGGATTATATGTTAAGCAAGTTATTTTCCTGACAAAAACAGTCCAATTTTTGCTCTTGATAAGTGTACAACAGCTGCAAACAACACTTAATTATCAGTTAAGTGAAGAGCATTATTAGTTGTCACAAATCCCACTGTGTCTATGTAGCTTGAAGAGATGCAAGCTTTTATTTGAATCATTATTTATTCAAATGCTTAACCCGTGCCTGATAACAGCATATTCAACTGTCTGTTCTCTTTTTAAGCGGATATAGTCAGACTGACATTGATCACTACATCTGTAATTCATATTTGTCTGTATAATATTTTCTCCACAAAATTTGGAATTTCACTGATTGTTTTAAACAAGTTGAGAGAATAAATTATCTTTTTGCTGTGTGTACTGAATAGGTTGCTTCAGAATTCATTTACATTCTTGTCACATAATATGCTTTAAGAATATCTTTTCTCATGTCATTGTATAAACCAAAGTACGCGATATTTCAGCGCAGTGAATCTTATCATACTACACTAAATTTGTAGTATTGGTGGTGATGTGGTGTGATTTCACAAAGCACCATTAATTAAGTTGAAGATCTGAGATGACAGGTTGCCCTAACACAACACCGGGAACACCCACAAGATGGTTGGGGGAAGTAAACAGTAAAGTGATCTTGCACTGTAACAGAGAAGTTCTAGTAAAGACTTTGATGCAGGCTAAACGTCTAAGTTCTCATGCTATGACACTGTATGGTCCATGAAATGTGTAGGATAATAAATTCCTCAAACTCTCAAAAAAGACAATTATTGGAACGTTTAACTAATTCTTACCCAAACGCAGCCAAAAAGACGCAATCATCACGTAAAATATTGGACACTTTCTCATAGACTCTGTAGTTGTCTGAATCTTTCTGCTCAAAAAATCCAATGATGTTTCGCTTGCTGCGCTGTAAAATATAACAGCCAAATAGATATACAAGTTGAACAATTTGGTATTGTTTTAAAGGCAGTGGATCAGTAAAATGATTCACAACCAAGGTAAACACAAATTCCAGAAGACAAATGTTTATTTTGTGAATTAACCAAAACAGCCTAATAATTTGGGATTTGACATTAAATTAATTTAAAGAATTTCTGGAGTGCCTTTCCATACAAGACTATTAATTCCTCCTTGCCTCCCTTGTACCACTATCCTAATTCAGCATGCCAAAACTGCTAATACTTAACAGGTTAGGCATTAATGTTACTCTAGGGTGGCAACCAAACTTTGACTTCCATTTCAGCTGTTCGAAGAAACATAATGCAAATTACCTACTTAGCAGAACAACTAATCAATTAAATACCTCTGTCATGCCATCATGCAAAACTGCTTTTTTGTTCAAAATGACACAAATGACAAATTGCCTCGCTACTATCTGGGGTTGACAAGCGAACCCCAAAGTAGGAATAAAGTGGTGACCCCAACGATGTTCCGTAATTGTTATCAATATTGCAAGGGCAAACACCTTATGTGGCAAGACGTGGAATATGAGTGAAATTCTATTGCAATAAAATAATAATTAATGTTCTATGCAAGAATATGTTCGGATAGCAATACTATACATTGATCTCTGGTCACTTTGTTAGTGATATGTTGATGAAATTCTGACCTTATTTCAATTTACATAAAGTATTCGATTGCAAAAGACTATCAATTACTGAAGTTCAACAACTGTTACATTTCACTGATCAGATGCAGAAATGCTTGGTTGCTTTTAAGGTCATGGATAGGATTGCGGTTCAGGAAGACAAGAATGATTTTAGAGGGATTAACTGGCATTGCTGTTCTAAATTCGCCAAGTTTGTAAGGAACATGTTTGTAACTGCCTCACACTCAAACATTCTAACATTCAACTTAAATATTAGCCAACAAACATTTTCCTGTGTGTACCACTCTCATATCTAAAAAAGCTTGTACAGTAATAATAATAATAATAATAAACTTTACTTATGGGCGCCTTTCAAGAGTCTCAAGGACACCTTACAAAAATTTAGCAATTAGAGGAAAAACATGTAAGCGGAATGAAATAAATAGTAGAGACATGACTAGTACACAAATTAAAGACAGAATTCAATTCAAAACACAATATGAGGCAATTCAAGCACAGATGAAAAGGGAGGGGGACGTGGGGCTATGGATAGGCAGAGGTGAAGAGATAAGTCTTGAGGCGGGACTGGAAGATGTTGAGGGACACGGAATCGCGGATCAGTTGGGGGAGAGAGTTCCAGAGCCTGGAAGCAGCCCTGGAGAAGGCACTGCCCCCAAAACTGCGGAGGTTGGACTTGTGGATGGAGAGGAGACCGGCTGATATGGATCTGAGGGACTGTGAGGTTTGGTAGGGGGAGAGGAGGCCAGTGAGATATGGGGGGGGGCAGATGGTGGAGGGCTTTGTAGGTGAGGACCAGGATTTTGTAGGTGATCCGGTGGAAGATGGTAAGCCAGTGAAGTTGTTTGAGGACTGGAGTGATGTGATGCCAGGATTTGGTGTGGGTGATGAGTCGGGCGGCTGCGTTCTGGACCAGTTGGAGTCGGTTGATGTAGGTGGAGCTGATGCCAAGGAGAAGTGAGTTGCAATAGTCCAGTCGGGAGGAGATGAAGGCATGGATGAGTCTTTCAGCAGCGGGAGGTGTGAGAGAGGGTCTGATTTTGGCGATGTTGCGGAGGTGAAAGAAGGAGGTTTTAATGACATGGCGGATGTGAGGCTCAAGGGAGAGGGTGGAATCAAAGATCACGCCAAGGTTGCGGGCCTGGGGAGATGGGGAGACAGTGGTGCCGTCGATGGTGAGAGTGGGGTTATTGATTTTGCTGAGTGTGGATATGGAGCCTATGAGGAGGAATTCTGTTTTATCGCTGTTGAGTTTGAGGAAGTTATGTTGCATCCAGGTTTTTATAGCTGACAAACAGTTGATATGGGAGAGGGGGGGGGGGGGGGGGGTTGTGTGGGGATTTGGTGCCGAGGTAGATCTGGGTGTCATCGGCGTAACAGTGGAAGTGGCGGAGTATCTGACCAAGGGGGAGGATGTAGATGATGAAGAGGAGGGGGCTGAGTACGGAGCCTTGGGGAACGCCTTGAGTGACTGTGGCTGTAGCAGAGGTGTGGTTATGGAGAGAGATGAAGTGGGATCTGTTGGAAAGGTAGGAACAGAGCCAGCTGAGTGCAGAACCTTCAATGCCAAGGTCCCCAAGTCTGGTAAGCAGGATGTTATGGTTCACTGTATCGAAGGCTGCACTCAGGTCGAGGAGGATGAGGATGTTGAGGGAACCAGTGTCAGCAGAGGTGAGGAGGTCGTTGAGGCCTTTGAGGAGAGCAGTTTCTGTGCTATGGAGGGGGCGAAAGCCAGATTGGAGGGGTCTAGGATACTAGTAATCTAGGATACATTTATTGTGGAAAGATGCAACTTCTTTAGCACTGGCATGGCAAATTGGTTCACAGGAAGTTCAATTGTCTCTTCATTGGTGAAGTTACACATGAATCATGCATTTTCTGAGAACTTTATTTCCACAGTGGAGCACCAATGCGTAATTATTTACAATGCATTCCAACTACATTACTCCCTTATTGTGGATTCTGCGTTGTAATTAATGATGCCCTTCAATAGCATTTGCTGATGCACATAATACAAAAAATGCTTCTTTAACACCTTCATGTTCTAATCTCCTACTTCTGTTATCCTATTCCATTTGACAGATACAGTGCCCTCCATCATTCATTTATTTACCTCTGTACTTCACAATTTGAGATTTGTAATAGAAAAAAAATCACATGTGGTTAGAGTGCACATTGTCAGATTTAGTAATGGATATTTTTATACATTTTGGTTTCACCATGTAGAAATTACAGCTGTTTTTATACATAGTCTCCCCATTTCAGGGCACCATAATGTTTGGGACACAGGGCTTTACAGGCGTTTGTAATGGGTCAGATGTGATTAATTGCCTCCTTAATGCAGGTAGAAAAGGTCTCAGCACCTACTCTTTCCATCACCTTTGGAAACTTTTATTGCTGTTTATCAACATGAGGACCAAAGTTGTGCCAATGAAAGTCAAAGAAGCCATAATGAGACTGAGAAACAAGAATAAAACTGTTAGAGACATCAGCCAAACCTTAGGCTTACCAAAATCAACTGTTTGCAACATCATTGAGAAGAAAGAGAGCACTGGTGAGCTTACTAATCGCAAAGGGACTGGCAGGCCAATGAAGACCTCCACAGCTGATGACAGAAGAATTCTCTCTATAATAAAGAAAAACCTCCAAACACTTGTCCGACAGATCAGAAACACTCTTCAGGAGCGGAATTGTCAATGGCCACTGTTTGCAGAAGACTTCATGAACAGAAACACAGAGGCTACACTTCAAGATGCATTAGTTAGACGCATAAATAGGATGGCTGGGTTACAGTTTGCCAAGAAGTACTTAAAAGAGCAACCACAGTTCTGGAAAAAGGTCTCGTGGACAGATGAGATGAATATTAACTTATGTCAGAGTGATGGCAAGAGCAAAGTATGGAGGAGAGAAGGAACTACCCAAGATCCAAAGCATACCACATCATCTGTGAAACACAGTGGTGGGGGTGTTATGGCCTGGGCATGTATGGCTGCTGAAGGTACTGGCTCACTTATCTTCATTGATGATACAACTGCTGATGGTAGCAGCATAATGAATTCTGAAATGTATAGACACATCCTATCTGCTCAAGTTCAAACAAATGGCTCAAAACTCATCGGCCGCAAGACAATGATCCCAAACATACTGCCAAAGCAACAAAGGAGTTTTTCCAAAGTTAAAAAATGGTCAATTCTTGAGTGGCCAAGTTATTCACCCACTCTGAACCCAATTGAGCATGCCTTTTATATGCTGAAGAGAAATCTGAAGGGGATTAGTCCCCAAAACAAGCATAAACTAAAGATGGCTGCAATACAGGCCTGGCAGAGAATCACCAGAGAAGACACCCAGCAACTGGTGATGTCCATGAATCGCAGACTTCAAGCAGTCATTGCATGCAAAGGATATGCAACAAAATACTAAACATGACCACTTTCATTTACATGACATTGCTGTGTCCCAAACATTATGGTGCCCTGAAATGGGGGGACTGTGTATGAACACTGCTGTAATTTCTACATGGTGAAACAAAAATGTATAAAAATCGCCTTTATTAAAATCTGACAATGTGCACAATGTGCAAAACTACATGTGATTTTTTTTCTATTACAAATCGCACAGAGGCAAATAAATAAATGATGGGTCTTTGTCCCAAATATTATGGAGGGCATTGGATTCTGCTATCCGTCAATTTGTAGAAGATATGGCTGCAGACTATCCACTAGTAGATTTTACACTCAGAAGATCAAAGATTTCATGGGATGCACAGTTCTCTTGTTTTGGCAGATGGGAAACGGGAGACACCGTGATAAAGGCTAGTGAACTAACCCTAAAGCACCAATATGATATCAACTAGAAAATGCTTCTGGTTCTGTCAGTTTCTTCCCTTTTTCCTGCATATTCACCAGAATAGAAGAAAATTGTTATTGAAAAGATAGAGGAACAAGAAACTACCATGACAGTAAATACTGACAGTGAGGGGAAGATGAAGTCAGACTCGTGCACACCTACGACCTTTTGCCCAGTGTTCTTCAGTGCAAATACGTCCACCTTTGTCTGTACATTTTGCTTATTTTCTCTGATGCTTCCCGTTAAAACAAAATGGTGTCATAATGGTTAAATTACTGAAGTAGTAATCTAGTGGCTAAGGCGAACAATCAGAAGCACAACTTCAAATTCCAACACACAAATGGAGAATATCAATTTTAGAGGAATTTAGAGGGAAAAAAAATCTAGCTGGTGAGTGGCGATTGTAAAACTACCAGAATATTATAAAGTCTCATTTAGTAATACAGTACAAACTTTCTCCAGGGAGAACACTTGGTGCCGTTACCCACTCTGATTCAGGTACATTACCGGCAGTAACAGGACACAATCCTGGTTCTCCTCCGAAGTGACCTCTGGCAAGCTATGAAAAACTATAATATTTAAAAACAACAAAAATAAACCTAGATAAACTACCTGGCAACAACCCGGCACCAGATTGGGACATGGATGAGTTGCTTTTGGTCTGGGAATCTTGCAAAATCTGTTTCATAAGAGCCCGAGGACTGATGTCAAAAGTGAAAGACTTGTTCCAGAGTAGTCATACAATGACGGACATCAACTCAAATACTGGTGTGGAAACTGCGACTGAATTAACACTTACTCTTCTCCCTCAACCAATGACCTATTTCTCTGCTATGACATTAGTTGGAAATATGCACCAGTGTTGCCTAAGTCGATGAGATCTTCGTTGTTTAGTTTAGTTTGATTTGATTTATTGTCATGAGCACCAAGGTTTTACGAAAAGCTTTTTGTTGCTCACAGTCAGCGGAAAGATTACAATCGAGCTCACAATGTACAGATACAGGACAAAGGGAATAATGTGTGGTGCAAGATAAAGTCCAGTAAAATCCAATTATAGATAACCCTAGGGGGTGCCAATGAGGTAGATAGTAGCTCAGGACCGCTCTCCAGTTGTTAGCTGGATGGTTCAGTTGCCTGATAACAGCTGGGAAGAAACTGTCCCTGAATCTGCAGGTGTGCGTTTTCAAAGTTTTGTACCTGTTGCCTGGCACAAAAGAAGAGAAGAGGAGTATCCAGGGTGAGACTCGTCCTTGATTATGCTGGTGGCCTTGCCAAGGCCGCATGGCGTGTAGATGGAATCAATGGAAGGGAGATTGGTTTGTCTGAGGGTCTAGACTGCGTTCACAATTCTCTGCAACTTGCAGCCTTGGATGGAGCTGTTCACAAAGCATGTTATCGGGATGCATCACATTATGATTGCTAGACTTGCTTTGTTTGGAATCATAAATAAACCTATTTAACCCAAACTAACCTAACTCCAGTTAAAATTCCATTTGGAATATTTTGGAGGACCAGGAAACCAAGAACTAGTTGAAACAAGAGAGTATTTGCAAGTGTACCAGTCACACGGTATTCATGGAGACAAACCAGTAGCTTCACACAGAGGATATATTGCCTGGCACTAACATATTGCGTGGTATCTATTCAGAATGGACATGGCAACTCAAAGCTGGGCATCTATGTGCAAGTTGGACCGGCGGAAGAGGCAGAATTGAAATTTTCTCCCAGTCTCCGAAACGCCATGATTCAACATGTCCATCTTACATGATAAGGCTGAAGTAATTACATGCATTTTCAACTAGAAGTACCAAGTGATGATCCAACCTGCCTTCTTCCAAAGATCACCAGCATCATGGGACAGGTGTTTAACAAAGTTTACTCACTCTACTTCACATCAAGAAAAAGCTCAGAGCTTTGGATAAAGCAAGGCCCACCTTAGATAGAAATATCACAAAATGAAAAGCCTCTGCATATATGTTGTAAAACCTGCCAGTATGTTGGATTTAATAGGAATATGAGGGGTAACTTTTTCCATAGAGGGTGTTGGGGGTATGGAACAAGCTGCCAGAGGAGGTAGTTGAGGCAGGGACTATCCAAACATTTAAGATACAGTTAGACAGGTGCATGGATAGGACAGGTTTGGAGGGATATGGACCAAACGCAGGCAGGTAGGACTAGTGTAACTGGGACATGTGGGCAAGTTGGGCTGTTTCCACGCTGTATGACTCTATGACTCTAAAGACCGTTGCCAACAAATGTCTCGCCATCTATTCTTGACATATAACAGCTTTACCACCTTAATGGCAATTTTCCTCCAAGTACATTGCTAAGTTTCATGGTGAGGATTGGGGAGGGGTGTGTGGCCAGGTTTGCCTAGAAAATATTCCAGCATTTTGTCTCCACAATGCTCTAGTTTACAAAATTGCAAAGGTTCAGGGCTCAGAGATAAGAAGTCTTTTTTTCAACTTAAATGGGCCACACTTACTTCTAAATTATGCTCTACAATTCTGTTTCTGAATCTCCTAAAATTCTCTCCACTATTTCGACTGTACAAATCAGGACTGCGATGGAGCAAATCCCACTTGCTTAGATGCGTGCAACTCCATCAACTCTCAAAAATACACCTTCAAGTTCACATATACTAGTTTGACTGGCAACACTTTTATGTGCCTAACATCCATTGCTTCTTCCGATGGTACTCGACTCATCGTACCCATCTCAAAAGCAGTCCCAAAACTAGCAATATCTACTATCTTGAAGGAACAGATGCAGATGAATGGAAACGAGAACTCAACTATGTGCCGGAATCATTTTGTGCTTATTTTAGTTGATGTGAAAATGGTTTGGATTAGTTTGGGACATTCTGGTACGACCTGCTATGTTATCTACGTCAGCTTAACTGTGTTAATGCCAGGGGGGCAGAGTGAGTTTTAAAGTATCAATTTCAAGACTGACAGCATCAGACATCAGCTCAGAATGTGCTTTCATAAATGTTGGCTTCCAGCTTGCCTTGATGCCATGGTCAGGCAAGTACACATCTTGGGCTTGGAATGGCTTTTATTGGTGTCAGGTCTGACTTGGTGGCTGTGTCCAAGTGGAATATTCTCCAAGTTGCTCCAAGTCATGTCACATAAGGAAAAAAAACTATGGTTAGATTGGGTTTGAATTTTATGCCTTTGCTTGCCTCAATTGCACACTTGGAACTCCCTTCATTTGGAAAGATAATCACCATTCCTTCATCACCATCAATTCTAAACCCTGGAATTTTCTCCCCAACCCTGAGAGCAGCTTCACCAGAAATACAGTAGCAGTACTAGCTGAGGCTCACTATCATGTTTAAAGAGGAATTGATGATGGGGGATATACGATGCCTACAGTCCCTGAATGAATGTATCGAGAAATGAAATACATTAAATTACAATGTTCAAGAAAGGGAGTCGAGAGCAGAGAAGCACTCGGAACAATGAGAAATTAGTGAGAATATGCGTGCCCCTGACCCCCAAATTGGAGTCTAAGGAGAAGACAGCCTATGGTTTTGAGTCTTGGAACATGCTGTGCATGGGAATTATTTGAAAATAATGTGTAAAAAAAAAGGTTTTCCTGTTATAGTCAGAGTTGTGCAGCAAGAAAACAGGCCTACTTTGTCCAATGTTCAAATTGGCCCATTGAACTAGTCGCATTTGAATGGATTTGGCACTATCTATATATCTGTCCAAATGATTTTTTTTAAAGTCATAATTGCATCTGCTTCTATGGCTTCCTCTGGCAACTCATTCCAAATACACTCCGAGTGAAATCATTGCCTCAGAGGTCCCTCTGAAATCTCTCTCCTCTCACCTCAAGCCTATGGCCTCTAGTTTTAGAATCCTCTATCCTGAGAAAAATACTATAAGCCTTCACTTTATTCATTCATGTCCCTCATAGTCTTGTACATCTCCAGAAGTATACCCTCAGCCTCCTGAAAAAAACCTCTCCCTATAACTCGAGCCTGAAAGCCCTGTTAACATCCGTAGAATCTCTTCTGCACCCTTTCTAACTTGACATCCTTCCTGTAACTGAGCAACCAAATCTGCATGCACTACTCCAAGTGTGGTCTCACCAATGACTTGTACATTTGCATCATATTGTCCTGAATTTAATACTTTTCGCAATGAAGGCAGGCGTGCCAAACGCCTTCTTTAACACAGTGTCCACATGACTCACCACTTATAAGGAACCGTATCCTTTTTAGTTCTTGTACAGATCTCTTTGTTCTTTATATTTAAGAGGGAGTTAGATGTGGCCCTTGTGGGTAAAGGGATCAGGGGGTATGGAGAGAAGGCAGGTACAGGATACTGAGTTGGATGAGTAATTGAGTAATGAGGAAAGTATTGAGTAATGAGGAAGGGTTAGTTAGCAGTCTTGTTGTACGTGGCCCCTTGGGCAAGAGTGACCATAATATGGTTGAGTTCTTCATTAGGATGGAGAGTGACATTGTTAATTCAGAAACAAGGGTCCTGAACTTAAAGAAAGGTGACTTTGAGGGTATGAGATGTGAATTGGCCAAGATAGACTGGCCAATGATTCTTAAAGGGTTGACGGTGGATATGCAATGGAAGGCATTTAAAAACTGCATGGATGAACTACAACAAGTGTTCATCCCAGTTTGGCAAAAGAATAAATCAGGGAAGGTAGTGCATCCGTGGATAACAAGGGAAATCAGGGATAGTATCAAAACAAAAGAGGAAGCCTACAAATTAGCCAGAAAAAGCAGCCTACCAGAGGACTGGGAGAAATTCAGAGTCCAGCAGAGGAGGACAAAAGGCTTAATTAGGAAAGGGAAAATAGATTATGAAAGAAAACTGGCAGGGAACATAAAAACTGACTGCAAAAGTTTTTATAGATATGTCAAGAGGAAAAGATTAGTTAAAACAAATGTAGGTCCCTTGCAGTCTGAAACAGGTGAATTGATCATGGGGAACAAGGACATGGCAGACCAATTGAATAATTACTTCGGTTCTGTCTTCACCAAGGAAGACATAAATAATCTGCCGGAAATAGCAAGGTACCGGGGGTTAAATGAGATGGAGGAACTGAGTGAAATCCAGGTTAGCCGGGAAGTGGTGTTAGGTAAATTGAATGGATTAAAGGCCGATAAATCCCCAGGGCCGGATAAGTTGCATCCCAGGGTACTTAAGGAAGTAGCCGCAGAAATAGTGGATGCATTAGTGATAATTTTTCAAAACTCTTTAGATTCTGGAGTAGTTCCTGAGGACTGGAGGGTAGCTAATGTAACCCCACTTTTTAAAAAGGGAGGGAGAGAGAAAACGGGGAATTACAGACCAATTAGTCTAGCATCGGTGGTGGAGAAAATTCTGGAGTCAGTTATTAAAGATGGGATAGCAGCACATTTGGAAAGTGGTGAGTTCATTGGACAAAGTCAGCATGGATTTATGAAAGGTAAATCATGTCTGACGAATCTTATAGAATTTTTCGAGGATGTAACTAGCAGAGTGGATAAGGGAGAACCAGTGGATGTGTTATATCTGGACTTTCAGAAGGCTTTTGACAAGGTCCCACATAAGAGATTAGCATACAAACTTAAAGCACATGGTATTGGGGGTTCAGTATTGATGTGGATAGAGAACTGGCTGGCAGACAGGAAGCAAAGAGTAGGAGTAAACGGGTCCTTTTCAGAATGGCAGGCAGTGACTAGTGGGGTACCGCAAGGCTCAGTGCTGGGACCCCAGCTATTTACAATATATATTAATGATCTGGATGAGGGAATTGAATGCAACATCTCCAAGTTTGCGGATGAAGCTGGGGGGCTGTGTTAGCTGTGAGGAGGATGCTAGGAGGCTGCAAGGTGACTTGGATAGGTTGGGTGAGTGGGCAAAGGCATGGCAGATGCAGTATAATGTGGATAAATGTGAGGTTATCCACTTTGGTGGCAAAAACAGGAAAGTAGACTATTATCTGAATGGTGGCCGATTAGGAAAAGGGGAGATGCAACGAGACCTGGGTGTCATGGTACACCAGTCATTGAAAGTAGGAATGCAGGTGCAGCAGGCAGTGAAGAAAGCAAATGGTATGTTAGCATTCATAGCAAAAGGATTTGAGTATAAGAGCAGGAAGGTTCTACTGCAGTTGTACAGGGTCTTGGTGAGACCACACCTGGAGTATTGCGTACAGTTTTGGTCTCCTAATCTGAGGAAAGACATTCTTGCCATAGAGGGAGTACAGAGAAGGTTCACCAGACTGATTCCTGGGATGGCAGGACTTTCATATGAGGAAAGACTGGATAGACTCGGCTTGTACACGTTGGAATTCAGAAGACTGAGGGGGGATCTTATAGAAACTTACAAAATTCTTAAGGGGTTGGACAGGCTAGATGCAGGAAGATTATTCCCGATGTTGGGGAAGTCCAGAACTAGGGGTCACAGTTTAAGGATAAGAGGGAAGACTTTTAGGACCGGGATGAGGAAATCATTTTTTACACAGAGAGTGGTGAATCTGTGGAATTCTCTGCCACAGAAGGTAGTTGAGGCCAGTTCATTGGCTATATTTAAGAGGGAGTTAGATGTGGCCCTTGTGGCTAAAGGGATCAGGGGGTATGGAGAGAAGGCAGGGATGGGATACTGAGTTGGATGATCAGCCATGATCATATCAAATGGCGGTGCAGGCTCGAAGGGCCGAATGGCCTACTCCTGCACCTATTTTCTATGTTTCTATGATCAGCCATGATCATATTGAATGGCGGTGCCGGCTCGAAGGGCCGAATGGCCTACTCCTGCACCTATTTTCTATGTTTCAACACTCTTCAGGGTTCTACCTTTTCTATGTTCAAGTCCTGACCTGGTCTGACATACCAAAGTGCAACACCTTACATTTGTTAAGGGTTAAATTCCATTCACCCTTCCTTGATCCATCTTCCCCACAGATCTAGATCTTGTTGTAAACTTGGATATCCTTCCTCAATGTCCACTACACCACCATATTTGGGGTTATCTGCAAATTTATTAACAATATTAACTGCATTGTCATCAAATCATAACAGACAGCAGGGGACCCAGTTCTGACCACTGGTCACATGCCTCCATTCAGAAAAATAACCCTCCACATCTACACTTTGACTCATTCCTCCCAATCAATTTTAAATTCAATAGACTAGTTCGCCTTGGATTCCAGGCAAGCCTACCAATCGGGATCGTCAAAGGCCTTGCTAAAGTCCATATAGACAATGTCCACCGCCTTACCCTCATCCAATCTTTTCCACAAAACAAAAATCATATTTGAGAGACATAATTTCCTGCACACAAAGCCATTATGTTAAGTCTTAGTTCTTGAGAATCCAAGCCTGCACTTGCACTATCTGAAATAAGCTTGTATTTTAAAAATTGAGTAAATGCAACGGGTTAAAATGTTTCCTTCTATGCTGTACCTTTCTTAAGACATAGGAGCAGAATTAGGCCAATCAGCCCATCAAGTGTATTCTGCCATTCTATCCTGGCTGATCTATTGTTCCTTATTTTTCGTCTATCTACCCAATTCCTCTGCCTTCTTCCTGTAAAGTATAATGCCCTTGCTATTCAAGAATTTAGCAATCTCCGCTTTAAAAATACCCAACATTTTGGTCTCCACTGTTGTCTGTGGCAATGAATTCCACTGATTCACCACCCTCTGGCTAAAGATATTCCCTCCCAGACGAGACCATTATTGTATAATTATGGTGTGCAATACATGGCAAATTAAAGCCATATAAATAGTAATAAATTGAATGATGTCCTGATTTGGTTGATAATCTGAGCATCTGCAAATATTCTTACAATCCCCTTCCCCAATTCAACTAAATGGACTGCAGAATACATATCTGGTCTGTTTGGATTAGGCCTAATATTTCTTGTACTCGATTGGAAACTTGAATTGACCAGATTGCATCCTTCCTGAAGAGTTGATTCCTCGTACCCTGGCGTTTTACTATATCCAGTACCATGAACAACCGAAATACAGGAATGGTCAGCCATTTTTTATTCTCATCAAAAATGGGGGGTTATAAGTGATTATGATCGGTAACTTCTTGCATTTAAAAAAAATTGTTGACAGTTTTTTTAGATAACATGCAGGCAGAGATTAGTTTAACGATATTATGTTCAGCACAGATTCTGTGGGACGAAGAGTCTACTCCCTTGCTGTACTGTCCTATGCTGTAAAGTACAAATTAGGTCTAAAACTAATTGAACAAACTGTTGGAATTAACTATTATTTGTTTTTATCATGACTGAAGTGACAACTAAAAAAAATCACTTTTGGGGGGAAAAATTTGGATCATTAATTCGTAACATGAAAAAAATCAACCTGCCCGAGAAAACTTTTGAGTTCAGATAAAGTTCCTCCGTTGCGGTATGTAAACTTACGTCAAGTGTTTCCATTTCATTCAGGTTCAGAATCTCTTGAACAGGATCATTTTTCTGTTGCTTGACAAAATCTGCAAGTGCGCTCACCGATCTTTGACCTCTGTATTCTCTCTTCATCATCATTCCATTCCTGAATAATTTCAATGTTGGGTACTTACTTATTCGATATCTTTGTGCTATATCCGCTGCAAAAAGGTATCAGAAAAGAAAAGTAAAATTAATTTAACAGACATAAAATGAAGCATCATGATTTCAGAAGGAGTCATACAGCTCTTGTCCCCACCAACATGTTGCCCCTTTCTGCCCATCTATGTCTAAGAAGCCCACTTCCTAGACATAAAACCAGTCTGCTCAAAAGGGAAATAAAGTCAGTAAACTGGCTCTAAGGTTGACTACATGCAGTCCACATGCTTAAATATCTAATTAAATTTAAATAATACACTTAAAACAGGGCATAATAAACAAATTATTTTCCAATTTTTAATGATTGCCAAGGTCTGTATATGGCCTTGTTCTGCAGTTCATCTAAAATTCGAAATAGTTCTTACCAGTAACTAATGGTAGTTGTATTAAAATAATTAAATATACCCTTTGTAAACTGAGTAAATTAAAAAGTACAAATATAAATCCAGGTTAGCAGATAGAAGAGTCTCCAACTGCTGTTAAGTGTTTGTGGATTGCCTTACTGCAAGAAAACATTTTATTCCCATTTAACTTTTAACAGACATTCTCCAAGTAGTACATGAGATTAATTTGTCCCAATTCTGAAAAGTCTCTTTACTTCAACTCTGAGAATTTCAGGAAACATTTCACATTAACTAAACTGGTTGAATACAGTTTAGTGAAGTCAATCTAGTTTGTTGATTTTGTGTACCATTTTGATAGTTACATGACATTGGAACAGAACTGCCATAATTTCTATTGGCTTACAATAGGCCCAATATGAGAAGTCCAAAATTAAGCACGTGAACTAACAGAATGACATTGTCAGTGTCAGAAATATCCCCTCTTTGGTGTGACATGTAGCATGGCCTTGCCTTGTACACAATAATGAAATAATGATTGCAGCAAAGGATATACACAAAAAGCTGGAGAAACTCAGCGGGTCTGACAGCGTTTCTGGAGAAAAGGAATAGGTGAAATTTCGGGTTGGGAACCTTTTTCACACCCGAAACGTAACCTATTCCTTTTCATCGGAGATGCTGTCTGTCCTGCTGAGTTACTCCAGTTTTTTGTGTGTATCTTCAGTTTAAACCAGCATCTGCAGTTCCTTCCTACACAAAATGATTGAAGCACCCTGACAAGTTACCATAACTAATTCAGATTATTTTGTTCATGGAAGAGCTGGATTCAAAAATTATGTACAATACAATTGGAGCTTCTAAAACACCGAACTTGCAGATGAGCACTAAATCTCAATTTCAGAGAATACATAAGGTAGGGACCTCCCTTTCACCAAAACTTTGCTTATGTCCAGGAACAAGACTCGATTTGTAATTAATTACTGGGAATTTAGGGTGGTTAGAAGTAATAATACAGTATAGCCATAGTTTCTGGATTATTTAATGTTCAGAAATAATATTGCATCAAAACATTATTTTCTTATACTACAACTGCTCCATTAATGTTGCATATTTAGTTACTCTAGACAACAGTATGGCACAAGAAAGTTACTCTAGAATAGTATGGCACAAGAAAAGGTCCATCAGCCCACAATGTCTATATGGAACATGATGCCAAAGCCAATTCTTATCTGCCTGCACATACTCCATATCCCTCCATTCCCTGCATTTCCATATGCCTACCCAAATGTCACTTAAATTACACTATTGTATCTACCTCACCATAATCCATGGCAGCGCATTCCACACACTCACCGCCATCTAAAAAAACAAAACTTGCCCCGCATATCTCCTTTAAACTTTGCTCTTCTCACCTCACAGCAATGCCCTCTAGTATTTGATTTTTCATCCAAGGGAAAAACAGTTCTGGTTACCTATCCTATCTATGCCTCTCATACAGTTATATATCAGGTCTCCCCGTAACCTTTGGTTGGAACAATCCAAGTCTGTGCAACTGCCCACTAGAGCCCACACCCCCTCATCCAGACATCATTCCTCTACACCATTTCCAAAGCCTCTACATCCTCCCTGTAACGTGGTGACCAGTACTGCACGCAATACACCAAATGCAGCCTAACAAAAGTACTACATAATACTATAAAACTGCATCATAACATCCTGACGTATACTCTTAATGCCCTAACTTATGAAAGCAAGCATACTATATACCTTCTTTACCACTCTATCGCATTGTGTTGCTACTTACAGGATTATGGACTTGGACTCCAAGATCCCTCTGTATATCAATGCTATTAAGAGTCATGCCATCAATTATATATTTTCCCCTTATAATTCACCTCAAAGTGCAGCACATCTTTCGCTGATCTACATCTCACTGTATACTTTGACAGTTGTCTTCACTGTCCGCAACCCCAGCAATTTTGATTTTCTGCAAACTCGTCTAAATTTACATCCAAGTCACCAATATATATATATATATATATATATATATATATATATATATATATATATATATATATATATATATATATATATATATATATATATATATATATATATATATATATATATATATATATATATATATATATATATATATATATATATATATATATATATATATATATCTCACAACATCAGAGGTCCCAGCATAGATCCCCGCAGGACCACTTGTCACAAATCTCCAGCCTGGATATTATCTGTAATGCAATGACCAAAATTGTACAGTCATATAGCTGTATCATTTAGAGTGCCGTGAAAAAAAAAATTGACATTGTGTAACAGCGAGCTTCTTCAAATAAATTCATAAATTACGGGTTTACCCATTACAGTTTATTGCAAATATCCCATTCACCACTTTACCCACCTTCTTTATCTACCTGCCCTGTTAATTTCAGTCGTGCACACCTCGATAGCCCATTCATTTCTTCCTCTCAGCTAGACCTTTTTTTACTTATTAACAAAGACTTTGTCAATTTTGGTATCAGCTACAAACTATTTTATTGTGGCCCTTATATACAAGAGTGAATAAACAAACAGAGAATAAGCACGCATGTGGTATCCAATCACCAAAATTCTCATTGAAAATTCAATAACAGTGACAATATGGACATAAAGGTAATCGGCCTGTGACATTTGGCAACCTTTAAAATAGAATGGTGGTTAAAAAAATATATTATTGTTTGATACCACATAGTAAACAGAGACTATTGTTTAGGAAGGAACTTCAGATGCTGGTTTAAACCGACGATAGACACAAAATGCTGGAAAAATCTCTGGAGAAGGAATGGGTAATGTTTTGGGTTGAGACCCTTCTTCAGACAATTGTTTAGATATTTTCACATTTTATATTCAACCTCGTCGATTTATATTGTTTGGTTACTCACCATGTTGGTCACAATCAACCCGAGCAAAGACCACGTGCTTTTGATCTGGAAATTCCTCTTTTACAACTGTAGAGGCCTCTTCAAAGATCGGATGTAGCATTTGACTGAATCTACACCTAATGATACAAAAGTATATTCCACAGTCAAAAGCAACACGTTTTTCTTATTACTCATTATTTTGAGTTCTATCTTACTTTTTGTAGATTAACCATATTAATCCATGCCTATATAATCTCCACAACACATATTATGCGTGCTACACATTCCACCTAGCAATCCAGTCCGGGTTTTGGGCATCATGAGTGCTGTACACTTGACAGCCTGTCGTTTTGTTACTGCGGTTTTAGAACGCAAGCTGATCCGATATGCACAGCTGTGTATGATGCTCTCTCCTTGAAATCTTAATAAAACACTTTTATTAAGAGGTCTACTCTAAACTTTGTAATGGATCTCTTACAAACACCTTTAAGGTAGGCAGCATCTCTGGTGAACCTGGATAGGGGATGTTTCGGGCTGGGACCCTTCTTCAGACTGATTGCGGTGGTGGGGGTGGGGACCGAAAGCTAGAAGTGGGGGGCAGGATAAATCTTGGCAATTGATGGGTGGGTACAGACAAGAAAGGTTTCTGATATGTAAAAGGCTAGACAAAAGCCAGATATGAAAAGACAAGAGGTGTGAGATACAGATAGAAGAGTTGTGAATTATGAAGCTAGGGGAATGTTGCATGTTGTTCCATTGTTTAAAAAGGGTTCTAAGAGTAAACTTAGCAATTATAGACCTGTTAGTTTGACTTCAGTGGTGGGCAAATTAATGGAAAAGATACTTAGAGATAATATATATAAGCATCTGGATAAACAGGGTCTGATTAGGAACAGTCAACATGGATTTGTGCCTGGAAGGTCATGTTTGACTAATCTTCTTGAATTTTTTGAAGAGGTTACTAGGGAAATTGACGAGGGTAAAGCAGTGGATGTTGTCTATATGGACTTTAGTAAGGCCTTTGACAAGGTTCCTCATGGAAGGTTGGTTAAGAAGATTCAACTGTTGGGTATAAATGCAGGAATAGCAAGATGGATTCAACAGTAGCTGAATGGGAGAAGCCAGAGGGTAATGGTGGATGGCTGTTTGTCGGGTTGGAGGCAGGTGACTAGTGGGGTGCCGCAGGGATCTGTGTTGGGTCCTTTGTTGTTTGTCATGTACATCAATGATCTGGATGAAGGGGTGGTAAATTGGATTAGTAAGTATGCAGATGATACCAAGATAGGGGGTGTTGTGGATAATGAAGAGGATTTCCAAAGTCTACAGAGTGATTTAGGCCATTTGGAAAAATGGGCTGAAAGATGGCAGATGGAGTTTAATGCTGATAAATGTGAGGTGCTACACCTTGGCAGGACAAATCAAAATAGGACGTACATGGTAAATGGTAGGGAATTGAAGAATACAGTTGAACAGAGGGATCTGGGAATAACCGTGCATAGTTCCTTGAAGGTGGAATCTCATATAGATAGGGTGGTAAAGAAAGCTTTTGGTATGCTAGCCTTTATAAATCAGAGCATTGAGTATAGAAGCTAGGATGTAATGTTAAAATTGTACAAGGCATTGGTGAGACCAAATCTGGAGTATGGTGTACAATTTTGGTCGCCCAATTATAGGAAGGATGTCAATAAAATAGAGAGAGTACAGAGGAGATTTACTAGAATGTTGCCTGGGTTTCAACAACTAAGTTACAGAGATAGGTTGAATAAGTTAGGTCTTTATTCTCTGGAGCGCAGAAGGTTAAGGGGGGACTTGATAGAGGTCTTTAAAATGATGAGAGGGATAGACAGAGTTGATGTGGACAAGCTTTTCCCTTTGAGAATAGGGAAGATTCAAACAAGAGGACATGACTTCAGAATTAAGGGACAGAAGTTTAGGGGTAACATGAGGGGGAACTTCTTTACTCAGAGAGTGTAGGCGGTGTGGAATGAGCTTCCAGTGGAAGTGGTGGCGGCAGGTTCGTTGGTATCATTTAAAAATAAATTGGATAGGCATATGGATGAGAAGGGAATGGAGGATTATGGTACGAATGCAGGCAGGTGGGACTAAGGGAAAAAAGTTGTTCGGCACGGACTTGTAGGGCCGAGATGGCCTGTTTCCGTGCTGTAATTGTTATATGGTTATATGGGAAGGAATGTAGATGGAAGGGGAGAGGGGAAGTATGTGCAAATTCAGGTGGGGCATAGGGATCGTTGAGAAGTTTTCTATGAATACACAAGGGGAAACAATGTATTACAGGCCAAACCGGTTTTATGTCTGTATTCAGGCAAATGGTTGGCTGTCAGTTTAAGCATGTAAAGATTTGGATGGGGTCCCAGTCTGGTACTGATCTACTTTGAAGATTTACTTGCCCAGGGAGTATTAAAGGAGATTTATACAGGTGAATGATGTAATTGGATGTGCATTTGATAGAGAAAGAAGGAGGACAATATTCCCAAGCTCCAACCTCGGGATTGACATGAAATGACGTAGAAATATCTGTTAATGCATTTCACTTTATTGCAACTATATTTTATATTGCATGGAACTGAAATAAATTGTTCTATACAATCTAATTTTTAAGCACCACATCTACATTTTCTCAGGATTACGTTTAGTTGAATCGAGGGAGCATATTTTGAAAAATAAAGCACTGATGAATGTATTTGCAGGCAGAAAACAACATTGTTGGAAACGCAAGAGACCTTACTTGTAGAGAACAGATTATCGCAAGGACAGAAGATAGCAGCACAAATAGGCCGCTTGTACCCTTAAACTAGCCTTATTAATCAATATGATCATGGCTGACAGAGTCAGATCTCAGTTACTCTTTTGTGGCAGTTTCCCATAACCCTCAAATCCCTGCACTTTCAAATATTTATCTATCCCTACCTTAAATATATCTAATGTCTTGGCCTCCACTATTTTTTTTATTTACAGACTATTTTTTAGTGGCGCAGCAGTAGTGTTGCTGCCTACAGTGCCAGAGAGCAGGGTTCGATCCTAACTATGAATGTTGCCTGTACAGAGTATGTACTTTCGCCCCGTGACCTGCACGGGTTGTTCTTTGGGTGCTCCGGTTTCCTCCCACATTCCAAAGGCGGACAAGTTTGTAGGTTAATTGGCTTGGTAAATATTGTTAATTGTCTCTGGTGGGTGTAGGATAGTGTTAGCTTGCATGGGCTCAGTGGGCCAAAGTGCCTATTTCTGCGCTGTATCGCTGAAATAAACTAAATGGCCAGCCCCTCATTCAGGACTCTTCCAGAGTGAGAACTATTTGAGATCAAACCCTCCCCGAGGATCTTGTTTGTTTGAATAAGGTTACCCCTCATTCTTCTAACTCCAGGGATTATAGACACAAACTGTTTTGCCTCTCTTAACTGGAAAACCTTCTTAATGCCTTAACCTATGAAAGCAGTAACAGGCCTCATCCACACCTGTTACAACTCTAACAAAACCTTTTTATTCTTAAACTCCAACCCTTTTGCAACAAAGGCCAAAATTTAATTTGCCTCCTTGATGTATCTTTCTGTAATTCATGAACTCACTTGCGCACCTATGTGGTCACTATTTTCCTTCTTCCAAAAATAAAGTCACTTTAACATAATCAGAAAAAGGGGAAAGGGGAAAAAGACAAAATTCTGATATCAAAAGTGAAATAATTTCCTTCAAGCATTCTTATTTTGCTGTCAATTGATTAAGATTCTCATTTAGTACTCAACTACACTCCTTATATATTTAATGTAACACACCATTATTTTTTCTGATTATATTAATACACCCATTTGCATGACATTTTCATTTTGGAAAAATTATTATATCTGCTGCTCCCTCCAAAAATGTTAATTAACCTATTATTCATTTGAAAAAAAAATAATTTGACTAGGTACTGACCCATGATGGTAGGATGAATGCTTCAATTCTGCACTCAAACCACTATCACCACACACCCTTCCCCACTTGTTTTACAACTAGATGATGTACAATAAATATCTAGTCTTATAAATTATGTGTGATTAACCTCAAAATCAACAAAGAGGGTTAAGCAACTGGATACTTTATGCATCTAACTTCAGACAGTTCCAGCAAAATCATTAACACTTTCAATCTTGGAAATTTCCCCAAAATAATCTAATTTTAAAAATGGACACTGATAAGGACAACGCTCTGTATGGGAATGTTTTTTTTTTTTTTTTAAACTTGATACAAATAAAAATCTGCCAAATAGAATTGAAAGGTGCCCCAATTTTGTCAACTTACCAGAAATCACTATTTTCACTAACTGGATTGTAAAATTGTCAAGAGCAGCACATGCATGCGTGGAGACCTCGAAGGGAAAAAAAAGTCAAGACTGGAGATGAAGCTGTGACTCAATCTTATATTTAATTTTCAAGAATTTAGAATCTTTTTGCTTGAAAAAAATATTTGGTATCGTTCAGTTAGTATTAATTACTTGCAATTAGACAATGGGCAGGATACGCATACACATGTCATGGTGACTTTGACAATTCTTTCCTCTACCTCTTAGAAAGCAAAAGAACAGACAGGGCACGAGAAAACCATTATTTTGCAGTTTCATTTTGTTATTATATGGGGTTTATAATTTCCAGTTTACCATCTAATATGCGGATGCACAGTGCCATTAGATCTTAAAAGGTTGCACGAGAAAGCACACTCCTCTGGACTATAAAGAGATTGAAACGAGTATACTAAAAGCAAATATTATATTATTTAAAACATGCTTTCAAATGCCGCACTTACCAATCTGCATAAAAATTGACTAGAGCAACATCTGCATTTCCTGAGGTGCGGTAACCAGAGTGGAAAAGAAAAGGAATTTAAAAAAAATACAAGTTAAAATTTCTACGCAATCAAACAAGTCAGATTAAAAAATTTTAAAGACATTGGTCAATACATTGTGTTAACATACACAGATATTATTTGCACAAACCATGTTAAATATAGTGGTGTTAATAGTGCAGAACGTGAAAACAAAATTCAGTTTAGTTGCAGCTTCCATACTACTTATACGTAAGATGGTTATTTTACATTTATCTACGGGTGGATGCACAGCTCTTGCCCAGATTAGGGGAATCGAGAACCAGAGGACATAGGTTTAAGGTGAGGTGGAAAGATTTTACAGAATCCGATAGGTAACTTTTTCACGCATAGGGTGGTGGGTGTATGGAATGAGCTGCCGGAAAAGGTACAGTATTTGAGGCAGAGACTATCGCAACATTTAAGCAGCAATTAGACAGGTACATGGATAGGCGGTGGAAGAGTTTCGATCCGAAACGTCACCCATTCCTTCTCTCCAGAAATTCAGATGTTACACACTCTATAGATAGGAATGTTATTTTTGAATTATATCTTATGTTTAATACCTTCACTATCATACAATATTTAAGTCAGATTACAAAATGAAATGTTCATAATGGTAAAAGTGCTTCAAATCATTATCAACAAGTTCAAAGTGGAAAAAACTGGGATATTGATTACATATGAAAATCATAAGATTTGAAAACTATCATTCTGTTATATCATTACTAACTTTATCTAACAGAGATGGGTAGATGATGAAAAATAAACACTACTAGAAACCTAAAAAACCATTAAACAGTGCAATGGAGAGGCCTGATAAAGTGGTAAAGAGGCTATGTCAGAATGCAATTTCTCCTAGAATTTCACTGCGAAGAAAAGGCTATTCAGTCCACTTTGCCATCATGAATCTATGAAACAGATTTTAATTCCCTGGAGATTTTCCCATATACTTTCAAATATATAACCTTGGGCAGGATAGATTGCATGGATCCAAATCAATTTTAATTCCAATCCCCACAATTACCCGTAAGAAAACCCTACATGAAATTATGTGAAAGTACTTACCTAAGATTTCATCAATATTTCCACTATCAAGACTTATTATTTCACTGTGTTCTGAAGTACCAAACCACACGGCCTGAAATAAATAGAAATTAAAGTTTCTTTATAATAACGTTTTTGTTTTATTTATTTGATAGCAGCCAAAGACAGATCATTCACAGCAGTTAACAATCGGCAAAGAACAGAAAGTATAAATGGTGCTTAAGTCTAATTTTGAACCCAAAGAGAATCACATCCGTCAATTTGTTTCAGTTTGTGATTCTCTGTACATCATATTTCAAAAGATAGCAAGATTTTCCCTTCAATAACTTCTTAGCTAAGATTACTCTCGCTTTATTAGCCAAAATATTTCAAATGGAAACATAATGTCTGATTGTTCACTGCTTTTTTCCTCCTTTCTCCCCATGCCTACTCTTTGTTCTGGTTGTTTTGGAAATGTATTTTAAAAAATTTCATTTTAATTTGTTTAGGGATATTCCTAATGTTTTTCAAAAAAAAGGGAACAAAAACTGAGCTTGGTCCAACTTACTTGCACCAAGCGCATATCCTCTAAAACTTTCCTATCAAGATACCTGTCCAAGTGCCATTTAAATGTTGTAATCATACCTGCCTCTATTGCCTTTACCACTTGTTCCATGTATGCACCACCCTTTGAATAAATGTTGCTCCTCAAGTCTCTCTTTTTTTTTCACTTTAAACCTATGCCTTCTAGTTCTAGAATCCCCAACCCTGGAGAAAAAAAAAGACTATTCACCTTATTTATGTACCTCATGATTTTATTCACCACTATTGGATCATCTCTCATCCTCCAACACTCGAGGACAAAGGAAACCCAGCTTCTCCTTATAATTCTAGCCAGCAATATCCTTGTAAATGTTTTTTGCATCCTTTCCAGTTCAATGAAATCCTTCAAATAACAGTACAACCAAAATTGTACACAGTACTCCAAATGTGGTCTAACCCATATCTTACGACAGCATACATCCCACGATCATCACTTAGTTAACATGACATCTGATGGTCAGCATGACGCCCCAACTCCTGGACTCAGTGCCCTGACTGATGAAGGCAAGGATGCCAAACACCTTCTTTTCCACCCTATCCACTTGTGCTGCCACTTTCATGGAACCATATACCATGTTAAAAAAAAAACTCAATCAAATTGGCGGGACACAATTTCCCATACACAAAGTTATGCTGACTATCGCCAATCAGTTACTGCCTTTCTAAATGCAGGCAGGTCCTGTCTCACAGCATCTCTTCCAACGCGTTACCCACCAATGATATGAGGCTCATTGTAACCAGGATTTTCCCTGCAACCTTTCTTAAATAGAGGCACATCGTTAGCTACCATCTAGTCTTCTGGCACCTTAACCATGGCCAATTAATGATTCAAATATCCTTGCCAGTGGCCCTATACTTTCTTCCCTAACTTCTTGGATTTAGCCCAGGTCCTTTGATTTATTGCCCTCAATGCTTTTTAAGATTTCCAGCACCTCCTCTTTTGTAATATGCACACTCTTCAAAAGATAGAAAAAAGACACAAAGTTTTTCAGCAGGTCAGACAGGTTCTCTGTAGAACACGCATAGGTGACTTTTCTGGTCAAGATCCTTCTTTAGACAAGAGATCACCATTAACGAGTTCCCAAGCATCCATGTCTTTTATCACAGTAAAAACAGATAAGAAATATTCAATTAACACTTTACCCATCTCCTGTGCCTCCACACATAGGGGTATGATCGATATTTTGAAGACAACCTTTCATGGGTTGTAAAATCAGTAAAAAGTTTATTTCTTACTAATCATGCCTTAGCCTCTACAATTGCCACAAATAAACATATGATGGAGTTTTTCCCATGTCAGAAACCTGCCATTACATCAGAATTGTACTCTAAATTAATTCATCTATGGCAATGCAGGTAAGGAGCAACCGTTAAGGGTCTGTCCCAATTGGGCGTCATTTGCGCGTAATTTACGCGACATCATTTACGCGTCACGATGCGTGATGCGCGCATTACGCACGCATGGTGCGTGGTGACGTAGACAGTGACGCGCGGTTGCGGGCGGCGCCCCAGGATTTTGGGATGTATAAAATCTTTGCACGCCATCTGTGTGACGCGCAAATGACACCCAAGTGGGACAGGTCCTTTAAGGTACAAATAAAGCAGGCCCAGAAATATATATATTTATATAGCCAGTGGATCAGGGCAATGAAAAAATCTTACTCCAGATGATATTTTGGGTTGCTGGATAAAGCAACACAAATTTCACTAATAATTAATTTATATTTATGTAATGAACAGCACTTGTTACCAGGGCTGAATGAAACATCAAGCCAAGAAACTAAAGAAAACTGGGTTGTATTATGGGTAAAGATACGAGGTATCTTGTAAAAAGTGTGATTCAGTGGAAGTTAAATCGATCGTAGTTCAACTTGTGCTTGCTTACTTCCACAAAAGCCGTCTTGGGCCTTCAATCTCAGACTTTGCATTAGAAGCAATACTCAACTTTCCTTTAGCCCTTGACCACTTTTCATTTGGTTAGCCAGAGACAAGCACAGTTGTAGTTGAGCTGTAGAACATGCTTTCCAGATCAACATTTTATGGATGCTATACAACGGTTCAAACAAGTACGCTTTCCAAGATTTGTCATATATATCCATGTGGTGTTTTGTGAGCTTGAGACCATTTAAAAGTAAAACCAGTTCTTACCTTAATTTTAAAACAAAGGTAATTTTATAATTTCTGTCCACCACAGACTGCTAGAGCTCCTGGTTGCCGGCCATTTTAACTCTCCTTCGCATTCCTATACCAACCGTTGTCCTCTGCCTCCTCCACTGCCAGAGTGTGACCATGTGCAAACTGGAAGAACAGCACCTCCTGCTCCTCTAGGGTAGCCTACAACCCAGCTGCATAAACTCTTCAATTTCAAGTAAACTGCACAACCCCCTTCTCATCCCATTCCCCAAAATGCAAATCTTTCTCCTCTCACCCATATCACATTGTTTAAGAAAGATCTGCAGATGCTGGAAAAATCGAAGGTAAACAAAAATGCTGGAGAAACTCAGCGGGTGAGGTAGCATCTATGGAGCGAAGGAATAGGCGACGTTTCAAGTCGAGACCCTTCTTCAGACTGATGTGGTTGGGGGGGGGGGGGTGGGAAGAAAAAAGGAAAAGGCGGAGACAGTGGGCTGTGGGAGACCTGGGAAGGGGAGGGGAAGGAGGGAGAAAACAGGGACTACCTGAAATTGGAGAAGTCAATGTTCATACCGCTGGGGTGTAAACTACCCAAGCAAAATATGAGGCGCTGCTCCTCCAATTTACGGTGGGACTCACTCTAGTCATGGAGGAGGCCCAGGACAGAAAGGTCGGATTCGGAATGGGAGGGGGAGTTGAAGTGCTGAGTCACCAGGAGATCAGGTTGGTTAATGCCAACTGTGTGGAGGTATTGGGCGAAGCGATTGCCAAGCCTGCTCTCACCAGGGTCTCTTCTATATCCCGTAGATCCGCTCTCACTCTCTATCCCCCCCACTCGTAACAAGGACAGATTCCCACTTGCCTCGCCTTCCACCCTACCAGCTGTCACACACAACAGATAATCGTCCGACATTTTCGCCACCTCTAACAGGATCCCACCACTGGCCGCATCTTCCCATCTCCTCCCCTTTCGGTTTTCCGCAGAGACCGCTCCCTCCGTAACTGCCTGGTCAATTTGTCCCTTTCAACCCAAACCACCCCCTCCCCGGTACTTTCCCCTGCAACCGCAGGAAATGCTACACTTGTCGCTTTACCTCCCCCCTTGACTCCATCCAAGGACCTAAGCAGTCTTTCCAGGTGAGGCAGAGGTTCACCTACATCTCCTCCAATCTCATCTATTGCATCTGCTGCTCTAGGTGCCAACTGCTCTACATCGGTGAGACCAAGCACAGGCTTGGTGATCGCTTCGCCCAACACCTCCGCACAGTTTGCATTAACCAACCTGATCTCCCGGTGGCTCAGCACTTCAACTCCCCCTCCCATTCCGAATCCGACCTTTCTGTCCTGGGCCTCCTCCATGGCCAGAGTGAGTCCCACCGCAAATTGGAGGAGCAGCATCTCATATTTTGCTTAGGAAGTTTACACCCCAGCGGTATGAACATTGACTTCTCCAATTTCAGAGAGTCCTTGCTTTATCCCTCCTTCCCCTCCCCAGCTCTCCCACAGCCCACTGTCTACACCTCTTCCTTTCTTCTTCCCGCCCCCCGCCCCCACATCAGTCTGAAGAAGGGGCTCGATCCGAAACGTCACCTATTCCTTCGCTCCATAGATGCTGCCTCACCCGCTGAGTTTCTCCAGCATTTTTGTCTACCCTTATCACATTGTTCCTTTCTCCCCACTTCTTCTGATGCCACCCCTCCCTTCTCTAAGTCATGCATTTCCCTTATATACCCCTTTCCCTGCCCTCTGTCCCTTACATCCCTCCCTCTGACTTTACATTTAACTCCAGCTTTTATCACTATTCCCACCCATCTGCCAATCAGCACCTCCCCTCCACTACACCAGTCAGAAGAAAGGTCCCAACCAGAAACATCGTCTGCCCATTTTCCTCCACAGTTGCTGCCTGGCCAACTCACTTCCTCCAGACTTTATTTTTTGCTCAATTTTATCACCATCTGTTTTAGATTAGCATCTTATGACTAACTTGGTAGGTGGAAAACAAGGATTAATCTTCCTTTTTAAAATAGTTTCCCTCTTGTGATCCACATGAACTGACCAGGACTCAACATGCATTCCTTCCTACCAATAATACATTCACCATTAGGACCCTTATTAGCAAGTACTGATATAATCAGATATAATGACCATGACACAATAAGAACATTTAATACGTCGTTATCCCAAGGGTTCTGGTTGTAGGTGGGAGGAAATTTGCAGCTGTAGTTAGCTCAGCTGCCACACCAAAAACAGCAGAGAAAAGTGCTTCACTGCTTGATATAAAAACAAAATCCTATTAACATTTCTGCCACTGGTTAAGAGAACTGCATTTATTTAACTCACTACAAAACAAATCCAAACCCTGCTTTCGAGTAAGCTTTTGGCTTTTAAAATCTATTTTCATTGAAACAAGGTGCAATAGAATAAAAAAAATATTCCAACATATGTGACATCCTTTCAATTACTAAAGCATTCAATGGACCGTGCGTTTAGTTTTATAATAACAGATTAATTTGTGATTTAAAAAAAAAATCAAGATTTTTTGTCTTCCATATCAGTGGTGACTTGAGATTTTAAGACTACAATACCATCAAAAGATATAGAGCCAAGGCAGTCAAATGGAATTGAAGTATAGATCATCTTACTCTAGGTGAATGGTGGAGTAGGCTTGAGGGGTGAAATGCCCAAATCATGTAATACATTTAGAAACATAGAAAAATAGTTGCAGGAGTAGGCCATTCGGCCCTTCGAGCCAGCACCGCCATTCAGTATAATCATGGCTGATCATCTAAAATCAGTACCCTGTTCCTGCTTTTTCCCCATATCCCTTGATTCCTTTAGCCCTAAGAGCTAAATCTCTCTCTTGTAAACATCCAGTGAATTGGCCTCCACTGCCTTCTGTTGCAGTGAATTCCACAGATTCACAACTCTCTGGGTGAAGAAGTTTTTCCTCATCTCAGTTCCTAAATGGCCTGCCCCTTATTCTTAAAATGTGACCCCTGGTTCTGAAGTCTCCCAACATCAGGAACATTTCCATCAATCTCCCAGGCAGAGTATTCCAGATATTTGCCACAGTCTGGGAACATTTTTCCTGCATCTAACCTGTCAAGTCATTTAAGAATTTTATATGTTTCTATAAGATTCCTTCTCATCCTTCTAAATTCCAGTGAATACAAGCCCAGTCGTCCCATTCTTTCATCATACAATATGTCAATCCCACCATCCCAGGAATTAACCTGGTGAACCTTCGCTGCACTCCCTCAATAGCAATAATGTCCTTCCTCAAATTATGTGACCAAAACTGCACACAATACTCCAGGTGCGGTCTGAAAAAACTTTCAAGTTACAGGTGTTGTTAGATTGCTATACTGACTGCAGATCTAAAGTGGATCATGTCTCATTGGTTCACAAAACTAGATTGATTAAATGCAAAGTCTTCATTCAAACCTCTACTTTAGACTTTAGAGATACATGATACACAATGCTTCCAATACTGATACACAATCTTAGTTTCTATGGAACCAGTGAATTTTCACACCACAGAACACAAGCTTCGAGTTCATTGTGCCAGTGCTGACTTTTTGCAAGAACAGTAAGGCACAATCCATGGGTTTTCTCCCATAGTCTTGCCATTTTTCGTATATAATTTTTCAATTCCTTTTCATAACCCATGGCTGACTCTTGCTCCTTCAGCAGCAAGATCGTAATTACCTAGTTTAAAATAAATCGTTACCTGTCATCTTAGGTTATTTTGCCAATTCTCCTTAATCTTGCCCTCGGGTTCATGACCATTCCGCTAATACTAAGTTTTCTTCATACACAAAATCTAAAGCCTCTAATTTTGAAGACATCAAATGACCTGTTAACCACCCCTCATCCAATTGCAGCTTTTCCAGTATATATCCAAGTAATCAAACTGTGTTGAGGTTGAACAAAGTTTCTTTACTTTTGTATTCTATGACCAATAAATAAAACCAGGATTCCATATGTTTTTTATATATCGACCTGTCCTGTCACATGCAAAGATTTATCTTCACAGGCTTTTCTGATCTACAGTCCCATTAGTATGGTATCCTTTAAATGAAACAATACCTCATCAATCTTCCTGTCAAAATTAATTTTTGCTCTTATTAAACCGAGGAAAACAGGTAAAACATCACCTGCCCATTCCAACAGACGGTGTCAAGGTCTATCACCTTGAATGCTTACCACACTTGGTAAATTGTGAAAATACTTTTAAACCTTTTATTTTAGTTTAGTTCAGAGATACAGCGCGGAAGCAGGCCCTTCGGCCCACCGAGTCAGTGTGACTAGCGTTCCCTGCACACTTCCTATCTTACTAGGAATAAATTACACTTTTACCAAGCCAAATAGCCTACAAAACCTGTACGTTTTTGGAGTGTGGGAGAAAACCACTGATCCCAGAGAAAACCCACGCACGTTATGGGGAGAACATACACACTTCAGACAAGCACACATAGCAGGATCGAACCCGGGTCTCCGGTGTTGTAAGGTAGCAGCAACTCTACCGCTGTCCATCAGAAGTTTTTAAAATTGTGTTATGAAAATAGTTATATTGTGCACCTTACATGCAAATGAAAATGGATTGCCTACAAATCTTTCTTTGCCATCACCACAAGAATTACATTTTCCACTTAAGTCAAACAGTTAAATTACATGGAACCATTATCTCTCTCTCTCTACATGCCACCCACATCGTGCTCCCCATCTCGTAGCTAATACTAATTTAAACTAATGAAAATGGATTTAAATTGCACCTTTTTCTCATTGCAGAAATTAAAAATATATCATACCCAACTGAATTGTATTTAAACCAAATTATTTTGGTTTTCCTGTTGACAGTGCTCTTGACGTCTGCAGAAGCAGAAATTGACACTTATTGCAATGGCATTAAATTTACATATATGAAAAAATCTTAAATCATCCCCTCTAGCATGTAGTAGTGTCACTCTGTAACTACAGATTACATTATATTAATTATATTTGTAAGCCCCCTCCCCAGGCATTGGCTTAGCATTGCAGCCATCTAATGCAATTTGCACGTGTACTGCCTTTCCTCCGCAATTTATTCAATAAATAAAAGAAAATAGGGAATTATTATTATAAAATGCCACTTAATGCCCCATTTGTTTTCAATTCCAGTTTAATTAAAATAAGCTGCACAAAAGCCAAAAGATTTTAGTCAGTACCATTGTAGAAAGCCTGGTTTAATTCCTGGAAACACCATTGCTTTTTCTCCGATATGCTTAGCCTTTTAAAGTGGCTTGCCACACTGTGCTGTCAGTAACAGAGTAGTGACAGGCTTTCCAGTGGTTCAGAGCATATAAAAATGTATATCATGTAATGAAGGTTTCACCTCTAATGCATTGTGCCAAGGGGATATTAGTAATCCACTCTCCCTCCAGCAGTGGCTTTTCTAATTAGCATTACATTTGGTTCCCAGCATAGTTTGATTGCTTAACTAATTTCCAGCAAATCTGTTTTCTCTGACTTTCTTTCTGCAGGGAGATGCTAGAGATCCAAAGTACAAACTGTTCTAATGAATATTTCCTTAAAATTTTAAAAGCCCTTCAGTTATCTTCCTCAATCCTAATCCAGATTGACACGTTGAAGATAGCGCCTTGAGGTACAAGCACACAGGTGTCCACGGATCACTCTAGTCCCTGATGCTCTTGATCTGCCATGCATGCTTATCTTGTTGTGCTTGGAGATTGAGCATCTACCCTCAAGAGCTGGGTAATAGACTTGCATTCTATTGTTGTCTCCCAGTTTTATGCAATAGACCCTAGAGTAAATTATGGTACAACCACCCCGGAATTTTGTCTGAATGTCATCAATCAACATGCAAAGCTCTGGGATTCCCTACAGCATTCCGACAAACAGCAGGTTTTAACAAAAAGGCACATAAATTTTGAGAATTCTTGCCCATCAACTGCTAAGTAGCTTGAATGACTTAACCACGGACATCTGCACTGCTATTCCCTTGTGTTGCCTATTAACTCTTCTAATGAACATTTATTGACACAATATTTTATGTAAAATATGTTGTTCAACTGCAACATAAACAACATAAGATATCCAACGTGATCCCACTACTGGCCACATCTTCCACAGAGACCGTTCCCTCTGAAACTACCTGGTCAACTCGTCCCTTCCCACCCAAACCACCCCCCTTTCCCCTGCAACCGCAGGAGATGCAACACCTGTCCCTTTACCTCTCCCTTCGACTCCATCCAAGGACCCAAACAGTCTTTCCAGGTGAGGCAGTGGTTCACTTGCACCTCCTCCAACCTCATCTACTGTATCCGCTGTTCCAGGTGTCAACTTCTCTACATCGGCGAGACCAAGCACAGGCTCGGCGATCGTTTCACTGAACACCCCCACTCAGTCTGTCTTAACTTACCTGATTTCCTAGTTGCTCAATACTTCAATTCTCTCGCCCATCCCCAATCTGACCTTTCTGTCCTGGGCCTCCCCCATTGTCAGACTGAGGCCCAGCACAAATTGGAGGAACAGCATCTCATATTTCACTTGGGTAGTTTACACCCTAGCGTATGAACATTGACTTCTCTAACTTCAAATAGCCCTTGCTTTCCCTCTCTATCCCCTCCCCCTTCCCAGTTCTCCTACCAGTGTTAGTGTCACCTACTACATTCTATCTTTGTCCCGCCCACTCTCCTGACATCAGTCTGAAGAAGGGTCTCGACCTGAAACGTCACCCATTCCTTTTCTCCAGAGATGCTGCCTGTCCCACTGAATTACTCCAGCATTTTGTGCCTACCTGCAACATATACATGTTAGGTTTTTGTTTGGACTGGTGTTTAAAAAAAAGTAGTTGTGAAAAAGAACCTGACATTTACAATAACTGGAGACTGCCGTTGTCAAGAAACATCCTAAGCTAGATATCTTCAAGATATGATTTATGTTGGATAAGCACCGTGCATTGGCACAATGGCATGGAGACTTGGCAGAAGAGATTCAAACCAAAGTAGAAAAAAAATCTAAGCATAATGTGCATTAAAGACAAACACAATTTGAAAGGAAATTATAAATTGGTGGCAAGTCAACAAAACAGTCTTTTTCCAATGGCCAGGCATTTAAATAGAGTACGACCTCGTGCATGCCCAGAAGCACCTCGCCAGATTTGATAACGAATAATATTTCAGTAATCCAGAGGCTCGTGTTAGAGGTGTTAAACATCAAGGTGGCTGGAGAGCCAGAGCAATTTTGGGCCAAACTCTCGCTCCTGCAGAAACCAGAAATTGTGTTATTTTACAAGCCAAATCTTGGAGGGCCTCTGCTTCCAATAGGATACAAAACGATACGAGAAACTATTAAAGTAATGTTCACAGTGAAAATGTTCACCTCACAGTGAAATTCTTTGCTTGCATTCCATGCCAAGGTGTGCAAATAGCCGCCCACAAAGGGCACTTACAAATCCCCAGTTTCCCCTTATACTTCCCCAACTCCCCTCTCCTTCGCGGTG